>NW_027125229.1:978750-1305000 GCF_033026475.1 Channa argus
AGCTGTGCCGTTTTGGAGTCAACTACATTAGTTTATGTTGTAATTAACATTAAACACAGCCCCCAGGAGGCCCTGAGACAGCTGTGTGGAGAAAGACTTTTGCAGACTGATAGACTTTTGTCGCAGGAAAGACGATTTCGTAATTGCAGTGGTTAAGTTTAACAACAGTCCCCAGGAGGCCCTGAGACAACTGTGCTGTTTTGGAGTCAACTACATTAGCTTGTGTTGTAATCAAAATTAAACACAGCCCCCAGGAGGCCCTGAGACAGCTGTGCCGTTATGGAGTCAAAAACAGCTGTGCTGTTTTGTGTAAACTACATTATCTTGTGTTATAATTAACATTAAACACAGCCCCCAGGAGGCCCTGAGACAGCTGTCCTTTTTTGGAGAAAACTACATTAGCTTGTATTGAAATTAACATTAAACACAGCCCCCAGGAGGCCCTGAGACAGCTGTGCTGTTTTGGAGAAAACTACATTAGCTTGTGTTGAAATTAACATTAAACACAGCCCCCAGGAGGCCCTGAGACAGCTGTGCTGTTTTGGAGACAATTTCATTAGCTTGTGTTGAAATTAACAATAAACACAGCCCCCAGGAGGCCCGAGACAGCTGTATGGAGAAAGATTGTTGCAGACTGATAAACTTTTGTTGCGGTAAAGACTATTTCTTAATTGCAGTGGTTAAGTTTAACAACAGCCCCCAGGAGGCCCTGAGACAGCTGTGCTGTTTTGGAGTCAATTACATCAGCTTGTGTTGAAATTAACATTAAACACAGCCCCCAGGAGGGCCTGAGACAGCTGTGTGGAGAAAGACTTTTGCAGACTGATAGACTTTTGTCGCAGGAAAGACGATTTCGTAATTGCAGTGGTTAAGTTTAACAACAGTCCCCAGGAGGCCCTGAGACAACTGTGCTGTTTTGGAGTCAACTACATTAGCTTGTGTTGTAATTAAAATTAAACACAGCCCCCAGGAGGCCCTGAGACAGCTGTGCCGTTATGGAGTCAAAAACAGCTGTGCTGTTTTGTGTCAACTACATTATCTTGTGTTATAATTAACATTAAACACAGCCCCCAGGAGGCCCTGAGACAGCTGTCCTTTTTTGGAGAAAACTACATTAGCTTGTATTGAAATTAAAATTAAACACAGCCCCCAGGAGGCCCTGAGACAGCTGTGCTGTTTTGGAGAAAACTACATTAGCTTGTGTTGAATTTAACATTAAACACAGCCCCCAGGAGGCCCTGAGACAGCTGTGCTGTTTTGGAGTCAACTACATTAGCTTGTGTTGAAATTAACATTAAACACAGCCCCCAGGAGGCCCTGAGACAGCTGTGTGGAGAAAGATTTTTGCAGACTGGTCGATTTTTATCGCGGTACAGATAATTTCCTAATTGCAGTTGTTAAGTTTAACAACAGCCCCGAGGAGGCCTTGAGACAGCTCTGCTGTTTTGGAGTCAACTACATTAGCTTGTGTTGAAATTAACATTAAACACAGCCCCCAGGAGGCCCTGAGACAGCTGTGCTGTTTTGGAGTCAACTACATTAGCTTGTGTTGAAATTAACATTAAACACAGCCCCCAGGAGGCCCTGAGACAGCTGTGTGGAGAACGATTTTTGCAGACTGGTCGATTTTTATCGCGGTACAGATAATTTCCTAATTGCAGTTGTTAAGTTTAACAACAGCCCCGAGGAGGCCCTGAGACAGCTGTGCTGTTTTGGAGTCAACTACATTAGCTTGTGTTGAAATTAACATTAAACACAACCCCCAGGGGACCCTTAGACAGCTGTGTGGAGAAAGGTTTTTGCACACTGATAGACTTTTGTCGCGGTAAAGACGATTTCCTAATTGCAGTATTTAAGTCTAACAACAGCTCCCAGGAGGCCCTGAGAGAGCTGTGCTTTTTTGGAGACAATATTATTAGATTGTGTTGAAATTAACATTAAACACAGCCCCCAGGAGGCCCTGAGACAGCTGTGCTGTTTTGGAGTCAATTACATCAGCTTGTGTTGAAATTAACATTAAACACAGCCCCCAGTACGCCCTGAAACAGCTGTGCTGTTTTGGAGTCAACTACATTAGCTTGTGTTAAAATTAACATTAATCACAGCCCCCAAAAGGCCCTGAGAAGGCTCTGTGGAGAAAGATTTTTGCAGACTGGTCGACTTTTGTCGTGGTACAGACAATTTCCTAATTGCAGTTGTTAAGTTTACCAACAGCCCCCAGGAGGCCCTGAGACAACTCTGCTGTTTTGGAGTCAACTACATTAGCTTGTGTTGTAATTAAAATTAAACACAGCCCCCAGGAGGCCCTGAGACAGTTGTGCTGTTTTGGAGAAAACCACATTAGCTTGTGTTGAAATTAACATTAAACACAGCCCCCAGGAGGCCCTGAGAAAGCTGTGCTGTTTTGGAGTCAATTACATCAGCTTGTGTTGAAATTAACATTAAACACAACCCCCAGGAGGCCCTGAGACAGCTGTGCTGTTTTGGAGTCAATTACATCAGCTTGTGTTGAAATTAACATTAAAGACAGCCCCCAAGAGGCCCTGAGATAGTTTTGCCGTTTTGGAGTCAACTACATTAACTTGTGTTGAAATTAACATTAAACACAGCCCCCAGGAGGCCCTGGGACAGCTGTATGGAGAAAGATTTTTGCAGACTGATAAACTTTTGTTGCGGTTAAGACTATTTCTTAATTGCAGTGGTTAAGTTTAACAACAGCCCCCAGGAGGTCCTGAGACAGCTGTGTGGAGAAAGACTTTTGCAGACTGATACACTTTTGTCGCGGTAAAGACGATTTCCTAATTGCAGTATTTAAGTTTAACAACAGCTCCCAGGAGGCCCTGAGAGAGCTGTGCTTTTTTGGAGACAATTTTATTAGCTTGTGTTGAAATTAACATTAAACACAGCCCCCAGGAGGCCCTGAGACAGCTGTGCTGTTTTGGAGTCAACTACATTAGCTTGTGTTATAATTAACATTAAACACAGCCCCCAGGAGGCCCTGAGACAGCTGTATGGAGAAAAAGTTTTGCATACTGATAAACTTTTGTCGCGGTAAAGACTATTCTCTAATTGCAGTGGTTAAGTTTAACAACAGCCCCCAGGAGGCCCTGAGACAGCTGTGCTGTTTTGGAGTCAACTACATTAGCTTGTGTAGAAAGTAACATTAAACACAGCCCCCAGGGGACCCTGAGACAGCTGTGTGGAGAAAGGTTTTTGCACACTGATAGACTTTTGTCGCGGTAAAGACGATTTCCTAATTGCAGTATTTAAGTTTAACAACAGCGCCCAGGAGGCCCTGAGAGAGCTGTGCTTTTTTGGAGACAATTTTATTAGCTTGTGTTGAAATTATCATTAAACACAGCCCCCAGGAGGCCCTGAGACAGCTGTGCTGTTTTGGAGTCAATTGAAATTAACATTAAACACAGCCCCCAGTACGCCCTGAAACAGCTGTGCTGTTTTGGAGTCAACTACATTAGTTTGTGTTAAAATTAACATTAAACACAGCCCCCAAAAGGCCCTGAGAAGGCTGTGTGGAGAAAGATTTTTGCAGACTGGTCGACTTTTGTCGTGGTACAGACAATTTACTAATTGCAGTTGTTAAGTTTACCAACAGCCCCCAGGAGGCCCTGAGACAACTCTGCTGTTTTGGAGTCAACTACATTAGCTTGTGTTGTAATTAAAATTAAACACAGCCCCCGGGAGGCCCTGAGACAGTTGTGCTGTTTTGGAGAAAACCACATTAGCTTGTGTTGAAATTAACATTAAACACAGCCCGCAGGAGGCCCTGAGAAAGCTGTGCTGTTTTGGAGTCAATTACATCAGCTTGTGTTGAAAATAACATTAAACACAGCCCCCAGGAGGCCCTGAGACAGCTGTGCTGTTTTGGAGTCAATTACATCAGCTTGTGTTGAAATTAACATTAAAGACAGCCCCCAAGAGGCCCTGAGATAGCTGTGCCGTTTTGGAGTCAACTACATTAGCTTGTGTTGAAATTAACATTAAACACAGCCCCCAGGAGGGCCTGAGACAGCTGTGTGGAGAAAGACTTTTGCAGACTGATAGACTTTTGTCGCAGGAAAGACGATTTCGTAATTGCAGTGGTTAAGTTTAACAACAGTCCCCAGGAGGCCCTGAGACAACTGTGCTGTTTTGGAGTCAACTACATTAGCTTGTCTTGTAATTAAAATTAAACACAGCCCCCAGGAGGCCCTGAGACAGCTGTGCTGTTTTGGAGAAAACTACATTAGCTTGTGTTGAATTTAACATTAAACACAGCCCCCAGGAGGCCCTGAGACAGCTGTGCTGTTTTGGAGTCAACTACATTAGCTTGTGTTGAAATTAACATTAAACACAGCCCCCAGGAGGCCCTGAGACAGCTGTGTGGAGAAAGATTTTTGCAGACTGGTCGATTTTTATCGCGGTACAGATAATTTCCTAATTGCAGTTGTTAAGTTTAACAACAGCCCCGAGGAGGCCTTGAGACAGCTCTGCTGTTTTGGAGTCAACTACATTAGCTTGTGTTGAAATTAACATTAAACACAGCCCCCAGGAGGCCCTGAGACAGCTGTGCTGTTTTGGAGTCAACTACATTAGCTTGTGTTGAAATTAACATTAAACACAGCCCCCAGGAGGCCCTGAGACAGCTGTGTGGAGAACGATTTTTGCAGACTGGTCGATTTTTATCGCGGTACAGATAATTTCCTAATTGCAGTTGTTAAGTTTAACAACAGCCCCGAGGAGGCCCTGAGACAGCTGTGCTGTTTTGGAGTCAACTACATTAGCTTGTGTTGAAATTAACATTAAACACAACCCCCAGGGGACCCTTAGACAGCTGTGTGGAGAAAGGTTTTTGCACACTGATAGACTTTTGTCGCGGTAAAGACGATTTCCTAATTGCAGTATTTAAGTCTAACAACAGCTCCCAGGAGGCCCTGAGAGAGCTGTGCTTTTTTGGAGACAATATTATTAGATTGTGTTGAAATTAACATTAAACACAGCCCCCAGGAGGCCCTGAGACAGCTGTGCTGTTTTGGAGTCAATTACATCAGCTTGTGTTGAAATTAACATTAAACACAGCCCCCAGTACGCCCTGAAACAGCTGTGCTGTTTTGGAGTCAACTACATTAGCTTGTGTTAAAATTAACATTAATCACAGCCCCCAAAAGGCCCTGAGAAGGCTCTGTGGAGAAAGATTTTTGCAGACTGGTCGACTTTTGTCGTGGTACAGACAATTTCCTAATTGCAGTTGTTAAGTTTACCAACAGCCCCCAGGAGGCCCTGAGACAACTCTGCTGTTTTGGAGTCAACTACATTAGCTTGTGTTGTAATTAAAATTAAACACAGCCCCCAGGAGGCCCTGAGACAGTTGTGCTGTTTTGGAGAAAACCACATTAGCTTGTGTTGAAATTAACATTAAACACAGCCCCCAGGAGGCCCTGAGAAAGCTGTGCTGTTTTGGAGTCAATTACATCAGCTTGTGTTGAAATTAACATTAAACACAACCCCCAGGAGGCCCTGAGACAGCTGTGCTGTTTTGGAGTCAATTACATCAGCTTGTGTTGAAATTAACATTAAAGACAGCCCCCAAGAGGCCCTGAGATAGTTTTGCCGTTTTGGAGTCAACTACATTAACTTGTGTTGAAATTAACATTAAACACAGCCCCCAGGAGGCCCTGGGACAGCTGTATGGAGAAAGATTTTTGCAGACTGATAAACTTTTGTTGCGGTTAAGACTATTTCTTAATTGCAGTGGTTAAGTTTAACAACAGCCCCCAGGAGGTCCTGAGACAGCTGTGTGGAGAAAGACTTTTGCAGACTGATACACTTTTGTCGCGGTAAAGACGATTTCCTAATTGCAGTATTTAAGTTTAACAACAGCTCCCAGGAGGCCCTGAGAGAGCTGTGCTTTTTTGGAGACAATTTTATTAGCTTGTGTTGAAATTAACATTAAACACAGCCCCCAGGAGGCCCTGAGACAGCTGTGCTGTTTTGGAGTCAACTACATTAGCTTGTGTTATAATTAACATTAAACACAGCCCCCAGGAGGCCCTGAGACAGCTGTATGGAGAAAAAGTTTTGCATACTGATAAACTTTTGTCGCGGTAAAGACTATTCTCTAATTGCAGTGGTTAAGTTTAACAACAGCCCCCAGGAGGCCCTGAGACAGCTGTGCTGTTTTGGAGTCAACTACATTAGCTTGTGTAGAAAGTAACATTAAACACAGCCCCCAGGGGACCCTGAGACAGCTGTGTGGAGAAAGGTTTTTGCACACTGATAGACTTTTGTCGCGGTAAAGACGATTTCCTAATTGCAGTATTTAAGTTTAACAACAGCGCCCAGGAGGCCCTGAGAGAGCTGTGCTTTTTTGGAGACAATTTTATTAGCTTGTGTTGAAATTATCATTAAACACAGCCCCCAGGAGGCCCTGAGACAGCTGTGCTGTTTTGGAGTCAATTGAAATTAACATTAAACACAGCCCCCAGTACGCCCTGAAACAGCTGTGCTGTTTTGGAGTCAACTACATTAGTTTGTGTTAAAATTAACATTAAACACAGCCCCCAAAAGGCCCTGAGAAGGCTGTGTGGAGAAAGATTTTTGCAGACTGGTCGACTTTTGTCGTGGTACAGACAATTTACTAATTGCAGTTGTTAAGTTTACCAACAGCCCCCAGGAGGCCCTGAGACAACTCTGCTGTTTTGGAGTCAACTACATTAGCTTGTGTTGTAATTAAAATTAAACACAGCCCCCAGGAGGCCCTGAGACAGTTGTGCTGTTTTGGAGAAAACCACATTAGCTTGTGTTGAAATTAACATTAAACACAGCCCGCAGGAGGCCCTGAGAAAGCTGTGCTGTTTTGGAGTCAATTACATCAGCTTGTGTTGAAAATAACATTAAACACAGCCCCCAGGAGGCCCTGAGACAGCTGTGCTGTTTTGGAGTCAATTACATCAGCTTGTGTTGAAATTAACATTAAAGACAGCCCCCAAGAGGCCCTGAGATAGCTGTGCCGTTTTGGAGTCAACTACATTAGCTTGTGTTGAAATTAACATTAAACACAGCCCCCAGGAGGGCCTGAGACAGCTGTGTGGAGAAAGACTTTTGCAGACTGATAGACTTTTGTCGCAGGAAAGACGATTTCGTAATTGCAGTGGTTAAGTTTAACAACAGTCCCCAGGAGGCCCTGAGACAACTGTGCTGTTTTGGAGTCAACTACATTAGCTTGTCTTGTAATTAAAATTAAACACAGCCCCCAGGAGGCCCTGAGACAGCTGTGCCGTTATGGAGTCAAAAACAGCTGTGCTGTTTTGGAGTCAACTACATTATCTTGTGTTATAATTAACATTAAACACAGCCCCCAGGAGGCCCTGAGACAGCTGTCCTTTTTTGGAGAAAACTACATTAGCTTGTATTGAAATTAACATTAAATACAGCCCCCAGGAGGCCCTGAGACAGCTGTGCTGTTTTGGAGAAAACTACATTAGCTTGTGTTGAAATTAACATTAAACACAGCCCCCAGGAGGCCCTGAGACAGCTGTGCTGTTTTGGAGTCAACTACATTACCTTGTGTTATAATTAACATTAAACACAGCCCCCAGGAGGCCCTGAGACAGCTGTATGGAGAAAAATTTTTGCAGACTGATAAACTTTTGTCGCGGTAAAGACTATTTCCTAATTGCAGTGGTTAAGTTTAACAACAGCCCCCAGGAGGCCCTGAGACAGCTGTTCTGTTTTGGAATCAAGTACATTACCTTGTGTTGAAATTAACATTAAACACAGCCCCCAGGAGGCCCTGAGACAGCTCTGCTGTTTTGGAGAAAACTACATTAGCTTGTGTTGAAATTAACATTAAACACAGCCCCCAGGAGGCCCTGAGACAGCTGTGCTGTTTTGGAGTCAACTACATTAGCTTGTGTTGAAATTACCATTAAACACAGCCCCCAGGAGGCCCTGAGACAGCTGTGCTGTTTTGGAGTCAATTACATCAGCTTGTGTTGAAATTAACATTAAAGACAGCCCCCAACAGGCCCTGAGATAGCTGTGCCGTTTTGGAGTCAACTACATTAGCTTGTGTTAAAATTAACATTGATCACAGCCCCCAAAAGGCCCTGAGAAGGCTGTGTGGAGAAAGATTTTTTCAGACTGGTCAACTTTTGTCGCGGTAAAGACAATTTCCTAATTGCAGTTGTTAAGTTTACCAACAGCCCCCAGGAGGCCCTGAGACAGCTGTGTGGAGAAAGACTTTTGCAGACTGATAGACTTTTGTCGCAGGAAAGACGATTTCCTAATTGCAGTGGTTAAGTTTAACAACAGTCCCCAGGAGGCCCTGAGACAACTGTGCTGTTTTGGAGTCAACTACATTAGTTGTGTTGTAAGTAAAATTAAACACAGCCCCCAGGAGGCCCTGAGACAGCTGTGCCGTTATGCAGTCAAAAACAGCTGTGCTGTTTTGGAGTAAACTACATTAGCTTGTGTTATAATTAACATTAAACACAGCCCCCAGGAGGCCCTGAGACAGCTGTCCTTTTTTGGAGAAAACTACATTAGCTGTTGTTGAAATTAACATTAAACACAGCCCCCAGGAGGGCCTGTAACAGCTGTGTGGAGAAAGATTTTTGCAGACTGGTCGATTTTTATCGCGGTACAGATAATTTCCTAATTGCAGTTGTTAAGTTTAACAACATCCCCGACGAGGCCCTGAGACAACTGTGCTGTTTTGGAGTCAACTACATTAGCTTGTGTTGAAATTAACATTAAACACAGCCCCCAGGGAACCCTTAGACAGCTGTGTGGAGAAAGGTTTTTGCACACTGATAGACTTTTGTCGCGGTAAAGACGATTTCTTAATTGCAGTATTAAGTAAGTTTAACAACAGCTCCCATGAGGCCCTGAGAGAGCTGTCCTTTTTTGGAGACAATTTTATTAGGTTGTGTTGAAATTAACATTAAACACAGCCCCCAGGAGGCCCTGAGACAGCTGTGCTGTTTTGGAGTCAAATACATCAGCTTGTGTTGAAATTAACATTAAACACAGCCCCCAGGAGGCCCGAGACAGCTGTATGGAGAAAGATTGTTGCAGACTGATAAACTTTTGTTGCGGTAAAGACTATTTCTTAATTGCAGTGGTTAAGTTTAACAACAGCCCCCAGGAGGCCCTGAGACAGCTGTGCCATTTTGGAGTCAACTACATTAGCTTATGTTCTAATTAACATTAAACACAGCCCCCAGGAGGCCCTGAGACAGCTGTGCCATTTTGGAGTCAACTACATTAGCTTATGTTGTAATTAACATTAAACACAGCCCCCAGGAGGCCCTGACACAGCTGTATGGAGAAAGACTTTTGCAGACTGATAGACTTTTGTCGCAGGAAAGACGATTTCCTAATTGCAGTGGTTAAGTTTGACAACAGTCCCCAGGAGGCCCTGAGACAACTGTGCTGTTTTGGAGTCAACTACATTAGCTTATGTTGAAATTAACATTAAACACAGCCCCCAGGAGGCCCTGAGACAACTGTGCTGTTTTGGAGTCAACTACATTAGCTTGTGTTGAAATTACCATTAAACACAGCCCCCAGGAGGCCCTGAGACAGCTGTGCTGTTTTGGAGTCAATTACATCAGCTTGTGTTGAAATTAACATTAAAGACAGCCCCCAACAGGCCCTGAGATAGCTGTGCCGTTTTGGAGTCAACTACATTAGCTTGTGTTAAAATTAACATTGATCACAGCCCCCAAAAGGCCCTGAGAAGGCTGTGTGGAGAAAGATTTTTTCAGACTGGTCAACTTTTGTCGCGGTAAAGACAATTTCCTAATTGCAGTTGTTAAGTTTACCAACAGCCCCCAGGAGGCCCTGAGACAGCTGTGTGGAGAAAGACTTTTGCAGACTGATAGACTTTTGTCGCAGGAAAGACGATTTCCTAATTGCAGTGGTTAAGTTTAACAACAGTCCCCAGGAGGCCCTGAGACAACTGTGCTGTTTTGGAGTCAACTACATTAGTTGTGTTGTAATTAAAATTAAACACAGCCCCCAGGAGGCCCTGAGACAGCTGTGCCGTTATGCAGTCAAAAACAGCTGTGCTGTTTTGGAGTAAACTACATTAGCTTGTGTTATAATTAACATTAAACACAGCCCCCAGGAGGCCCTGAGACAGCTGTCCTTTTTTGGAGAAAACTACATTAGCTGTTGTTGAAATTAACATTAAACACAGCCCCCAGGAGGGCCTGTAACAGCTGTGTGGAGAAAGATTTTTGCAGACTGGTCGATTTTTATCGCGGTACAGATAATTTCCTAATTGCAGTTGTTAAGTTTAACAACATCCCCGACGAGGCCCTGAGACAACTGTGCTGTTTTGGAGTCAACTACATTAGCTTGTGTTGAAATTAACATTAAACACAGCCCCCAGGGAACCCTTAGACAGCTGTGTGGAGAAAGGTTTTTGCACACTGATAGACTTTTGTCGCGGTAAAGACGATTTCTTAATTGCAGTATTAAGTAAGTTTAACAACAGCTCCCATGAGGCCCTGAGAGAGCTGTCCTTTTTTGGAGACAATTTTATTAGGTTGTGTTGAAATTAACATTAAACACAGCCCCCAGGAGGCCCTGAGACAGCTGTGCTGTTTTGGAGTCAAATACATCAGCTTGTGTTGAAATTAACATTAAACACAGCCCCCAGGAGGCCCGAGACAGCTGTATGGAGAAAGATTGTTGCAGACTGATAAACTTTTGTTGCGGTAAAGACTATCTCTTAATTGCAGTGGTTAAGTTTAACAACAGCCCCCAGGAGGCCCTGAGACAGCTGTGCTGTTTTGGAGTCAATTACATCAGCTTGTGTTGAAATTAACATTAAACACAGCCCCCAGGAGGCCCTGAGACAGCTGTGCCATTTTGGAGTCAACTACATTAGCTTATGTTCTAATTAACATTAAACACAGCCCCCAGGAGGCCCTGAGACAGCTGTGCCGTTTTGGAGTCAACTACATTAGCTTATGTTGTAATTAACATTAAACACAGCCCCCAGGAGGCCCTGACACAGCTGTATGGAGAAAGACTTTTGCAGACTGATAGACTTTTGTCGCAGGAAAGACGATTTCCTAATTGCAGTGGTTAAGTTTGACAACAGTCCCCAGGAGGCCCTGAGACAACTGTGCTGTTTTGGAGTCAACTACATTAGCTTATGTTGAAATTAACATTAAACACAGCCCCCAGGAGGCCCTGAGACAACTGTGCTGTTTTGGAGTCAACTACATTAGCTTATGTTGAAATTAACAATAAACACAGCCCCCAGGAGGCCCTGAGACAGCTGTGCCGTTATAGAGTCAAAAACAGCTGTGCTGTTTTGGAGTCAACTACATTATCTTGTGTTATACTTAACATTAAACACAGCCCCCAGGAGGCCCTGAGACAGCTGTCCTTTTTTGGAGAAAACTACATTAGCTTGTGTTGAAATTAACATTAAACACAGCCCCCAGGAGGCCCTGAGACAGCTGTGCTGTTTTGGAGAAAACTACATTAGCTTGTGTTGAAATTAACATTAAACACAGCCCCCAGGAGGCCCTGAGACAGCTGTGTGGAGACAGGTTTTTGCACACTGATAGACCTTTGTCGTGGTAAAGACGATTTCTTAATTGCAGTTGTTAAATTTAACAACAGCCCCCAGGAGGCCCAGAGAGAGCTGTGCTTGTTTGGAGACAATTTCATTAGCTTGTGTTGAAATTAACATTAAACACAGCCCCCAGGAGGCCCGAGACAGCTGTATGGAGAAAGATTGTTGCAGACTGATAAACTTTTGTTGCGGTAAAGACTATCTCTTAATTGCAGTGGTTAAGTTTAACAACAGCCCCCAGGAGGCCCTGAGACAGCTGTGCTGTTTTGGAGTCAATTACATCAGCTTGTGTTGAAATTAACATTAAACACAGCCCCCAGGAGGCCCTGAGACAGCTGTGCCATTTTGGAGTCAACTACATTAGCTTATGTTTTAATTAACATTAAACACAGCCCCCAGGAGGCCCTGAGACAGCTGTGCCGTTTTGGAGTCAACTACATTAGTTTATGTTGTAATTAACATTAAACACAGCCCCCAGGAGGCCCTGAGACAGCTGTGTGGAGAAAGACTTTTGCAGACTGATAGACTTTTGTCGCAGGAAAGACGATTTCGTAATTGCAGTGGTTAAGTTTAACAACAGTCCCCAGGAGGCCCTGAGACAACTGTGCTGTTTTGGAGTCAACTACATTAGCTTGTGTTGTAATTAAAATTAAACACAGCCCCCAGGAGGCCCTGAGACAGCTGTGCCGTTATGGAGTCAAAAACAGCTGTGCTGTTTTGTGTCAACTACATTATCTTGTGTTATAATTAACATTAAACACAGCCCCCAGGAGGCCCTGAGACAGCTGTGCTGTTTTGGAGAAAACTACATTAGCTTGTGTTGAAATTAACATTAATCACAGCCCCCAGGAGGCCCTGAGACAGCTGTGCTGTTTTGGAGTCAACTACATTAGCTTGTGTTGAAATTAACATTAAACACAGCCCCCAGGAGCCCCTGAGACAGCTGTGTGGAGACAGGTTTTTGCACACTGATAGACCTTTGTCGCGGTAAAGACGATTTCTTAATTGCAGTTGTTAAATTTAACAACAGCCCCCAGGAGGCCCAGAGAGAGCTGTGCTTGTTTGGAGACAATTTCATTAGCTTGTGTTGAAATTAACATTAAACACAGCCCCCAGGAGGCCCGAGACAGCTGTATGGAGAAAGATTGTTGCAGACTGATAAACTTTTGTTGCGGTAAAGACTATTTCTTAATTGCAGTGGTTAAGTTTAACAACAGCCCCCAGGAGGCCCTGAGACAGCTGTGCTGTTTTGGAGTCAATTACATCAGCTTGTGTTGAAATTAACATTAAACACAGCCCCCAGGAGGCCCTGAGACAGCTGTGCCATTTTGGAGTCAACTACATTAGCTTATGTTCTAATTAACATTAAACACAGCCCCCAGGAGGCCCTGAGACAGCTGTGCCGTTTTGGAGTCAACTACATTAGCTTATGTTGTAATTAACATTAAACACAGCCCCCAGGAGGCCCTGACACAGCTGTATGGAGAAAGACTTTTGCAGACTGATAGACTTTTGTCGCAGGAAAGACGATTTCCTAATTGCAGTGGTTAAGTTTGACAACAGTCCCCAGGAGGCCCTGAGACAACTGTGCTGTTTTGGAGTCAACTACATTAGCTTATGTTGAAATTAACATTAAACACAGCCCCCAGGAGGCCCTGAGACAACTGTGCTGTTTTGGAGTCAACTACATTAGCTTATGTTGAAATTAACAATAAACACAGCCCCCAGGAGGCCCTGAGACAGCTGTGCCGTTATAGAGTCAAAAACAGCTGTGCTGTTTTGGAGTCAACTACATTATCTTGTGTTATACTTAACATTAAACACAGCCCCCAGGAGGCCCTGAGACAGCTGTCCTTTTTTGGAGAAAACTACATTAGCTTGTGTTGAAATTAACATTAAACACAGCCCCCAGGAGGCCCTGAGACAGCTGTGCTGTTTTGGAGAAAACTACATTAGCTTGTGTTGAAATTAACATTAAACACAGCCCCCAGGAGGCCCTGAGACAGCTGTGCTGTTTTGGAGTCAACTACATTAGCTTGTGTTGAAATTAACATTAAACACAGCCCCCAGGAGGCCCCGAGACAGCTGTGTGGAGAAAGATTTTTGCAGACTGGTCGATTTTTATCGCGGTACAGATAATTTCCTAATTGCAGTTGTTAAGTTTAACAACAGCCCCGAGGAGGCCCTGAGACAGCTGTGCTGTTTATGAGTCAACTACATTAGCTTGTGTTGAAATTAACATTAAACACAGCCCCCAGGGGACCCTTAGACAGCTGTGTGGAGAAAGGTTTTTGCACACTGATAGACTTTTGTCGCGGTAAAGACGATTTCCTAATTGCAGTATTTAAGTTTAACAACAGCTCCCAGGAGGCCCTGAGAGAGCTGTGCTTTTTTGGAGACAATTTTATTAGCTTGTGTTGAAATTAACATTAAACACATCCCCCAGGAGGCCCTGAGACAGCTGTGCTGTTTTGGAGTCAATTACATCAGCTTGTGTTGAAAATAACATTAAACACAGCCCCCAGTACGCCCTGAGAGAGCTGTGCTTTTTTGGAGACAATTTTATTAGCTTGTGTTGAAATTAACATTAAACACAGCCCCCAGGAGGCCCTGAGACAGCTGTGCTGTTTTGGAGTCCACTACATTAGCTTGTGTTATAATTAACATTAAACACAGCCCCCAGGAGGCCCTGAGACAGCTGTATGGAGAAAAAGTTTTGCAGACTGATAAACTTTTGTAGCGGTAAAGACTATTTCCTAATTGCAGTGGTTAAGTTTAACAACAGCTCCCAGGAGGCCCTGAGACAGCTGTGCTGTTTTGGAGTCAACTACATTACCTTGTGTTATAATTAACATTAAACACAGCCCCCAGGAGGCCCTGAGACAGCTGTATGGAGAAAAATTTTTGCAGACTGATAAACTTTTGTCGCGGTAAAGACTATTTCCTAATTGCAGTGGTTAAGTTTAACAACAGCCCCCAGGAGGCCCTGAGACAGCTGTTCTGTTTTGGAATCAACTACATTACCTTGTGTTGAAATTAACATTAAACACAGCCCCCAGGAGGCCCTGAGACAGCTCTGCTGTTTTGGAGAAAACTACATTAGCTTGTGTTGAAATTAACATTAAACACAGCCCCCAGGAGGCCCTGAGACAGCTGTGCTGTTTTGGAGTCAACTACATTAGCTTGTGTTGAAATTACCATTAAACACAGCCCCCAGGAGGCCCTGAGACAGCTGTTCTGTTTTGGAGTCAATTACATCAGCTTGTGTTGAAATTAACATTAAAGACAGCCCCCAACAGGCCCTGAGATAGCTGTGCCGTTTTGGAGTCAACTACATTAGATTGTGTTAAAATTAACATTGATCACAGCCCCCAAAAGGCCCTGAGAAGGCTGTGTGGAGAAAGATTTTTTCAGACTGGTCAACTTTTGTCGCGGTAAAGACAATTTCCTAATTGCAGTTGTTAAGTTTACCAACAGCCCCCAGGAGGCCCTGAGACAGCTGTGTGGAGAAAGACTTTTGCAGACTGATAGACTTTTGTCGCAGGAAAGACGATTTCCTAATTGCAGTGGTTAAGTTTAACAACAGTCCCCAGGAGGCCCTGAGACAACTGTGCTGTTTTGGAGTCAACTACATTAGTTGTGTTGTAATTAAAATTAAACACAGCCCCCAGGAGGCCCTGAGACAGCTGTGCCGTTATGCAGTCAAAAACAGCTGTGCTGTTTTGGAGTCAACTACATTAGCTTGTGTTATAATTAACATTAAACACAGCCCCCAGGAGGCCCTGAGACAGCTGTCCTTTTTTGGAGAAAACTACATTAGCTGTTGTTGAAATTAACATTAAACACAGCCCCCAGGTGGCCCTGAGACAGCTGTGCTGTTTTGGAGAAAACTACATTAGCTTGTGTTGAGATTAACATTAAACACAGCCCCCAGGAGGCCCTGAGACAGCTGTGCTGTTTTGGAGTCAAGTACATTAGCTTGTGTTGAAATTAACATTAAACACAGCCCCCAGGAGGGCCTGTAACAGCTGTGTGGAGAAAGATTTTTGCAGACTGGTCGATTTTTATCGCGGTACAGATAATTTCCTAATTGCAGTTGTTAAGTTTAACAACATCCCCGACGAGGCCCTGAGACAGCTGTGCTGTTTTGGAGTCAACTACATTAGCTTGTGTTGAAATTAACATTAAACACAGCCCCCAGGGAACCCTTAGACAGCTGTGTGGAGAAAGGTTTTTGCACACTGATAGACTTTTGTCGCGGTAAAGACGATTTCCTAATTGCAGTATTAAGTAAGTTTAACAACAGCTCCCATGAGGCCCTGAGAGAGCTGTCCTTTTTTGGAGACAATTTTATTAGGTTGTGTTGAAATTAACATTAAACACAGCCCCCAGGAGGCCCTGAGACAGCTGTGCTGTTTTGGATTCAATTACATCAGCTTGTGTTGAAAATATTAAACACAGCCCCCAGTACGCCCTGAGAGAGCTTTGCTTTTTTGGAGACAATTTTATTAGCTTGTGTTGAAATTAACATTAAACACAGCCCCCAGGAGGAACTGAGACAGCTGTGCTGTTTTGGAGTCAAATACATCAGCTTGTGTTGAAATTAACATTAAAGACAGCCCCCAAGAGGCCCTGAGATAGCTGTGCCATTTTGGAGTAAACTACATTAGCTTGTGTTGAAATTAACATTAAACACAGCCCCCAGGAGGCCCTGAGACAGCTGTGCCATTTTGGAGTCAACTACATTAGCTTATGTTTTAATTAACATTAAACACAGCCCCCAGGAGGCCCTGAGACAGCTGTGCCGTTTTGGAGTCAACTACATTAGTTTATGTTGTAATTAACATTAAACACAGCCCCCAGGAGGCCCTGAGACAGCTGTGTGGAGAAAGACTTTTGCAGACTGATAGACTTTTGTCGCAGGAAAGACGATTTCGTAATTGCAGTGGTTAAGTTTAACAACAGTCCCCAGGAGGCCCTGAGACAACTGTGCTGTTTTGGAGTCAACTACATTAGCTTGTGTTGTAATTAAAATTAAACACAGCCCCCAGGAGGCCCTGAGACAGCTGTGCCGTTATGGAGTCAAAAACAGCTGTGCTGTTTTGTGTCAACTACATTATCTGGTGTTATAATTAACATTAAACACAGCCCCCAGGAGGCCCTGAGACAGCTGTGCTGTTTTGGAGAAAACTACATTAGCTTGTGTTGAAATTAACATTAAACACAGCCCCCAGGAGGCCCTGAGACAGCTGTGCTGTTTTGGAGTCAACTACATTAGCTTGTGTTGAAATTAACATTAAACACAGCCCCCAGGAGCCCCTGAGACAGCTGTGTGGAGACAGGTTTTTGCACACTGATAGACCTTTGTCGCGGTAAAGACGATTTCTTAATTGCAGTTGTTAAATTTAACAACAGCCCCCAGGAGGCCCAGAGAGAGCTGTGCTTGTTTGGAGACAATTTCATTAGCTTGTGTTGAAATTAACATTAAACACAGCCCCCAGGAGGCCCGAGACAGCTGTATGGAGAAAGATTGTTGCAGACTGATAAACTTTTGTTGCGGTAAAGACTATTTCTTAATTGCAGTGGTTAAGTTTAACAACAGCCCCCAGGAGGCCCTGAGACAGCTGTGCCATTTTGGAGTCAACTACATTAGCTTATGTTCTAATTAACATTAAACACAGCCCCCAGGAGGCCCTGAGACAGCTGTGCCATTTTGGAGTCAACTACATTAGCTTATGTTGTAATTAACATTAAACACAGCCCCCAGGAGGCCCTGACACAGCTGTATGGAGAAAGACTTTTGCAGACTGATAGACTTTTGTCGCAGGAAAGACGATTTCCTAATTGCAGTGGTTAAGTTTGACAACAGTCCCCAGGAGGCCCTGAGACAACTGTGCTGTTTTGGAGTCAACTACATTAGCTTATGTTGAAATTAACATTAAACACAGCCCCCAGGAGGCCCTGAGACAACTGTGCTGTTTTGGAGTCAACTACATTAGCTTATGTTGAAATTAACAATAAACACAGCCCCCAGGAGGCCCTGAGACAGCTGTGCCGTTATAGAGTCAAAAAAAGCTGTGCTGTTTTGGAGTCAACTACATTATCTTGTGTTATACTTAACATTAAACACAGCCCCCAGGAGGCCCTGAGACAGCTGTCCTTTTTTGGAGAAAACTACATTAGCTTGTGTTGAAATTAACATTAAACCCAGCCCCCAGGAGGCCCTGAGACAGCTGTGCTGTTTTGGAGAAAACTACATTAGCTTGTGTTGAAATTAACATTAAACACAGCCCCCAGGAGGCCCTGAGACAGCTGTGCTGTTTTGGAGTCAACTACATTAGCTTGTGTTGAAATTAACATTAAACACAGCCCCCAGGAGGCCCCGAGACAGCTGTGTGGAGAAAGATTTTTGCAGACTGGTCGATTTTTATCGCGGTACAGATAATTTCCTAATTGCAGTTGTTAAGTTTAACAACAGCCCCGAGGAGGCCCTGAGACAGCTGTGCTGTTTATGAGTCAACAACATTAGCTTGTGTTGAAATTAACATTAAACACAGCCCCCAGGGGACCCTTAGACAGCTGTGTGGAGAAAGGTTTTTGCACACTGATAGACTTTTGTCGCGGTAAAGACGATTTCCTAATTGCAGTATTTAAGTTTAACAACAGCTCCCAGGAGGCCCTGAGAGAGCTGTGCTTTTTTGGAGACAATTTTATTAGCTTGTGTTGAAATTAACATTAAACACATCCCCCAGGAGGCCCTGAGACAGCTGTGCTGTTTTGGAGTCAATTACATCAGCTTGTGTTGAAAATAACATTAAACACAGCCCCCAGTACGCCCTGAGAGAGCTGTGCTTTTTTGGAGACAATTTTATTAGCTTGTGTTGAAATTAACATTAAACACAGCCCCCAGGAGGCCCTGAGACAGCTGTTCTGTTTTGGAGTCTACTACATTACCTTGTGTTGAAATTAACATTAAACACAGCCCCCAGGAGGCCCTGAGACAGCTGTGCTGTTTTGGATTCAACTACATTAGCTTGTGTTATAATTAACATTAAACACACGCCCCAGGAGGCCCTGAGACAGCTGTGTGGAGAAAGACTTTTGCAGACTGATAGACTTTTGTCGCGGTAAAGACAATTTCCTAATTGCAGTTGTTAAGTTTACCAACAGCCTCCAGGAGGCCCTGAGACAGCTGTGTGGAGAAAGACTTTTGCAGACTGATAGACTTTTGTCGCAGGAAAGACGATTTCCTAATTGCAGTTGTTAACTTTAACAACAGTCCCCAGGAGGCCCTGAGACAACTGTGCTGTTTTGGAGTCAACTACATTAGTTGTGTTGTAATTAAAATTAAACACAGCCCCCAGGAGGCCCTGAGACAGCTGTATGGAGAAAAAGTTTTGCAGACTGATAAACTTTTGTCGCGGTAAAGACTATTTCCTCATTGCAGTGGTTACGTTTAAAAACAGCCCCCAGGAGGCCCTGAGACAGCTGTTCTGTTTTGGAGTCTACTACATTACCTTGTGTTGAAATTAACATTAAACACAGCCCCCAGGAGGCCCTGAGACAGCTGTGCTGTTTTGGATTCAACTACATTAGCTTGTGTTATAATTAACATTAAACACACGCCCCAGGAGGCCCTGAGACAGCTGTATGGAGAAAGACTTTTGCAGACTGATAGACTTTTGTCGCAGGAAAGACGATTTCCTAATTGCAGTGGTTAAGTTTAACAACAGTCCCCAGGAGGCCCTGAGACAACTGTGCTGTTTTGGAGTCAACTACATTAGCTCATGTTGAAATTAACATTAAACACAGCCCCCAGGAGGCCCTGAGACAACTGTGCTGTTTTGGAGTCAACTACATTAGCTTATGTTGAAATTAACATTAAACACAGCCCCCAGGAGGCCCTGAGACAGCTGTGCCGTTATGGAGTCAAAAACAGCTGTGCTGTTTTGGAGTCAACTACATTATCTTGTGTTATAATTAATATTAAACACAGCCCCCAGGAGGCCCTGAGACAGCTGTCCTTTTTTGGAGAAAACTACATTAGCTTTTGTTGAAATTAACATTAAACACAGCCCCCAGGTGGCCCTGAGACAGCTGTGCTGTTTTGGAGAAAAACTACATTAGCTTGTGTTGAGATTAACATTAAACACAGCCCCCAGGAGGCCCTGAGACAGCTGTGCTGTTTTGGAGTCAACTACATTACCTTGTGTTATAATTAACATTAAACACAGCCCCCAGGAGGCCCTGAGACAGCTGTATGGAGAAAAATTTTTGCAGACTGATAAACTTTTGTCGCGGTAAAGACTATTTCCTAATTGCAGTGGTTAAGTTTAACAACAGCCCCCAGGAGGCCCTGAGACAGCTGTTCTGTTTTGGAATCAAGTACATTACCTTGTGTTGAAATTAACATTAAACACAGCCCCCAGGAGGCCCTGAGACAGCTCTGCTGTTTTGGAGAAAACTACATTAGCTTGTGTTGAAATTAACATTAAACACAGCCCCCAGGAGGCCCTGAGACAGCTGTGCTATTTTGGAGTCAACTACATTAGCTTGTGTTGAAATTACCATTAAACACAGCCCCCAGGAGGCCCTGAGACAGCTGTGCTGTTTTGGAGTCAATTACATCAGCTTGTGTTGAAATTAACATTAAAGACAGCCCCCAACAGGCCCTGAGATAGCTGTGCCGTTTTGGAGTCAACTACATTAGCTTGTGTTAAAATTAACATTGATCACAGCCCCCAAAAGGCCCTGAGAAGGCTGTGTGGAGAAAGATTTTTTCAGACTGGTCAACTTTTGTCGCGGTAAAGACAATTTCCTAATTGCAGTTGTTAAGTTTACCAACAGCCCCCAGGAGGCCCTGAGACAGCTGTGTGGAGAAAGACTTTTGCAGACTGATAGACTTTTGTCGCAGGAAAGACGATTTCCTAATTGCAGTGGTTAAGTTTAACAACAGTCCCCAGGAGGCCCTGAGACAACTGTGCTGTTTTGGAGTCAACTACATTAGTTGTGTTGTAAGTAAAATTAAACACAGCCCCCAGGAGGCCCTGAGACAGCTGTGCCGTTATGCAGTCAAAAACAGCTGTGCTGTTTTGGAGTAAACTACATTAGCTTGTGTTATAATTAACATTAAACACAGCCCCCAGGAGGCCCTGAGACAGCTGTCCTTTTTTGGAGAAAACTACATTAGCTGTTGTTGAAATTAACATTAAACACAGCCCCCAGGAGGGCCTGTAACAGCTGTGTGGAGAAAGATTTTTGCAGACTGGTCGATTTTTATCGCGGTACAGATAATTTCCTAATTGCAGTTGTTAAGTTTAACAACATCCCCGACGAGGCCCTGAGACAACTGTGCTGTTTTGGAGTCAACTACATTAGCTTGTGTTGAAATTAACATTAAACACAGCCCCCAGGGAACCCTTAGACAGCTGTGTGGAGAAAGGTTTTTGCACACTGATAGACTTTTGTCGCGGTAAAGACGATTTCTTAATTGCAGTATTAAGTAAGTTTAACAACAGCTCCCATGAGGCCCTGAGAGAGCTGTCCTTTTTTGGAGACAATTTTATTAGGTTGTGTTGAAATTAACATTAAACACAGCCCCCAGGAGGCCCTGAGACAGCTGTGCTGTTTTGGAGTCAAATACATCAGCTTGTGTTGAAATTAACATTAAACACAGCCCCCAGGAGGCCCGAGACAGCTGTATGGAGAAAGATTGTTGCAGACTGATAAACTTTTGTTGCGGTAAAGACTATTTCTTAATTGCAGTGGTTAAGTTTAACAACAGCCCCCAGGAGGCCCTGAGACAGCTGTGCCATTTTGGAGTCAACTACATTAGCTTATGTTCTAATTAACATTAAACACAGCCCCCAGGAGGCCCTGAGACAGCTGTGCCATTTTGGAGTCAACTACATTAGCTTATGTTGTAATTAACATTAAACACAGCCCCCAGGAGGCCCTGACACAGCTGTATGGAGAAAGACTTTTGCAGACTGATAGACTTTTGTCGCAGGAAAGACGATTTCCTAATTGCAGTGGTTAAGTTTGACAACAGTCCCCAGGAGGCCCTGAGACAACTGTGCTGTTTTGGAGTCAACTACATTAGCTTATGTTGAAATTAACATTAAACACAGCCCCCAGGAGGCCCTGAGACAACTGTGCTGTTTTGGAGTCAACTACATTAGCTTGTGTTGAAATTACCATTAAACACAGTCCCCAGGAGGCCCTGAGACAGCTGTGCTGTTTTGGAGTCAATTACATCAGCTTGTGTTGAAATTAACATTAAAGACAGCCCCCAACAGGCCCTGAGATAGCTGTGCCGTTTTGGAGTCAACTACATTAGCTTGTGTTAAAATTAACATTGATCACAGCCCCCAAAAGGCCCTGAGAAGGCTGTGTGGAGAAAGATTTTTTCAGACTGGTCAACTTTTGTCGCGGTAAAGACAATTTCCTAATTGCAGTTGTTAAGTTTACCAACAGCCCCCAGGAGGCCCTGAGACAGCTGTGTGGAGAAAGACTTTTGCAGACTGATAGACTTTTGTCGCAGGAAAGACGATTTCCTAATTGCAGTGGTTAAGTTTAACAACAGTCCCCAGGAGGCCCTGAGACAACTGTGCTGTTTTGGAGTCAACTACATTAGTTGTGTTGTAATTAAAATTAAACACAGCCCCCAGGAGGCCCTGAGACAGCTGTGCCGTTATGCAGTCAAAAACAGCTGTGCTGTTTTGGAGTAAACTACATTAGCTTGTGTTATAATTAACATTAAACACAGCCCCCAGGAGGCCCTGAGACAGCTGTCCTTTTTTGGAGAAAACTACATTAGCTGTTGTTGAAATTAACATTAAACACAGCCCCCAGGAGGGCCTGTAACAGCTGTGTGGAGAAAGATTTTTGCAGACTGGTCGATTTTTATCGCGGTACAGATAATTTCCTAATTGCAGTTGTTAAGTTTAACAACATCCCCGACGAGGCCCTGAGACAACTGTGCTGTTTTGGAGTCAACTACATTAGCTTGTGTTGAAATTAACATTAAACACAGCCCCCAGGGAACCCTTAGACAGCTGTGTGGAGAAAGGTTTTTGCACACTGATAGACTTTTGTCGCGGTAAAGACGATTTCTTAATTGCAGTATTAAGTAAGTTTAACAACAGCTCCCATGAGGCCCTGAGAGAGCTGTCCTTTTTTGGAGACAATTTTATTAGGTTGTGTTGAAATTAACATTAAACACAGCCCCCAGGAGGCCCTGAGACAGCTGTGCTGTTTTGGAGTCAAATACATCAGCTTGTGTTGAAATTAACATTAAACACAGCCCCCAGGAGGCCCGAGACAGCTGTATGGAGAAAGATTGTTGCAGACTGATAAACTTTTGTTGCGGTAAAGACTATCTCTTAATTGCAGTGGTTAAGTTTAACAACAGCCCCCAGGAGGCCCTGAGACAGCTGTGCTGTTTTGGAGTCAATTACATCAGCTTGTGTTGAAATTAACATTAAACACAGCCCCCAGGAGGCCCTGAGACAGCTGTGCCATTTTGGAGTCAACTACATTAGCTTATGTTTTAATTAACATTAAACACAGCCCCCAGGAGGCCCTGAGACAGCTGTGCCGTTTTGGAGTCAACTACATTAGTTTATGTTGTAATTAACATTAAACACAGCCCCCAGGAGGCCCTGAGACAGCTGTGTGGAGAAAGACTTTTGCAGACTGATAGACTTTTGTCGCAGGAAAGACGATTTCGTAATTGCAGTGGTTAAGTTTAACAACAGTCCCCAGGAGGTCCTGAGACAACTGTGCTGTTTTGGAGTCAACTACATTAGCTTGTGTTGTAATCAAAATTAAACACAGCCCCCAGGAGGCCCTGAGACAGCTGTGCCGTTATGGAGTCAAAAACAGCTGTGCTGTTTTGTGTCAACTACATTATCTGGTATTATAATTAACATTAAACACAGCCCCCAGGAGGCCCTGAGACAGCTGTCCTTTTTTGGAGAAAACTACATTAGCTTGTATTGAAATTAACATTAAACACAGCCCCCAGGAGGCCCTGAGACAGCTGTGCTGTTTTGGAGAAAACTACATTAGCTTGTGTTGAAATTAACATTAAACACAGCCCCCAGGAGGCCCTGAGACAGCTGTGCTGTTTTGGAGACAATTTCATTAGCTTGTGTTGAAATTAACATTAAACACAGCCCCCAGGAGGCCCGAGACAGCTGTATGGAGAAAGATTGTTGCAGACTGATAAACTTTTGTTGCGGTAAAGACTATTTCTTAATTGCAGTGGTTAAGTTTAACAACAGCCCCCAGGAGGCCCTGAGACAGCTGTGCTGTTTTGGAGTCAATTACATCAGCTTGTGTTGAAATTAACATTAAACACAGCCCCCAGGAGGGCCTGAGACAGCTGTGTGGAGAAAGACTTTTGCAGACTGATAGACTTTTGTCGCAGGAAAGACGATTTCGTAATTGCAGTGGTTAAGTTTAACAACAGTCCCCAGGAGGCCCTGAGACAACTGTGCTGTTTTGGAGTCAACTACATTAGCTTGTGTTGTAATTAAAATTAAACACAGCCCCCAGGAGGCCCTGAGACAGCTGTGCCGTTATGGAGTCAAAAACAGCTGTGCTGTTTTGTGTCAACTACATTATCTTGTGTTATAATTAACATTAAACACAGCCCCCAGGAGGCCCTGAGACAGCTGTCCTTTTTTGGAGAAAACTACATTAGCTTGTATTGAAATTAAAATTAAACACAGCCCCCAGGAGGCCCTGAGACAGCTGTGCTGTTTTGGAGAAAACTACATTAGCTTGTGTTGAATTTAACATTAAACACAGCCCCCAGGAGGCCCTGAGACAGCTGTGCTGTTTTGGAGTCAACTACATTAGCTTGTGTTGAAATTAACATTAAACACAGCCCCCAGGAGGCCCTGAGACAGCTGTGTGGAGAAAGATTTTTGCAGACTGGTCGATTTTTATCGCGGTACAGATAATTTCCTAATTGCAGTTGTTAAGTTTAACAACAGCCCCGAGGAGGCCTTGAGACAGCTCTGCTGTTTTGGAGTCAACTACATTAGCTTGTGTTGAAATTAACATTAAACACAGCCCCCAGGAGGCCCTGAGACAGCTGTGCTGTTTTGGAGTCAACTACATTAGCTTGTGTTGAAATTAACATTAAACACAGCCCCCAGGAGGCCCTGAGACAGCTGTGTGGAGAACGATTTTTGCAGACTGGTCGATTTTTATCGCGGTACAGATAATTTCCTAATTGCAGTTGTTAAGTTTAACAACATCCCCGACGAGGCCCTGAGACAACTGTGCTGTTTTGGAGTCAACTACATTAGCTTGTGTTGAAATTAACATTAAACACAGCCCCCAGGGAACCCTTAGACAGCTGTGTGGAGAAAGGTTTTTGCACACTGATAGACTTTTGTCGCGGTAAAGACGATTTCTTAATTGCAGTATTAAGTAAGTTTAACAACAGCTCCCATGAGGCCCTGAGAGAGCTGTCCTTTTTTGGAGACAATTTTATTAGGTTGTGTTGAAATTAACATTAAACACAGCCCCCAGGAGGCCCTGAGACAGCTGTGCTGTTTTGGAGTCAAATACATCAGCTTGTGTTGAAATTAACATTAAACACAGCCCCCAGGAGGCCCGAGACAGCTGTATGGAGAAAGATTGTTGCAGACTGATAAACTTTTGTTGCGGTAAAGACTATCTCTTAATTGCAGTGGTTAAGTTTAACAACAGCCCCCAGGAGGCCCTGAGACAGCTGTGCTGTTTTGGAGTCAATTACATCAGCTTGTGTTGAAATTAACATTAAACACAGCCCCCAGGAGGCCCTGAGACAGCTGTGCCATTTTGGAGTCAACTACATTAGCTTATGTTTTAATTAACATTAAACACAGCCCCCAGGAGGCCCTGAGACAGCTGTGCCGTTTTGGAGTCAACTACATTAGTTTATGTTGTAATTAACATTAAACACAGCCCCCAGGAGGCCCTGAGACAGCTGTGTGGAGAAAGACTTTTGCAGACTGATAGACTTTTGTCGCAGGAAAGACGATTTCGTAATTGCAGTGGTTAAGTTTAACAACAGTCCCCAGGAGGCCCTGAGACAACTGTGCTGTTTTGGAGTCAACTACATTAGCTTGTGTTGTAATCAAAATTAAACACAGCCCCCAGGAGGCCCTGAGACAGCTGTGCCGTTATGGAGTCAAAAACAGCTGTGCTGTTTTGTGTAAACTACATTATCTTGTGTTATAATTAACATTAAACACAGCCCCCAGGAGGCCCTGAGACAGCTGTCCTTTTTTGGAGAAAACTACATTAGCTTGTATTGAAATTAACATTAAACACAGCCCCCAGGAGGCCCTGAGACAGCTGTGCTGTTTTGGAGAAAACTACATTAGCTTGTGTTGAAATTAACATTAAACACAGCCCCCAGGAGGCCCTGAGACAGCTGTGCTGTTTTGGAGACAATTTCATTAGCTTGTGTTGAAATTAACATTAAACACAGCCCCCAGGAGGCCCGAGACAGCTGTATGGAGAAAGATTGTTGCAGACTGATAAACTTTTGTTGCGGTAAAGACTATTTCTTAATTGCAGTGGTTAAGTTTAACAACAGCCCCCAGGAGGCCCTGAGACAGCTGTGCTGTTTTGGAGTCAATTACATCAGCTTGTGTTGAAATTAACATTAAACACAGCCCCCAGGAGGGCCTGAGACAGCTGTGTGGAGAAAGACTTTTGCAGACTGATAGACTTTTGTCGCAGGAAAGACGATTTCGTAATTGCAGTGGTTAAGTTTAACAACAGTCCCCAGGAGGCCCTGAGACAACTGTGCTGTTTTGGAGTCAACTACATTAGCTTGTGTTGTAATTAAAATTAAACACAGCCCCCAGGAGGCCCTGAGACAGCTGTGCCGTTATGGAGTCAAAAACAGCTGTGCTGTTTTGTGTCAACTACATTATCTTGTGTTATAATTAACATTAAACACAGCCCCCAGGAGGCCCTGAGACAGCTGTCCTTTTTTGGAGAAAACTACATTAGCTTGTATTGAAATTAAAATTAAACACAGCCCCCAGGAGGCCCTGAGACAGCTGTGCTGTTTTGGAGAAAACTACATTAGCTTGTGTTGAATTTAACATTAAACACAGCCCCCAGGAGGCCCTGAGACAGCTGTGCTGTTTTGGAGTCAACTACATTAGCTTGTGTTGAAATTAACATTAAACACAGCCCCCAGGAGGCCCTGAGACAGCTGTGTGGAGAAAGATTTTTGCAGACTGGTCGATTTTTATCGCGGTACAGATAATTTCCTAATTGCAGTTGTTAAGTTTAACAACAGCCCCGAGGAGGCCTTGAGACAGCTCTGCTGTTTTGGAGTCAACTACATTAGCTTGTGTTGAAATTAACATTAAACACAGCCCCCAGGAGGCCCTGAGACAGCTGTGCTGTTTTGGAGTCAACTACATTAGCTTGTGTTGAAATTAACATTAAACACAGCCCCCAGGAGGCCCTGAGACAGCTGTGTGGAGAACGATTTTTGCAGACTGGTCGATTTTTATCGCGGTACAGATAATTTCCTAATTGCAGTTGTTAAGTTTAACAACAGCCCCGAGGAGGCCCTGAGACAGCTGTGCTGTTTTGGAGTCAACTACATTAGCTTGTGTTGAAATTAACATTAAACACAACCCCCAGGGGACCCTTAGACAGCTGTGTGGAGAAAGGTTTTTGCACACTGATAGACTTTTGTCGCGGTAAAGACGATTTCCTAATTGCAGTATTTAAGTCTAACAACAGCTCCCAGGAGGCCCTGAGAGAGCTGTGCTTTTTTGGAGACAATATTATTAGATTGTGTTGAAATTAACATTAAACACAGCCCCCAGGAGGCCCTGAGACAGCTGTGCTGTTTTGGAGTCAATTACATCAGCTTGTGTTGAAATTAACATTAAACACAGCCCCCAGTACGCCCTGAAACAGCTGTGCTGTTTTGGAGTCAACTACATTAGCTTGTGTTAAAATTAACATTAATCACAGCCCCCAAAAGGCCCTGAGAAGGCTCTGTGGAGAAAGATTTTTGCAGACTGGTCGACTTTTGTCGTGGTACAGACAATTTCCTAATTGCAGTTGTTAAGTTTACCAACAGCCCCCAGGAGGCCCTGAGACAACTCTGCTGTTTTGGAGTCAACTACATTAGCTTGTGTTGTAATTAAAATTAAACACAGCCCCCAGGAGGCCCTGAGACAGTTGTGCTGTTTTGGAGAAAACCACATTAGCTTGTGTTGAAATTAACATTAAACACAGCCCCCAGGAGGCCCTGAGAAAGCTGTGCTGTTTTGGAGTCAATTACATCAGCTTGTGTTGAAATTAACATTAAACACAACCCCCAGGAGGCCCTGAGACAGCTGTGCTGTTTTGGAGTCAATTACATCAGCTTGTGTTGAAATTAACATTAAAGACAGCCCCCAAGAGGCCCTGAGATAGTTTTGCCGTTTTGGAGTCAACTACATTAACTTGTGTTGAAATTAACATTAAACACAGCCCCCAGGAGGCCCTGGGACAGCTGTATGGAGAAAGATTTTTGCAGACTGATAAACTTTTGTTGCGGTTAAGACTATTTCTTAATTGCAGTGGTTAAGTTTAACAACAGCCCCCAGGAGGTCCTGAGACAGCTGTGTGGAGAAAGACTTTTGCAGACTGATACACTTTTGTCGCGGTAAAGACGATTTCCTAATTGCAGTATTTAAGTTTAACAACAGCTCCCAGGAGGCCCTGAGAGAGCTGTGCTTTTTTGGAGACAATTTTATTAGCTTGTGTTGAAATTAACATTAAACACAGCCCCCAGGAGGCCCTGAGACAGCTGTGCTGTTTTGGAGTCAACTACATTAGCTTGTGTTATAATTAACATTAAACACAGCCCCCAGGAGGCCCTGAGACAGCTGTATGGAGAAAAAGTTTTGCATACTGATAAACTTTTGTCGCGGTAAAGACTATTCTCTAATTGCAGTGGTTAAGTTTAACAACAGCCCCCAGGAGGCCCTGAGACAGCTGTGCTGTTTTGGAGTCAACTACATTAGCTTGTGTAGAAAGTAACATTAAACACAGCCCCCAGGGGACCCTGAGACAGCTGTGTGGAGAAAGGTTTTTGCACACTGATAGACTTTTGTCGCGGTAAAGACGATTTCCTAATTGCAGTATTTAAGTTTAACAACAGCGCCCAGGAGGCCCTGAGAGAGCTGTGCTTTTTTGGAGACAATTTTATTAGCTTGTGTTGAAATTATCATTAAACACAGCCCCCAGGAGGCCCTGAGACAGCTGTGCTGTTTTGGAGTCAATTGAAATTAACATTAAACACAGCCCCCAGTACGCCCTGAAACAGCTGTGCTGTTTTGGAGTCAACTACATTAGTTTGTGTTAAAATTAACATTAAACACAGCCCCCAAAAGGCCCTGAGAAGGCTGTGTGGAGAAAGATTTTTGCAGACTGGTCGACTTTTGTCGTGGTACAGACAATTTACTAATTGCAGTTGTTAAGTTTACCAACAGCCCCCAGGAGGCCCTGAGACAACTCTGCTGTTTTGGAGTCAACTACATTAGCTTGTGTTGTAATTAAAATTAAACACAGCCCCCAGGAGGCCCTGAGACAGTTGTGCTGTTTTGGAGAAAACCACATTAGCTTGTGTTGAAATTAACATTAAACACAGCCCGCAGGAGGCCCTGAGAAAGCTGTGCTGTTTTGGAGTCAATTACATCAGCTTGTGTTGAAAATAACATTAAACACAGCCCCCAGGAGGCCCTGAGACAGCTGTGCTGTTTTGGAGTCAATTACATCAGCTTGTGTTGAAATTAACATTAAAGACAGCCCCCAAGAGGCCCTGAGATAGCTGTGCCGTTTTGGAGTCAACTACATTAGCTTGTGTTGAAATTAACATTAAACACAGCCCCCAGGAGGGCCTGAGACAGCTGTGTGGAGAAAGACTTTTGCAGACTGATAGACTTTTGTCGCAGGAAAGACGATTTCGTAATTGCAGTGGTTAAGTTTAACAACAGTCCCCAGGAGGCCCTGAGACAACTGTGCTGTTTTGGAGTCAACTACATTAGCTTGTCTTGTAATTAAAATTAAACACAGCCCCCAGGAGGCCCTGAGACAGCTGTGCCGTTATGGAGTCAAAAACAGCTGTGCTGTTTTGGAGTCAACTACATTATCTTGTGTTATAATTAACATTAAACACAGCCCCCAGGAGGCCCTGAGACAGCTGTCCTTTTTTGGAGAAAACTACATTAGCTTGTATTGAAATTAACATTAAATACAGCCCCCAGGAGGCCCTGAGACAGCTGTGCTGTTTTGGAGAAAACTACATTAGCTTGTGTTGAAATTAACATTAAACACAGCCCCCAGGAGGCCCTGAGACAGCTGTGCTGTTTTGGAGTCAACTACATTACCTTGTGTTATAATTAACATTAAACACAGCCCCCAGGAGGCCCTGAGACAGCTGTATGGAGAAAAATTTTTGCAGACTGATAAACTTTTGTCGCGGTAAAGACTATTTCCTAATTGCAGTGGTTAAGTTTAACAACAGCCCCCAGGAGGCCCTGAGACAGCTGTTCTGTTTTGGAATCAAGTACATTACCTTGTGTTGAAATTAACATTAAACACAGCCCCCAGGAGGCCCTGAGACAGCTCTGCTGTTTTGGAGAAAACTACATTAGCTTGTGTTGAAATTAACATTAAACACAGCCCCCAGGAGGCCCTGAGACAGCTGTGCTGTTTTGGAGTCAACTACATTAGCTTGTGTTGAAATTACCATTAAACACAGCCCCCAGGAGGCCCTGAGACAGCTGTGCTGTTTTGGAGTCAATTACATCAGCTTGTGTTGAAATTAACATTAAAGACAGCCCCCAACAGGCCCTGAGATAGCTGTGCCGTTTTGGAGTCAACTACATTAGCTTGTGTTAAAATTAACATTGATCACAGCCCCCAAAAGGCCCTGAGAAGGCTGTGTGGAGAAAGATTTTTTCAGACTGGTCAACTTTTGTCGCGGTAAAGACAATTTCCTAATTGCAGTTGTTAAGTTTACCAACAGCCCCCAGGAGGCCCTGAGACAGCTGTGTGGAGAAAGACTTTTGCAGACTGATAGACTTTTGTCGCAGGAAAGACGATTTCCTAATTGCAGTGGTTAAGTTTAACAACAGTCCCCAGGAGGCCCTGAGACAACTGTGCTGTTTTGGAGTCAACTACATTAGTTGTGTTGTAAGTAAAATTAAACACAGCCCCCAGGAGGCCCTGAGACAGCTGTGCCGTTATGCAGTCAAAAACAGCTGTGCTGTTTTGGAGTAAACTACATTAGCTTGTGTTATAATTAACATTAAACACAGCCCCCAGGAGGCCCTGAGACAGCTGTCCTTTTTTGGAGAAAACTACATTAGCTGTTGTTGAAATTAACATTAAACACAGCCCCCAGGAGGGCCTGTAACAGCTGTGTGGAGAAAGATTTTTGCAGACTGGTCGATTTTTATCGCGGTACAGATAATTTCCTAATTGCAGTTGTTAAGTTTAACAACATCCCCGACGAGGCCCTGAGACAACTGTGCTGTTTTGGAGTCAACTACATTAGCTTGTGTTGAAATTAACATTAAACACAGCCCCCAGGGAACCCTTAGACAGCTGTGTGGAGAAAGGTTTTTGCACACTGATAGACTTTTGTCGCGGTAAAGACGATTTCTTAATTGCAGTATTAAGTAAGTTTAACAACAGCTCCCATGAGGCCCTGAGAGAGCTGTCCTTTTTTGGAGACAATTTTATTAGGTTGTGTTGAAATTAACATTAAACACAGCCCCCAGGAGGCCCTGAGACAGCTGTGCTGTTTTGGAGTCAAATACATCAGCTTGTGTTGAAATTAACATTAAACACAGCCCCCAGGAGGCCCGAGACAGCTGTATGGAGAAAGATTGTTGCAGACTGATAAACTTTTGTTGCGGTAAAGACTATTTCTTAATTGCAGTGGTTAAGTTTAACAACAGCCCCCAGGAGGCCCTGAGACAGCTGTGCCATTTTGGAGTCAACTACATTAGCTTATGTTCTAATTAACATTAAACACAGCCCCCAGGAGGCCCTGAGACAGCTGTGCCATTTTGGAGTCAACTACATTAGCTTATGTTGTAATTAACATTAAACACAGCCCCCAGGAGGCCCTGACACAGCTGTATGGAGAAAGACTTTTGCAGACTGATAGACTTTTGTCGCAGGAAAGACGATTTCCTAATTGCAGTGGTTAAGTTTGACAACAGTCCCCAGGAGGCCCTGAGACAACTGTGCTGTTTTGGAGTCAACTACATTAGCTTATGTTGAAATTAACATTAAACACAGCCCCCAGGAGGCCCTGAGACAACTGTGCTGTTTTGGAGTCAACTACATTAGCTTGTGTTGAAATTACCATTAAACACAGCCCCCAGGAGGCCCTGAGACAGCTGTGCTGTTTTGGAGTCAATTACATCAGCTTGTGTTGAAATTAACATTAAAGACAGCCCCCAACAGGCCCTGAGATAGCTGTGCCGTTTTGGAGTCAACTACATTAGCTTGTGTTAAAATTAACATTGATCACAGCCCCCAAAAGGCCCTGAGAAGGCTGTGTGGAGAAAGATTTTTTCAGACTGGTCAACTTTTGTCGCGGTAAAGACAATTTCCTAATTGCAGTTGTTAAGTTTACCAACAGCCCCCAGGAGGCCCTGAGACAGCTGTGTGGAGAAAGACTTTTGCAGACTGATAGACTTTTGTCGCAGGAAAGACGATTTCCTAATTGCAGTGGTTAAGTTTAACAACAGTCCCCAGGAGGCCCTGAGACAACTGTGCTGTTTTGGAGTCAACTACATTAGTTGTGTTGTAATTAAAATTAAACACAGCCCCCAGGAGGCCCTGAGACAGCTGTGCCGTTATGCAGTCAAAAACAGCTGTGCTGTTTTGGAGTAAACTACATTAGCTTGTGTTATAATTAACATTAAACACAGCCCCCAGGAGGCCCTGAGACAGCTGTCCTTTTTTGGAGAAAACTACATTAGCTGTTGTTGAAATTAACATTAAACACAGCCCCCAGGAGGGCCTGTAACAGCTGTGTGGAGAAAGATTTTTGCAGACTGGTCGATTTTTATCGCGGTACAGATAATTTCCTAATTGCAGTTGTTAAGATTAACAACATCCCCGACGAGGCCCTGAGACAACTGTGCTGTTTTGGAGTCAACTACATTAGCTTGTGTTGAAATTAACATTAAACACAGCCCCCAGGGAACCCTTAGACAGCTGTGTGGAGAAAGGTTTTTGCACACTGATAGACTTTTGTCGCGGTAAAGACGATTTCTTAATTGCAGTATTAAGTAAGTTTAACAACAGCTCCCATGAGGCCCTGAGAGAGCTGTCCTTTTTTGGAGACAATTTTATTAGGTTGTGTTGAAATTAACATTAAACACAGCCCCCAGGAGGCCCTGAGACAGCTGTGCTGTTTTGGAGTCAAATACATCAGCTTGTGTTGAAATTAACATTAAACACAGCCCCCAGGAGGCCCGAGACAGCTGTATGGAGAAAGATTGTTGCAGACTGATAAACTTTTGTTGCGGTAAAGACTATCTCTTAATTGCAGTGGTTAAGTTTAACAACAGCCCCCAGGAGGCCCTGAGACAGCTGTGCTGTTTTGGAGTCAATTACATCAGCTTGTGTTGAAATTAACATTAAACACAGCCCCCAGGAGGCCCTGAGACAGCTGTGCCATTTTGGAGTCAACTACATTAGCTTATGTTCTAATTAACATTAAACACAGCCCCCAGGAGGCCCTGAGACAGCTGTGCCGTTTTGGAGTCAACTACATTAGCTTATGTTGTAATTAACATTAAACACAGCCCCCAGGAGGCCCTGACACAGCTGTATGGAGAAAGACTTTTGCAGACTGATAGACTTTTGTCGCAGGAAAGACGATTTCCTAATTGCAGTGGTTAAGTTTGACAACAGTCCCCAGGAGGCCCTGAGACAACTGTGCTGTTTTGGAGTCAACTACATTAGCTTATGTTGAAATTAACATTAAACACAGCCCCCAGGAGGCCCTGAGACAACTGTGCTGTTTTGGAGTCAACTACATTAGCTTATGTTGAAATTAACAATAAACACAGCCCCCAGGAGGCCCTGAGACAGCTGTGCCGTTATAGAGTCAAAAACAGCTGTGCTGTTTTGGAGTCAACTACATTATCTTGTGTTATACTTAACATTAAACACAGCCCCCAGGAGGCCCTGAGACAGCTGTCCTTTTTTGGAGAAAACTACATTAGCTTGTGTTGAAATTAACATTAAACACAGCCCCCAGGAGGCCCTGAGACAGCTGTGCTGTTTTGGAGAAAACTACATTAGCTTGTGTTGAAATTAACATTAAACACAGCCCCCAGGAGGCCCTGAGACAGCTGTGTGGAGACAGGTTTTTGCACACTGATAGACCTTTGTCGTGGTAAAGACGATTTCTTAATTGCAGTTGTTAAATTTAACAACAGCCCCCAGGAGGCCCAGAGAGAGCTGTGCTTGTTTGGAGACAATTTCATTAGCTTGTGTTGAAATTAACATTAAACACAGCCCCCAGGAGGCCCGAGACAGCTGTATGGAGAAAGATTGTTGCAGACTGATAAACTTTTGTTGCGGTAAAGACTATCTCTTAATTGCAGTGGTTAAGTTTAACAACAGCCCCCAGGAGGCCCTGAGACAGCTGTGCTGTTTTGGAGTCAATTACATCAGCTTGTGTTGAAATTAACATTAAACACAGCCCCCAGGAGGCCCTGAGACAGCTGTGCCATTTTGGAGTCAACTACATTAGCTTATGTTTTAATTAACATTAAACACAGCCCCCAGGAGGCCCTGAGACAGCTGTGCCGTTTTGGAGTCAACTACATTAGTTTATGTTGTAATTAACATTAAACACAGCCCCCAGGAGGCCCTGAGACAGCTGTGTGGAGAAAGACTTTTGCAGACTGATAGACTTTTGTCGCAGGAAAGACGATTTCGTAATTGCAGTGGTTAAGTTTAACAACAGTCCCCAGGAGGCCCTGAGACAACTGTGCTGTTTTGGAGTCAACTACATTAGCTTGTGTTGTAATTAAAATTAAACACAGCCCCCAGGAGGCCCTGAGACAGCTGTGCCGTTATGGAGTCAAAAACAGCTGTGCTGTTTTGTGTCAACTACATTATCTTGTGTTATAATTAACATTAAACACAGCCCCCAGGAGGCCCTGAGACAGCTGTGCTGTTTTGGAGAAAACTACATTAGCTTGTGTTGAAATTAACATTAAACACAGCCCCCAGGAGGCCCTGAGACAGCTGTGCTGTTTTGGAGTCAACTACATTAGCTTGTGTTGAAATTAACATTAAACACAGCCCCCAGGAGCCCCTGAGACAGCTGTGTGGAGACAGGTTTTTGCACACTGATAGACCTTTGTCGCGGTAAAGACGATTTCTTAATTGCAGTTGTTAAATTTAACAACAGCCCCCAGGAGGCCCAGAGAGAGCTGTGCTTGTTTGGAGACAATTTCATTAGCTTGTGTTGAAATTAACATTAAACACAGCCCCCAGGAGGCCCGAGACAGCTGTATGGAGAAAGATTGTTGCAGACTGATAAACTTTTGTTGCGGTAAAGACTATTTCTTAATTGCAGTGGTTAAGTTTAACAACAGCCCCCAGGAGGCCCTGAGACAGCTGTGCTGTTTTGGAGTCAATTACATCAGCTTGTGTTGAAATTAACATTAAACACAGCCCCCAGGAGGCCCTGAGACAGCTGTGCCATTTTGGAGTCAACTACATTAGCTTATGTTCTAATTAACATTAAACACAGCCCCCAGGAGGCCCTGAGACAGCTGTGCCGTTTTGGAGTCAACTACATTAGCTTATGTTGTAATTAACATTAAACACAGCCCCCAGGAGGCCCTGACACAGCTGTATGGAGAAAGACTTTTGCAGACTGATAGACTTTTGTCGCAGGAAAGACGATTTCCTAATTGCAGTGGTTAAGTTTGACAACAGTCCCCAGGAGGCCCTGAGACAACTGTGCTGTTTTGGAGTCAACTACATTAGCTTATGTTGAAATTAACATTAAACACAGCCCCCAGGAGGCCCTGAGACAACTGTGCTGTTTTGGAGTCAACTACATTAGCTTATGTTGAAATTAACAATAAACACAGCCCCCAGGAGGCCCTGAGACAGCTGTGCCGTTATAGAGTCAAAAACAGCTGTGCTGTTTTGGAGTCAACTACATTATCTTGTGTTATACTTAACATTAAACACAGCCCCCAGGAGGCCCTGAGACAGCTGTCCTTTTTTGGAGAAAACTACATTAGCTTGTGTTGAAATTAACATTAAACACAGCCCCCAGGAGGCCCTGAGACAGCTGTGCTGTTTTGGAGAAAACTACATTAGCTTGTGTTGAAATTAACATTAAACACAGCCCCCAGGAGGCCCTGAGACAGCTGTGCTGTTTTGGAGTCAACTACATTAGCTTGTGTTGAAATTAACATTAAACACAGCCCCCAGGAGGCCCCGAGACAGCTGTGTGGAGAAAGATTTTTGCAGACTGGTCGATTTTTATCGCGGTACAGATAATTTCCTAATTGCAGTTGTTAAGTTTAACAACAGCCCCGAGGAGGCCCTGAGACAGCTGTGCTGTTTATGAGTCAACTACATTAGCTTGTGTTGAAATTAACATTAAACACAGCCCCCAGGGGACCCTTAGACAGCTGTGTGGAGAAAGGTTTTTGCACACTGATAGACTTTTGTCGCGGTAAAGACGATTTCCTAATTGCAGTATTTAAGTTTAACAACAGCTCCCAGGAGGCCCTGAGAGAGCTGTGCTTTTTTGGAGACAATTTTATTAGCTTGTGTTGAAATTAACATTAAACACATCCCCCAGGAGGCCCTGAGACAGCTGTGCTGTTTTGGAGTCAATTACATCAGCTTGTGTTGAAAATAACATTAAACACAGCCCCCAGTACGCCCTGAGAGAGCTGTGCTTTTTTGGAGACAATTTTATTAGCTTGTGTTGAAATTAACATTAAACACAGCCCCCAGGAGGCCCTGAGACAGCTGTGCTGTTTTGGAGTCCACTACATTAGCTTGTGTTATAATTAACATTAAACACAGCCCCCAGGAGGCCCTGAGACAGCTGTATGGAGAAAAAGTTTTGCAGACTGATAAACTTTTGTAGCGGTAAAGACTATTTCCTAATTGCAGTGGTTAAGTTTAACAACAGCTCCCAGGAGGCCCTGAGACAGCTGTGCTGTTTTGGAGTCAACTACATTACCTTGTGTTATAATTAACATTAAACACAGCCCCCAGGAGGCCCTGAGACAGCTGTATGGAGAAAAATTTTTGCAGACTGATAAACTTTTGTCGCGGTAAAGACTATTTCCTAATTGCAGTGGTTAAGTTTAACAACAGCCCCCAGGAGGCCCTGAGACAGCTGTTCTGTTTTGGAATCAACTACATTACCTTGTGTTGAAATTAACATTAAACACAGCCCCCAGGAGGCCCTGAGACAGCTCTGCTGTTTTGGAGAAAACTACATTAGCTTGTGTTGAAATTAACATTAAACACAGCCCCCAGGAGGCCCTGAGACAGCTGTGCTGTTTTGGAGTCAACTACATTAGCTTGTGTTGAAATTACCATTAAACACAGCCCCCAGGAGGCCCTGAGACAGCTGTTCTGTTTTGGAGTCAATTACATCAGCTTGTGTTGAAATTAACATTAAAGACAGCCCCCAACAGGCCCTGAGATAGCTGTGCCGTTTTGGAGTCAACTACATTAGATTGTGTTAAAATTAACATTGATCACAGCCCCCAAAAGGCCCTGAGAAGGCTGTGTGGAGAAAGATTTTTTCAGACTGGTCAACTTTTGTCGCGGTAAAGACAATTTCCTAATTGCAGTTGTTAAGTTTACCAACAGCCCCCAGGAGGCCCTGAGACAGCTGTGTGGAGAAAGACTTTTGCAGACTGATAGACTTTTGTCGCAGGAAAGACGATTTCCTAATTGCAGTGGTTAAGTTTAACAACAGTCCCCAGGAGGCCCTGAGACAACTGTGCTGTTTTGGAGTCAACTACATTAGTTGTGTTGTAATTAAAATTAAACACAGCCCCCAGGAGGCCCTGAGACAGCTGTGCCGTTATGCAGTCAAAAACAGCTGTGCTGTTTTGGAGTCAACTACATTAGCTTGTGTTATAATTAACATTAAACACAGCCCCCAGGAGGCCCTGAGACAGCTGTCCTTTTTTGGAGAAAACTACATTAGCTGTTGTTGAAATTAACATTAAACACAGCCCCCAGGTGGCCCTGAGACAGCTGTGCTGTTTTGGAGAAAACTACATTAGCTTGTGTTGAGATTAACATTAAACACAGCCCCCAGGAGGCCCTGAGACAGCTGTGCTGTTTTGGAGTCAAGTACATTAGCTTGTGTTGAAATTAACATTAAACACAGCCCCCAGGAGGGCCTGTAACAGCTGTGTGGAGAAAGATTTTTGCAGACTGGTCGATTTTTATCGCGGTACAGATAATTTCCTAATTGCAGTTGTTAAGTTTAACAACATCCCCGACGAGGCCCTGAGACAGCTGTGCTGTTTTGGAGTCAACTACATTAGCTTGTGTTGAAATTAACATTAAACACAGCCCCCAGGGAACCCTTAGACAGCTGTGTGGAGAAAGGTTTTTGCACACTGATAGACTTTTGTCGCGGTAAAGACGATTTCCTAATTGCAGTATTAAGTAAGTTTAACAACAGCTCCCATGAGGCCCTGAGAGAGCTGTCCTTTTTTGGAGACAATTTTATTAGGTTGTGTTGAAATTAACATTAAACACAGCCCCCAGGAGGCCCTGAGACAGCTGTGCTGTTTTGGATTCAATTACATCAGCTTGTGTTGAAAATATTAAACACAGCCCCCAGTACGCCCTGAGAGAGCTTTGCTTTTTTGGAGACAATTTTATTAGCTTGTGTTGAAATTAACATTAAACACAGCCCCCAGGAGGAACTGAGACAGCTGTGCTGTTTTGGAGTCAAATACATCAGCTTGTGTTGAAATTAACATTAAAGACAGCCCCCAAGAGGCCCTGAGATAGCTGTGCCATTTTGGAGTAAACTACATTAGCTTGTGTTGAAATTAACATTAAACACAGCCCCCAGGAGGCCCTGAGACAGCTGTGCCATTTTGGAGTCAACTACATTAGCTTATGTTTTAATTAACATTAAACACAGCCCCCAGGAGGCCCTGAGACAGCTGTGCCGTTTTGGAGTCAACTACATTAGTTTATGTTGTAATTAACATTAAACACAGCCCCCAGGAGGCCCTGAGACAGCTGTGTGGAGAAAGACTTTTGCAGACTGATAGACTTTTGTCGCAGGAAAGACGATTTCGTAATTGCAGTGGTTAAGTTTAACAACAGTCCCCAGGAGGCCCTGAGACAACTGTGCTGTTTTGGAGTCAACTACATTAGCTTGTGTTGTAATTAAAATTAAACACAGCCCCCAGGAGGCCCTGAGACAGCTGTGCCGTTATGGAGTCAAAAACAGCTGTGCTGTTTTGTGTCAACTACATTATCTGGTGTTATAATTAACATTAAACACAGCCCCCAGGAGGCCCTGAGACAGCTGTGCTGTTTTGGAGAAAACTACATTAGCTTGTGTTGAAATTAACATTAAACACAGCCCCCAGGAGGCCCTGAGACAGCTGTGCTGTTTTGGAGTCAACTACATTAGCTTGTGTTGAAATTAACATTAAACACAGCCCCCAGGAGCCCCTGAGACAGCTGTGTGGAGACAGGTTTTTGCACACTGATAGACCTTTGTCGCGGTAAAGACGATTTCTTAATTGCAGTTGTTAAATTTAACAACAGCCCCCAGGAGGCCCAGAGAGAGCTGTGCTTGTTTGGAGACAATTTCATTAGCTTGTGTTGAAATTAACATTAAACACAGCCCCCAGGAGGCCCGAGACAGCTGTATGGAGAAAGATTGTTGCAGACTGATAAACTTTTGTTGCGGTAAAGACTATTTCTTAATTGCAGTGGTTAAGTTTAACAACAGCCCCCAGGAGGCCCTGAGACAGCTGTGCCATTTTGGAGTCAACTACATTAGCTTATGTTCTAATTAACATTAAACACAGCCCCCAGGAGGCCCTGAGACAGCTGTGCCATTTTGGAGTCAACTACATTAGCTTATGTTGTAATTAACATTAAACACAGCCCCCAGGAGGCCCTGACACAGCTGTATGGAGAAAGACTTTTGCAGACTGATAGACTTTTGTCGCAGGAAAGACGATTTCCTAATTGCAGTGGTTAAGTTTGACAACAGTCCCCAGGAGGCCCTGAGACAACTGTGCTGTTTTGGAGTCAACTACATTAGCTTATGTTGAAATTAACATTAAACACAGCCCCCAGGAGGCCCTGAGACAACTGTGCTGTTTTGGAGTCAACTACATTAGCTTATGTTGAAATTAACAATAAACACAGCCCCCAGGAGGCCCTGAGACAGCTGTGCCGTTATAGAGTCAAAAACAGCTGTGCTGTTTTGGAGTCAACTACATTATCTTGTGTTATACTTAACATTAAACACAGCCCCCAGGAGGCCCTGAGACAGCTGTCCTTTTTTGGAGAAAACTACATTAGCTTGTGTTGAAATTAACATTAAACCCAGCCCCCAGGAGGCCCTGAGACAGCTGTGCTGTTTTGGAGAAAACTACATTAGCTTGTGTTGAAATTAACATTAAACACAGCCCCCAGGAGGCCCTGAGACAGCTGTGCTGTTTTGGAGTCAACTACATTAGCTTGTGTTGAAATTAACATTAAACACAGCCCCCAGGAGGCCCCGAGACAGCTGTGTGGAGAAAGATTTTTGCAGACTGGTCGATTTTTATCGCGGTACAGATAATTTCCTAATTGCAGTTGTTAAGTTTAACAACAGCCCCGAGGAGGCCCTGAGACAGCTGTGCTGTTTATGAGTCAACAACATTAGCTTGTGTTGAAATTAACATTAAACACAGCCCCCAGGGGACCCTTAGACAGCTGTGTGGAGAAAGGTTTTTGCACACTGATAGACTTTTGTCGCGGTAAAGACGATTTCCTAATTGCAGTATTTAAGTTTAACAACAGCTCCCAGGAGGCCCTGAGAGAGCTGTGCTTTTTTGGAGACAATTTTATTAGCTTGTGTTGAAATTAACATTAAACACATCCCCCAGGAGGCCCTGAGACAGCTGTGCTGTTTTGGAGTCAATTACATCAGCTTGTGTTGAAAATAACATTAAACACAGCCCCCAGTACGCCCTGAGAGAGCTGTGCTTTTTTGGAGACAATTTTATTAGCTTGTGTTGAAATTAACATTAAACACAGCCCCCAGGAGGCCCTGAGACAGCTGTTCTGTTTTGGAGTCTACTACATTACCTTGTGTTGAAATTAACATTAAACACAGCCCCCAGGAGGCCCTGAGACAGCTGTGCTGTTTTGGATTCAACTACATTAGCTTGTGTTATAATTAACATTAAACACACGCCCCAGGAGGCCCTGAGACAGCTGTCCTTTTTTGGAGACAATTTTATTAGGTTGTGTTGAAATTAACATTAAACACAGCCCCCAGGAGGCCCTGAGACAGCTGTGCTGTTTTGGATTCAATTACATCAGCTTGTGTTGAAAATATTAAACACAGCCCCCAGTACGCCCTGAGAGAGCTTTGCTTTTTTGGAGACAATTTTATTAGCTTGTGTTGAAATTAACATTAAACACAGCCCCCAGGAGGAACTGAGACAGCTGTGCTGTTTTGGAGTCAAATACATCAGCTTGTGTTGAAATTAACATTAAAGACAGCCCCCAAGAGGCCCTGAGATAGCTGTGCCATTTTGGAGTAAACTACATTAGCTTGTGTTGAAATTAACATTAAACACAGCCCCCAGGAGGCCCTGAGACAGCTGTGCCATTTTGGAGTCAACTACATTAGCTTATGTTTTAATTAACATTAAACACAGCCCCCAGGAGGCCCTGAGACAGCTGTGCCGTTTTGGAGTCAACTACATTAGTTTATGTTGTAATTAACATTAAACACAGCCCCCAGGAGGCCCTGAGACAGCTGTGTGGAGAAAGACTTTTGCAGACTGATAGACTTTTGTCGCAGGAAAGACGATTTCGTAATTGCAGTGGTTAAGTTTAACAACAGTCCCCAGGAGGCCCTGAGACAACTGTGCTGTTTTGGAGTCAACTACATTAGCTTGTGTTGTAATTAAAATTAAACACAGCCCCCAGGAGGCCCTGAGACAGCTGTGCCGTTATGGAGTCAAAAACAGCTGTGCTGTTTTGTGTCAACTACATTATCTGGTGTTATAATTAACATTAAACACAGCCCCCAGGAGGCCCTGAGACAGCTGTGCTGTTTTGGAGAAAACTACATTAGCTTGTGTTGAAATTAACATTAAACACAGCCCCCAGGAGGCCCTGAGACAGCTGTGCTGTTTTGGAGTCAACTACATTAGCTTGTGTTGAAATTAACATTAAACACAGCCCCCAGGAGCCCCTGAGACAGCTGTGTGGAGACAGGTTTTTGCACACTGATAGACCTTTGTCGCGGTAAAGACGATTTCTTAATTGCAGTTGTTAAATTTAACAACAGCCCCCAGGAGGCCCAGAGAGAGCTGTGCTTGTTTGGAGACAATTTCATTAGCTTGTGTTGAAATTAACATTAAACACAGCCCCCAGGAGGCCCGAGACAGCTGTATGGAGAAAGATTGTTGCAGACTGATAAACTTTTGTTGCGGTAAAGACTATTTCTTAATTGCAGTGGTTAAGTTTAACAACAGCCCCCAGGAGGCCCTGAGACAGCTGTGCCATTTTGGAGTCAACTACATTAGCTTATGTTCTAATTAACATTAAACACAGCCCCCAGGAGGCCCTGAGACAGCTGTGCCATTTTGGAGTCAACTACATTAGCTTATGTTGTAATTAACATTAAACACAGCCCCCAGGAGGCCCTGACACAGCTGTATGGAGAAAGACTTTTGCAGACTGATAGACTTTTGTCGCAGGAAAGACGATTTCCTAATTGCAGTGGTTAAGTTTGACAACAGTCCCCAGGAGGCCCTGAGACAACTGTGCTGTTTTGGAGTCAACTACATTAGCTTATGTTGAAATTAACATTAAACACAGCCCCCAGGAGGCCCTGAGACAACTGTGCTGTTTTGGAGTCAACTACATTAGCTTATGTTGAAATTAACAATAAACACAGCCCCCAGGAGGCCCTGAGACAGCTGTGCCGTTATAGAGTCAAAAACAGCTGTGCTGTTTTGGAGTCAACTACATTATCTTGTGTTATACTTAACATTAAACACAGCCCCCAGGAGGCCCTGAGACAGCTGTCCTTTTTTGGAGAAAACTACATTAGCTTGTGTTGAAATTAACATTAAACCCAGCCCCCAGGAGGCCCTGAGACAGCTGTGCTGTTTTGGAGAAAACTACATTAGCTTGTGTTGAAATTAACATTAAACACAGCCCCCAGGAGGCCCTGAGACAGCTGTGCTGTTTTGGAGTCAACTACATTAGCTTGTGTTGAAATTAACATTAAACACAGCCCCCAGGAGGCCCCGAGACAGCTGTGTGGAGAAAGATTTTTGCAGACTGGTCGATTTTTATCGCGGTACAGATAATTTCCTAATTGCAGTTGTTAAGTTTAACAACAGCCCCGAGGAGGCCCTGAGACAGCTGTGCTGTTTATGAGTCAACAACATTAGCTTGTGTTGAAATTAACATTAAACACAGCCCCCAGGGGACCCTTAGACAGCTGTGTGGAGAAAGGTTTTTGCACACTGATAGACTTTTGTCGCGGTAAAGACGATTTCCTAATTGCAGTATTTAAGTTTAACAACAGCTCCCAGGAGGCCCTGAGAGAGCTGTGCTTTTTTGGAGACAATTTTATTAGCTTGTGTTGAAATTAACATTAAACACATCCCCCAGGAGGCCCTGAGACAGCTGTGCTGTTTTGGAGTCAATTACATCAGCTTGTGTTGAAAATAACATTAAACACAGCCCCCAGTACGCCCTGAGAGAGCTGTGCTTTTTTGGAGACAATTTTATTAGCTTGTGTTGAAATTAACATTAAACACAGCCCCCAGGAGGCCCTGAGACAGCTGTTCTGTTTTGGAGTCTACTACATTACCTTGTGTTGAAATTAACATTAAACACAGCCCCCAGGAGGCCCTGAGACAGCTGTGCTGTTTTGGATTCAACTACATTAGCTTGTGTTATAATTAACATTAAACACACGCCCCAGGAGGCCCTGAGACAGCTGTGTGGAGAAAGACTTTTGCAGACTGATAGACTTTTGTCGCGGTAAAGACAATTTCCTAATTGCAGTTGTTAAGTTTACCAACAGCCTCCAGGAGGCCCTGAGACAGCTGTGTGGAGAAAGACTTTTGCAGACTGATAGACTTTTGTCGCAGGAAAGACGATTTCCTAATTGCAGTTGTTAACTTTAACAACAGTCCCCAGGAGGCCCTGAGACAACTGTGCTGTTTTGGAGTCAACTACATTAGTTGTGTTGTAATTAAAATTAAACACAGCCCCCAGGAGGCCCTGAGACAGCTGTATGGAGAAAAAGTTTTGCAGACTGATAAACTTTTGTCGCGGTAAAGACTATTTCCTCATTGCAGTGGTTACGTTTAAAAACAGCCCCCAGGAGGCCCTGAGACAGCTGTTCTGTTTTGGAGTCTACTACATTACCTTGTGTTGAAATTAACATTAAACACAGCCCCCAGGAGGCCCTGAGACAGCTGTGCTGTTTTGGATTCAACTACATTAGCTTGTGTTATAATTAACATTAAACACACGCCCCAGGAGGCCCTGAGACAGCTGTATGGAGAAAGACTTTTGCAGACTGATAGACTTTTGTCGCAGGAAAGACGATTTCCTAATTGCAGTGGTTAAGTTTAACAACAGTCCCCAGGAGGCCCTGAGACAACTGTGCTGTTTTGGAGTCAACTACATTAGCTCATGTTGAAATTAACATTAAACACAGCCCCCAGGAGGCCCTGAGACAACTGTGCTGTTTTGGAGTCAACTACATTAGCTTATGTTGAAATTAACATTAAACACAGCCCCCAGGAGGCCCTGAGACAGCTGTGCCGTTATGGAGTCAAAAACAGCTGTGCTGTTTTGGAGTCAACTACATTATCTTGTGTTATAATTAATATTAAACACAGCCCCCAGGAGGCCCTGAGACAGCTGTCCTTTTTTGGAGAAAACTACATTAGCTTTTGTTGAAATTAACATTAAACACAGCCCCCAGGTGGCCCTGAGACAGCTGTGCTGTTTTGGAGAAAAACTACATTAGCTTGTGTTGAGATTAACATTAAACACAGCCCCCAGGAGGCCCTGAGACAGCTGTGCTGTTTTGGAGTCAACTACATTACCTTGTGTTATAATTAACATTAAACACAGCCCCCAGGAGGCCCTGAGACAGCTGTATGGAGAAAAATTTTTGCAGACTGATAAACTTTTGTCGCGGTAAAGACTATTTCCTAATTGCAGTGGTTAAGTTTAACAACAGCCCCCAGGAGGCCCTGAGACAGCTGTTCTGTTTTGGAATCAAGTACATTACCTTGTGTTGAAATTAACATTAAACACAGCCCCCAGGAGGCCCTGAGACAGCTCTGCTGTTTTGGAGAAAACTACATTAGCTTGTGTTGAAATTAACATTAAACACAGCCCCCAGGAGGCCCTGAGACAGCTGTGCTGTTTTGGAGTCAACTACATTAGCTTGTGTTGAAATTACCATTAAACACAGCCCCCAGGAGGCCCTGAGACAGCTGTGCTGTTTTGGAGTCAATTACATCAGCTTGTGTTGAAATTAACATTAAAGACAGCCCCCAACAGGCCCTGAGATAGCTGTGCCGTTTTGGAGTCAACTACATTAGCTTGTGTTAAAATTAACATTGATCACAGCCCCCAAAAGGCCCTGAGAAGGCTGTGTGGAGAAAGATTTTTTCAGACTGGTCAACTTTTGTCGCGGTAAAGACAATTTCCTAATTGCAGTTGTTAAGTTTACCAACAGCCCCCAGGAGGCCCTGAGACAGCTGTGTGGAGAAAGACTTTTGCAGACTGATAGACTTTTGTCGCAGGAAAGACGATTTCCTAATTGCAGTGGTTAAGTTTAACAACAGTCCCCAGGAGGCCCTGAGACAACTGTGCTGTTTTGGAGTCAACTACATTAGTTGTGTTGTAAGTAAAATTAAACACAGCCCCCAGGAGGCCCTGAGACAGCTGTGCCGTTATGCAGTCAAAAACAGCTGTGCTGTTTTGGAGTAAACTACATTAGCTTGTGTTATAATTAACATTAAACACAGCCCCCAGGAGGCCCTGAGACAGCTGTCCTTTTTTGGAGAAAACTACATTAGCTGTTGTTGAAATTAACATTAAACACAGCCCCCAGGAGGGCCTGTAACAGCTGTGTGGAGAAAGATTTTTGCAGACTGGTCGATTTTTATCGCGGTACAGATAATTTCCTAATTGCAGTTGTTAAGTTTAACAACATCCCCGACGAGGCCCTGAGACAACTGTGCTGTTTTGGAGTCAACTACATTAGCTTGTGTTGAAATTAACATTAAACACAGCCCCCAGGGAACCCTTAGACAGCTGTGTGGAGAAAGGTTTTTGCACACTGATAGACTTTTGTCGCGGTAAAGACGATTTCTTAATTGCAGTATTAAGTAAGTTTAACAACAGCTCCCATGAGGCCCTGAGAAAGCTGTCCTTTTTTGGAGACAATTTTATTAGGTTGTGTTGAAATTAACATTAAACACAGCCCCCAGGAGGCCCTGAGACAGCTGTGCTGTTTTGGAGTCAAATACATCAGCTTGTGTTGAAATTAACATTAAACACAGCCCCCAGGAGGCCCGAGACAGCTGTATGGAGAAAGATTGTTGCAGACTGATAAACTTTTGTTGCGGTAAAGACTATTTCTTAATTGCAGTGGTTAAGTTTAACAACAGCCCCCAGGAGGCCCTGAGACAGCTGTGCCATTTTGGAGTCAACTACATTAGCTTATGTTCTAATTAACATTAAACACAGCCCCCAGGAGGCCCTGAGACAGCTGTGCCATTTTGGAGTCAACTACATTAGCTTATGTTGTAATTAACATTAAACACAGCCCCCAGGAGGCCCTGACACAGCTGTATGGAGAAAGACTTTTGCAGACTGATAGACTTTTGTCGCAGGAAAGACGATTTCCTAATTGCAGTGGTTAAGTTTGACAACAGTCCCCAGGAGGCCCTGAGACAACTGTGCTGTTTTGGAGTCAACTACATTAGCTTATGTTGAAATTAACATTAAACACAGCCCCCAGGAGGCCCTGAGACAACTGTGCTGTTTTGGAGTCAACTACATTAGCTTGTGTTGAAATTACCATTAAACACAGCCCCCAGGAGGCCCTGAGACAGCTGTGCTGTTTTGGAGTCAATTACATCAGCTTGTGTTGAAATTAACATTAAAGACAGCCCCCAACAGGCCCTGAGATAGCTGTGCCGTTTTGGAGTCAACTACATTAGCTTGTGTTAAAATTAACATTGATCACAGCCCCCAAAAGGCCCTGAGAAGGCTGTGTGGAGAAAGATTTTTTCAGACTGGTCAACTTTTGTCGCGGTAAAGACAATTTCCTAATTGCAGTTGTTAAGTTTACCAACAGCCCCCAGGAGGCCCTGAGACAGCTGTGTGGAGAAAGACTTTTGCAGACTGATAGACTTTTGTCGCAGGAAAGACGATTTCCTAATTGCAGTGGTTAAGTTTAACAACAGTCCCCAGGAGGCCCTGAGACAACTGTGCTGTTTTGGAGTCAACTACATTAGTTGTGTTGTAATTAAAATTAAACACAGCCCCCAGGAGGCCCTGAGACAGCTGTGCCGTTATGCAGTCAAAAACAGCTGTGCTGTTTTGGAGTAAACTACATTAGCTTGTGTTATAATTAACATTAAACACAGCCCCCAGGAGGCCCTGAGACAGCTGTCCTTTTTTGGAGAAAACTACATTAGCTGTTGTTGAAATTAACATTAAACACAGCCCCCAGGAGGGCCTGTAACAGCTGTGTGGAGAAAGATTTTTGCAGACTGGTCGATTTTTATCGCGGTACAGATAATTTCCTAATTGCAGTTGTTAAGTTTAACAACATCCCCGACGAGGCCCTGAGACAACTGTGCTGTTTTGGAGTCAACTACATTAGCTTGTGTTGAAATTAACATTAAACACAGCCCCCAGGGAACCCTTAGACAGCTGTGTGGAGAAAGGTTTTTGCACACTGATAGACTTTTGTCGCGGTAAAGACGATTTCTTAATTGCAGTATTAAGTAAGTTTAACAACAGCTCCCATGAGGCCCTGAGAGAGCTGTCCTTTTTTGGAGACAATTTTATTAGGTTGTGTTGAAATTAACATTAAACACAGCCCCCAGGAGGCCCTGAGACAGCTGTGCTGTTTTGGAGTCAAATACATCAGCTTGTGTTGAAATTAACATTAAACACAGCCCCCAGGAGGCCCGAGACAGCTGTATGGAGAAAGATTGTTGCAGACTGATAAACTTTTGTTGCGGTAAAGACTATCTCTTAATTGCAGTGGTTAAGTTTAACAACAGCCCCCAGGAGGCCCTGAGACAGCTGTGCTGTTTTGGAGTCAATTACATCAGCTTGTGTTGAAATTAACATTAAACACAGCCCCCAGGAGGCCCTGAGACAGCTGTGCCATTTTGGAGTCAACTACATTAGCTTATGTTTTAATTAACATTAAACACAGCCCCCAGGAGGCCCTGAGACAGCTGTGCCGTTTTGGAGTCAACTACATTAGTTTATGTTGTAATTAACATTAAACACAGCCCCGACGAGGCCCTGAGACAGCTGTGCTGTTTTGGAGTCAACTACATTAGCTTGTGTTGAAATTAACATTAAACACAGCCCCCAGGGAACCCTTAGACAGCTGTGTGGAGAAAGGTTTTTGCACACTGATAGACTTTTGTCGCGGTAAAGACGATTTCCTAATTGCAGCATTAAGTAAGTTTAACAACAGCTCCCATGAGGCCCTGAGAGAGCTGTCCTTTTTTGGAGACAATTTTATTAGGTTGTGTTGAAATTAACATTAAACACAGCCCCCAGGAGGCCCTGAGACAGCTGTGCTGTTTTGGATTCAATTACATCAGCTTGTGTTGAAAATATTAAACACAGCCCCCAGTACGCCCTGAGAGAGCTTTGCTTTTTTGGAGACAAATTTATTAGCTTGTGTTGAAATTAACATTAAACACAGCCCCCAGGAGGCCCTGAGACAGCTGTGCTGTTTTGGAGTCAAATACATCAGCTTGTGTTGAAATTAACATTAAAGACAGCCCCCAAGAGGCCCTGAGATAGCTGTGCCATTTTGGAGTAAACTACATTAGCTTGTGTTGAAATTAACATTAAACACAGCCCCCAGGAGGCCCTGAGACAGCTGTGTGGAGACAGGTTTTTGCACACTGATAGACCTTTGTCGTGGTAAAGACGATTTCTTAATTGCAGTTGTTAAATTTAACAACAGCCCCCAGGAGGCCCAGAGAGAGCTGTGCTTGTTTGGAGACAATTTCATTAGCTTGTGTTGAAATTAACATTAAACACAGCCCCCAGGAGGCCCGAGACAGCTGTATGGAGAAAGATTGTTGCAGACTGATAAACTTTTGTTGCGGTAAAGACTATCTCTTAATTGCAGTGGTTAAGTTTAACAACAGCCCCCAGGAGGCCCTGAGACAGCTGTGCTGTTTTGGAGTCAATTACATCAGCTTGTGTTGAAATTAACATTAAACACAGCCCCCAGGAGGCCCTGAGACAGCTGTGCCATTTTGGAGTCAACTACATTAGCTTATGTTTTAATTAACATTAAACACAGCCCCCAGGAGGCCCTGAGACAGCTGTGCCGTTTTGGAGTCAACTACATTAGTTTATGTTGTAATTAACATTAAACACAGCCCCCAGGAGGCCCTGAGACAGCTGTGTGGAGAAAGACTTTTGCAGACTGATAGACTTTTGTCGCAGGAAAGACGATTTCGTAATTGCAGTGGTTAAGTTTAACAACAGTCCCCAGGAGGCCCTGAGACAACTGTGCTGTTTTGGAGTCAACTACATTAGCTTGTGTTGTAATTAAAATTAAACACAGCCCCCAGGAGGCCCTGAGACAGCTGTGCCGTTATGGAGTCAAAAACAGCTGTGCTGTTTTGTGTCAACTACATTATCTTGTGTTATAATTAACATTAAACACAGCCCCCAGGAGGCCCTGAGACAGCTGTGCTGTTTTGGAGAAAACTACATTAGCTTGTGTTGAAATTAACATTAAACACAGCCCCCAGGAGGCCCTGAGACAGCTGTGCTGTTTTGGAGTCAACTACATTAGCTTGTGTTGAAATTAACATTAAACACAGCCCCCAGGAGCCCCTGAGACAGCTGTGTGGAGACAGGTTTTTGCACACTGATAGACCTTTGTCGCGGTAAAGACGATTTCTTAATTGCAGTTGTTAAATTTAACAACAGCCCCCAGGAGGCCCAGAGAGAGCTGTGCTTGTTTGGAGACAATTTCATTAGCTTGTGTTGAAATTAACATTAAACACAGCCCCCAGGAGGCCCGAGACAGCTGTATGGAGAAAGATTGTTGCAGACTGATAAACTTTTGTTGCGGTAAAGACTATTTCTTAATTGCAGTGGTTAAGTTTAACAACAGCCCCCAGGAGGCCCTGAGACAGCTGTGCTGTTTTGGAGTCAATTACATCAGCTTGTGTTGAAATTAACATTAAACACAGCCCCCAGGAGGCCCTGAGACAGCTGTGCCATTTTGGAGTCAACTACATTAGCTTATGTTCTAATTAACATTAAACACAGCCCCCAGGAGGCCCTGAGACAGCTGTGCCGTTTTGGAGTCAACTACATTAGCTTATGTTGTAATTAACATTAAACACAGCCCCCAGGAGGCCCTGACACAGCTGTATGGAGAAAGACTTTTGCAGACTGATAGACTTTTGTCGCAGGAAAGACGATTTCCTAATTGCAGTGGTTAAGTTTGACAACAGTCCCCAGGAGGCCCTGAGACAACTGTGCTGTTTTGGAGTCAACTACATTAGCTTATGTTGAAATTAACATTAAACACAGCCCCCAGGAGGCCCTGAGACAACTGTGCTGTTTTGGAGTCAACTACATTAGCTTATGTTGAAATTAACAATAAACACAGCCCCCAGGAGGCCCTGAGACAGCTGTGCCGTTATAGAGTCAAAAACAGCTGTGCTGTTTTGGAGTCAACTACATTATCTTGTGTTATACTTAACATTAAACACAGCCCCCAGGAGGCCCTGAGACAGCTGTCCTTTTTTGGAGAAAACTACATTAGCTTGTGTTGAAATTAACATTAAACACAGCCCCCAGGAGGCCCTGAGACAGCTGTGCTGTTTTGGAGAAAACTACATTAGCTTGTGTTGAAATTAACATTAAACACAGCCCCCAGGAGGCCCTGAGACAGCTGTGCTGTTTTGGAGTCAACTACATTAGCTTGTGTTGAAATTAACATTAAACACAGCCCCCAGGAGGCCCCGAGACAGCTGTGTGGAGAAAGATTTTTGCAGACTGGTCGATTTTTATCGCGGTACAGATAATTTCCTAATTGCAGTTGTTAAGTTTAACAACAGCCCCGAGGAGGCCCTGAGACAGCTGTGCTGTTTATGAGTCAACTACATTAGCTTGTGTTGAAATTAACATTAAACACAGCCCCCAGGGGACCCTTAGACAGCTGTGTGGAGAAAGGTTTTTGCACACTGATAGACTTTTGTCGCGGTAAAGACGATTTCCTAATTGCAGTATTTAAGTTTAACAACAGCTCCCAGGAGGCCCTGAGAGAGCTGTGCTTTTTTGGAGACAATTTTATTAGCTTGTGTTGAAATTAACATTAAACACATCCCCCAGGAGGCCCTGAGACAGCTGTGCTGTTTTGGAGTCAATTACATCAGCTTGTGTTGAAAATAACATTAAACACAGCCCCCAGTACGCCCTGAGAGAGCTGTGCTTTTTTGGAGACAATTTTATTAGCTTGTGTTGAAATTAACATTAAACACAGCCCCCAGGAGGCCCTGAGACAGCTGTGCTGTTTTGGAGTCCACTACATTAGCTTGTGTTATAATTAACATTAAACACAGCCCCCAGGAGGCCCTGAGACAGCTGTATGGAGAAAAAGTTTTGCAGACTGATAAACTTTTGTAGCGGTAAAGACTATTTCCTAATTGCAGTGGTTAAGTTTAACAACAGCTCCCAGGAGGCCCTGAGACAGCTGTGCTGTTTTGGAGTCAACTACATTACCTTGTGTTATAATTAACATTAAACACAGCCCCCAGGAGGCCCTGAGACAGCTGTATGGAGAAAAATTTTTGCAGACTGATAAACTTTTGTCGCGGTAAAGACTATTTCCTAATTGCAGTGGTTAAGTTTAACAACAGCCCCCAGGAGGCCCTGAGACAGCTGTTCTGTTTTGGAATCAACTACATTACCTTGTGTTGAAATTAACATTAAACACAGCCCCCAGGAGGCCCTGAGACAGCTCTGCTGTTTTGGAGAAAACTACATTAGCTTGTGTTGAAATTAACATTAAACACAGCCCCCAGGAGGCCCTGAGACAGCTGTGCTGTTTTGGAGTCAACTACATTAGCTTGTGTTGAAATTACCATTAAACACAGCCCCCAGGAGGCCCTGAGACAGCTGTTCTGTTTTGGAGTCAATTACATCAGCTTGTGTTGAAATTAACATTAAAGACAGCCCCCAACAGGCCCTGAGATAGCTGTGCCGTTTTGGAGTCAACTACATTAGATTGTGTTAAAATTAACATTGATCACAGCCCCCAAAAGGCCCTGAGAAGGCTGTGTGGAGAAAGATTTTTTCAGACTGGTCAACTTTTGTCGCGGTAAAGACAATTTCCTAATTGCAGTTGTTAAGTTTACCAACAGCCCCCAGGAGGCCCTGAGACAGCTGTGTGGAGAAAGACTTTTGCAGACTGATAGACTTTTGTCGCAGGAAAGACGATTTCCTAATTGCAGTGGTTAAGTTTAACAACAGTCCCCAGGAGGCCCTGAGACAACTGTGCTGTTTTGGAGTCAACTACATTAGTTGTGTTGTAATTAAAATTAAACACAGCCCCCAGGAGGCCCTGAGACAGCTGTGCCGTTATGCAGTCAAAAACAGCTGTGCTGTTTTGGAGTCAACTACATTAGCTTGTGTTATAATTAACATTAAACACAGCCCCCAGGAGGCCCTGAGACAGCTGTCCTTTTTTGGAGAAAACTACATTAGCTGTTGTTGAAATTAACATTAAACACAGCCCCCAGGTGGCCCTGAGACAGCTGTGCTGTTTTGGAGAAAACTACATTAGCTTGTGTTGAGATTAACATTAAACACAGCCCCCAGGAGGCCCTGAGACAGCTGTGCTGTTTTGGAGTCAAGTACATTAGCTTGTGTTGAAATTAACATTAAACACAGCCCCCAGGAGGGCCTGTAACAGCTGTGTGGAGAAAGATTTTTGCAGACTGGTCGATTTTTATCGCGGTACAGATAATTTCCTAATTGCAGTTGTTAAGTTTAACAACATCCCCGACGAGGCCCTGAGACAGCTGTGCTGTTTTGGAGTCAACTACATTAGCTTGTGTTGAAATTAACATTAAACACAGCCCCCAGGGAACCCTTAGACAGCTGTGTGGAGAAAGGTTTTTGCACACTGATAGACTTTTGTCGCGGTAAAGACGATTTCCTAATTGCAGTATTAAGTAAGTTTAACAACAGCTCCCATGAGGCCCTGAGAGAGCTGTCCTTTTTTGGAGACAATTTTATTAGGTTGTGTTGAAATTAACATTAAACACAGCCCCCAGGAGGCCCTGAGACAGCTGTGCTGTTTTGGATTCAATTACATCAGCTTGTGTTGAAAATATTAAACACAGCCCCCAGTACGCCCTGAGAGAGCTTTGCTTTTTTGGAGACAATTTTATTAGCTTGTGTTGAAATTAACATTAAACACAGCCCCCAGGAGGAACTGAGACAGCTGTGCTGTTTTGGAGTCAAATACATCAGCTTGTGTTGAAATTAACATTAAAGACAGCCCCCAAGAGGCCCTGAGATAGCTGTGCCATTTTGGAGTAAACTACATTAGCTTGTGTTGAAATTAACATTAAACACAGCCCCCAGGAGGCCCTGAGACAGCTGTGCCATTTTGGAGTCAACTACATTAGCTTATGTTTTAATTAACATTAAACACAGCCCCCAGGAGGCCCTGAGACAGCTGTGCCGTTTTGGAGTCAACTACATTAGTTTATGTTGTAATTAACATTAAACACAGCCCCCAGGAGGCCCTGAGACAGCTGTGTGGAGAAAGACTTTTGCAGACTGATAGACTTTTGTCGCAGGAAAGACGATTTCGTAATTGCAGTGGTTAAGTTTAACAACAGTCCCCAGGAGGCCCTGAGACAACTGTGCTGTTTTGGAGTCAACTACATTAGCTTGTGTTGTAATTAAAATTAAACACAGCCCCCAGGAGGCCCTGAGACAGCTGTGCCGTTATGGAGTCAAAAACAGCTGTGCTGTTTTGTGTCAACTACATTATCTGGTGTTATAATTAACATTAAACACAGCCCCCAGGAGGCCCTGAGACAGCTGTGCTGTTTTGGAGAAAACTACATTAGCTTGTGTTGAAATTAACATTAAACACAGCCCCCAGGAGGCCCTGAGACAGCTGTGCTGTTTTGGAGTCAACTACATTAGCTTGTGTTGAAATTAACATTAAACACAGCCCCCAGGAGCCCCTGAGACAGCTGTGTGGAGACAGGTTTTTGCACACTGATAGACCTTTGTCGCGGTAAAGACGATTTCTTAATTGCAGTTGTTAAATTTAACAACAGCCCCCAGGAGGCCCAGAGAGAGCTGTGCTTGTTTGGAGACAATTTCATTAGCTTGTGTTGAAATTAACATTAAACACAGCCCCCAGGAGGCCCGAGACAGCTGTATGGAGAAAGATTGTTGCAGACTGATAAACTTTTGTTGCGGTAAAGACTATTTCTTAATTGCAGTGGTTAAGTTTAACAACAGCCCCCAGGAGGCCCTGAGACAGCTGTGCCATTTTGGAGTCAACTACATTAGCTTATGTTCTAATTAACATTAAACACAGCCCCCAGGAGGCCCTGAGACAGCTGTGCCATTTTGGAGTCAACTACATTAGCTTATGTTGTAATTAACATTAAACACAGCCCCCAGGAGGCCCTGACACAGCTGTATGGAGAAAGACTTTTGCAGACTGATAGACTTTTGTCGCAGGAAAGACGATTTCCTAATTGCAGTGGTTAAGTTTGACAACAGTCCCCAGGAGGCCCTGAGACAACTGTGCTGTTTTGGAGTCAACTACATTAGCTTATGTTGAAATTAACATTAAACACAGCCCCCAGGAGGCCCTGAGACAACTGTGCTGTTTTGGAGTCAACTACATTAGCTTATGTTGAAATTAACAATAAACACAGCCCCCAGGAGGCCCTGAGACAGCTGTGCCGTTATAGAGTCAAAAAAAGCTGTGCTGTTTTGGAGTCAACTACATTATCTTGTGTTATACTTAACATTAAACACAGCCCCCAGGAGGCCCTGAGACAGCTGTCCTTTTTTGGAGAAAACTACATTAGCTTGTGTTGAAATTAACATTAAACCCAGCCCCCAGGAGGCCCTGAGACAGCTGTGCTGTTTTGGAGAAAACTACATTAGCTTGTGTTGAAATTAACATTAAACACAGCCCCCAGGAGGCCCTGAGACAGCTGTGCTGTTTTGGAGTCAACTACATTAGCTTGTGTTGAAATTAACATTAAACACAGCCCCCAGGAGGCCCCGAGACAGCTGTGTGGAGAAAGATTTTTGCAGACTGGTCGATTTTTATCGCGGTACAGATAATTTCCTAATTGCAGTTGTTAAGTTTAACAACAGCCCCGAGGAGGCCCTGAGACAGCTGTGCTGTTTATGAGTCAACAACATTAGCTTGTGTTGAAATTAACATTAAACACAGCCCCCAGGGGACCCTTAGACAGCTGTGTGGAGAAAGGTTTTTGCACACTGATAGACTTTTGTCGCGGTAAAGACGATTTCCTAATTGCAGTATTTAAGTTTAACAACAGCTCCCAGGAGGCCCTGAGAGAGCTGTGCTTTTTTGGAGACAATTTTATTAGCTTGTGTTGAAATTAACATTAAACACATCCCCCAGGAGGCCCTGAGACAGCTGTGCTGTTTTGGAGTCAATTACATCAGCTTGTGTTGAAAATAACATTAAACACAGCCCCCAGTACGCCCTGAGAGAGCTGTGCTTTTTTGGAGACAATTTTATTAGCTTGTGTTGAAATTAACATTAAACACAGCCCCCAGGAGGCCCTGAGACAGCTGTTCTGTTTTGGAGTCTACTACATTACCTTGTGTTGAAATTAACATTAAACACAGCCCCCAGGAGGCCCTGAGACAGCTGTGCTGTTTTGGATTCAACTACATTAGCTTGTGTTATAATTAACATTAAACACACGCCCCAGGAGGCCCTGAGACAGCTGTGTGGAGAAAGACTTTTGCAGACTGATAGACTTTTGTCGCGGTAAAGACAATTTCCTAATTGCAGTTGTTAAGTTTACCAACAGCCTCCAGGAGGCCCTGAGACAGCTGTGTGGAGAAAGACTTTTGCAGACTGATAGACTTTTGTCGCAGGAAAGACGATTTCCTAATTGCAGTTGTTAACTTTAACAACAGTCCCCAGGAGGCCCTGAGACAACTGTGCTGTTTTGGAGTCAACTACATTAGTTGTGTTGTAATTAAAATTAAACACAGCCCCCAGGAGGCCCTGAGACAGCTGTATGGAGAAAAAGTTTTGCAGACTGATAAACTTTTGTCGCGGTAAAGACTATTTCCTCATTGCAGTGGTTACGTTTAAAAACAGCCCCCAGGAGGCCCTGAGACAGCTGTTCTGTTTTGGAGTCTACTACATTACCTTGTGTTGAAATTAACATTAAACACAGCCCCCAGGAGGCCCTGAGACAGCTGTGCTGTTTTGGATTCAACTACATTAGCTTGTGTTATAATTAACATTAAACACACGCCCCAGGAGGCCCTGAGACAGCTGTATGGAGAAAGACTTTTGCAGACTGATAGACTTTTGTCGCAGGAAAGACGATTTCCTAATTGCAGTGGTTAAGTTTAACAACAGTCCCCAGGAGGCCCTGAGACAACTGTGCTGTTTTGGAGTCAACTACATTAGCTCATGTTGAAATTAACATTAAACACAGCCCCCAGGAGGCCCTGAGACAACTGTGCTGTTTTGGAGTCAACTACATTAGCTTATGTTGAAATTAACATTAAACACAGCCCCCAGGAGGCCCTGAGACAGCTGTGCCGTTATGGAGTCAAAAACAGCTGTGCTGTTTTGGAGTCAACTACATTATCTTGTGTTATAATTAATATTAAACACAGCCCCCAGGAGGCCCTGAGACAGCTGTCCTTTTTTGGAGAAAACTACATTAGCTTTTGTTGAAATTAACATTAAACACAGCCCCCAGGTGGCCCTGAGACAGCTGTGCTGTTTTGGAGAAAAACTACATTAGCTTGTGTTGAGATTAACATTAAACACAGCCCCCAGGAGGCCCTGAGACAGCTGTGCTGTTTTGGAGTCAACTACATTACCTTGTGTTATAATTAACATTAAACACAGCCCCCAGGAGGCCCTGAGACAGCTGTATGGAGAAAAATTTTTGCAGACTGATAAACTTTTGTCGCGGTAAAGACTATTTCCTAATTGCAGTGGTTAAGTTTAACAACAGCCCCCAGGAGGCCCTGAGACAGCTGTTCTGTTTTGGAATCAAGTACATTACCTTGTGTTGAAATTAACATTAAACACAGCCCCCAGGAGGCCCTGAGACAGCTCTGCTGTTTTGGAGAAAACTACATTAGCTTGTGTTGAAATTAACATTAAACACAGCCCCCAGGAGGCCCTGAGACAGCTGTGCTGTTTTGGAGTCAACTACATTAGCTTGTGTTGAAATTACCATTAAACACAGCCCCCAGGAGGCCCTGAGACAGCTGTGCTGTTTTGGAGTCAATTACATCAGCTTGTGTTGAAATTAACATTAAAGACAGCCCCCAACAGGCCCTGAGATAGCTGTGCCGTTTTGGAGTCAACTACATTAGCTTGTGTTAAAATTAACATTGATCACAGCCCCCAAAAGGCCCTGAGAAGGCTGTGTGGAGAAAGATTTTTTCAGACTGGTCAACTTTTGTCGCGGTAAAGACAATTTCCTAATTGCAGTTGTTAAGTTTACCAACAGCCCCCAGGAGGCCCTGAGACAGCTGTGTGGAGAAAGACTTTTGCAGACTGATAGACTTTTGTCGCAGGAAAGACGATTTCCTAATTGCAGTGGTTAAGTTTAACAACAGTCCCCAGGAGGCCCTGAGACAACTGTGCTGTTTTGGAGTCAACTACATTAGTTGTGTTGTAAGTAAAATTAAACACAGCCCCCAGGAGGCCCTGAGACAGCTGTGCCGTTATGCAGTCAAAAACAGCTGTGCTGTTTTGGAGTAAACTACATTAGCTTGTGTTATAATTAACATTAAACACAGCCCCCAGGAGGCCCTGAGACAGCTGTCCTTTTTTGGAGAAAACTACATTAGCTGTTGTTGAAATTAACATTAAACACAGCCCCCAGGAGGGCCTGTAACAGCTGTGTGGAGAAAGATTTTTGCAGACTGGTCGATTTTTATCGCGGTACAGATAATTTCCTAATTGCAGTTGTTAAGTTTAACAACATCCCCGACGAGGCCCTGAGACAACTGTGCTGTTTTGGAGTCAACTACATTAGCTTGTGTTGAAATTAACATTAAACACAGCCCCCAGGGAACCCTTAGACAGCTGTGTGGAGAAAGGTTTTTGCACACTGATAGACTTTTGTCGCGGTAAAGACGATTTCTTAATTGCAGTATTAAGTAAGTTTAACAACAGCTCCCATGAGGCCCTGAGAGAGCTGTCCTTTTTTGGAGACAATTTTATTAGGTTGTGTTGAAATTAACATTAAACACAGCCCCCAGGAGGCCCTGAGACAGCTGTGCTGTTTTGGAGTCAAATACATCAGCTTGTTTTGAAATTAACATTAAACACAGCCCCCAGGAGGCCCGAGACAGCTGTATGGAGAAAGATTGTTGCAGACTGATAAACTTTTGTTGCGGTAAAGACTATTTCTTAATTGCAGTGGTTAAGTTTAACAACAGCCCCCAGGAGGCCCTGAGACAGCTGTGCCATTTTGGAGTCAACTACATTAGCTTATGTTCTAATTAACATTAAACACAGCCCCCAGGAGGCCCTGAGACAGCTGTGCCATTTTGGAGTCAACTACATTAGCTTATGTTGTAATTAACATTAAACACAGCCCCCAGGAGGCCCTGACACAGCTGTATGGAGAAAGACTTTTGCAGACTGATAGACTTTTGTCGCAGGAAAGACGATTTCCTAATTGCAGTGGTTAAGTTTGACAACAGTCCCCAGGAGGCCCTGAGACAACTGTGCTGTTTTGGAGTCAACTACATTAGCTTATGTTGAAATTAACATTAAACACAGCCCCCAGGAGGCCCTGAGACAACTGTGCTGTTTTGGAGTCAACTACATTAGCTTGTGTTGAAATTACCATTAAACACAGCCCCCAGGAGGCCCTGAGACAGCTGTGCTGTTTTGGAGTCAATTACATCAGCTTGTGTTGAAATTAACATTAAAGACAGCCCCCAACAGGCCCTGAGATAGCTGTGCCGTTTTGGAGTCAACTACATTAGCTTGTGTTAAAATTAACATTGATCACAGCCCCCAAAAGGCCCTGAGAAGGCTGTGTGGAGAAAGATTTTTTCAGACTGGTCAACTTTTGTCGCGGTAAAGACAATTTCCTAATTGCAGTTGTTAAGTTTACCAACAGCCCCCAGGAGGCCCTGAGACAGCTGTGTGGAGAAAGACTTTTGCAGACTGATAGACTTTTGTCGCAGGAAAGACGATTTCCTAATTGCAGTGGTTAAGTTTAACAACAGTCCCCAGGAGGCCCTGAGACAACTGTGCTGTTTTGGAGTCAACTACATTAGTTGTGTTGTAATTAAAATTAAACACAGCCCCCAGGAGGCCCTGAGACAGCTGTGCCGTTATGCAGTCAAAAACAGCTGTGCTGTTTTGGAGTAAACTACATTAGCTTGTGTTATAATTAACATTAAACACAGCCCCCAGGAGGCCCTGAGACAGCTGTCCTTTTTTGGAGAAAACTACATTAGCTGTTGTTGAAATTAACATTAAACACAGCCCCCAGGAGGGCCTGTAACAGCTGTGTGGAGAAAGATTTTTGCAGACTGGTCGATTTTTATCGCGGTACAGATAATTTCCTAATTGCAGTTGTTAAGTTTAACAACATCCCCGACGAGGCCCTGAGACAACTGTGCTGTTTTGGAGTCAACTACATTAGCTTGTGTTGAAATTAACATTAAACACAGCCCCCAGGGAACCCTTAGACAGCTGTGTGGAGAAAGGTTTTTGCACACTGATAGACTTTTGTCGCGGTAAAGACGATTTCTTAATTGCAGTATTAAGTAAGTTTAACAACAGCTCCCATGAGGCCCTGAGAGAGCTGTCCTTTTTTGGAGACAATTTTATTAGGTTGTGTTGAAATTAACATTAAACACAGCCCCCAGGAGGCCCTGAGACAGCTGTGCTGTTTTGGAGTCAAATACATCAGCTTGTGTTGAAATTAACATTAAACACAGCCCCCAGGAGGCCCGAGACAGCTGTATGGAGAAAGATTGTTGCAGACTGATAAACTTTTGTTGCGGTAAAGACTATCTCTTAATTGCAGTGGTTAAGTTTAACAACAGCCCCCAGGAGGCCCTGAGACAGCTGTGCTGTTTTGGAGTCAATTACATCAGCTTGTGTTGAAATTAACATTAAACACAGCCCCCAGGAGGCCCTGAGACAGCTGTGCCATTTTGGAGTCAACTACATTAGCTTATGTTTTAATTAACATTAAACACAGCCCCCAGGAGGCCCTGAGACAGCTGTGCCGTTTTGGAGTCAACTACATTAGTTTATGTTGTAATTAACATTAAACACAGCCCCCAGGAGGCCCTGAGACAGCTGTGTGGAGAAAGACTTTTGCAGACTGATAGACTTTTGTCGCAGGAAAGACGATTTCGTAATTGCAGTGGTTAAGTTTAACAACAGTCCCCAGGAGGTCCTGAGACAACTGTGCTGTTTTGGAGTCAACTACATTAGCTTGTGTTGTAATCAAAATTAAACACAGCCCCCAGGAGGCCCTGAGACAGCTGTGCCGTTATGGAGTCAAAAACAGCTGTGCTGTTTTGTGTCAACTACATTATCTGGTGTTATAATTAACATTAAACACAGCCCCCAGGAGGCCCTGAGACAGCTGTCCTTTTTTGGAGAAAACTACATTAGCTTGTATTGAAATTAACATTAAACACAGCCCCCAGGAGGCCCTGAGACAGCTGTGCTGTTTTGGAGAAAACTACATTAGCTTGTGTTGAAATTAACATTAAACACAGCCCCCAGGAGGCCCTGAGACAGCTGTGCTGTTTTGGAGACAATTTCATTAGCTTGTGTTGAAATTAACATTAAACACAGCCCCCAGGAGGCCCGAGACAGCTGTATGGAGAAAGATTGTTGCAGACTGATAAACTTTTGTTGCGGTAAAGACTATTTCTTAATTGCAGTGGTTAAGTTTAACAACAGCCCCCAGGAGGCCCTGAGACAGCTGTGCTGTTTTGGAGTCAATTACATCAGCTTGTGTTGAAATTAACATTAAACACAGCCCCCAGGAGGGCCTGAGACAGCTGTGTGGAGAAAGACTTTTGCAGACTGATAGACTTTTGTCGCAGGAAAGACGATTTCGTAATTGCAGTGGTTAAGTTTAACAACAGTCCCCAGGAGGCCCTGAGACAACTGTGCTGTTTTGGAGTCAACTACATTAGCTTGTGTTGTAATTAAAATTAAACACAGCCCCCAGGAGGCCCTGAGACAGCTGTGCCGTTATGGAGTCAAAAACAGCTGTGCTGTTTTGTGTCAACTACATTATCTTGTGTTATAATTAACATTAAACACAGCCCCCAGGAGGCCCTGAGACAGCTGTCCTTTTTTGGAGAAAACTACATTAGCTTGTATTGAAATTAAAATTAAACACAGCCCCCAGGAGGCCCTGAGAGAGCTGTGCTGTTTTGGAGAAAACTACATTAGCTTGTGTTGAATTTAACATTAAACACAGCCCCCAGGAGGCCCTGAGACAGCTGTGCTGTTTTGGAGTCAACTACATTAGCTTGTGTTGAAATTAACATTAAACACAGCCCCCAGGAGGCCCTGAGACAGCTGTGTGGAGAAAGATTTTTGCAGACTGGTCGATTTTTATCGCGGTACAGATAATTTCCTAATTGCAGTTGTTAAGTTTAACAACAGCCCCGAGGAGGCCTTGAGACAGCTCTGCTGTTTTGGAGTCAACTACATTAGCTTGTGTTGAAATTAACATTAAACACAGCCCCCAGGAGGCCCTGAGACAGCTGTGCTGTTTTGGAGTCAACTACATTAGCTTGTGTTGAAATTAACATTAAACACAGCCCCCAGGAGGCCCTGAGACAGCTGTGTGGAGAACGATTTTTGCAGACTGGTCGATTTTTATCGCGGTACAGATAATTTCCTAATTGCAGTTGTTAAGTTTAACAACATCCCCGACGAGGCCCTGAGACAACTGTGCTGTTTTGGAGTCAACTACATTAGCTTGTGTTGAAATTAACATTAAACACAGCCCCCAGGGAACCCTTAGACAGCTGTGTGGAGAAAGGTTTTTGCACACTGATAGACTTTTGTCGCGGTAAAGACGATTTCTTAATTGCAGTATTAAGTAAGTTTAACAACAGCTCCCATGAGGCCCTGAGAGAGCTGTCCTTTTTTGGAGACAATTTTATTAGGTTGTGTTGAAATTAACATTAAACACAGCCCCCAGGAGGCCCTGAGACAGCTGTGCTGTTTTGGAGTCAAATACATCAGCTTTTGTTGAAATTAACATTAAACACAGCCCCCAGGAGGCCCGAGACAGCTGTATGGAGAAAGATTGTTGCAGACTGATAAACTTTTGTTGCGGTAAAGACTATCTCTTAATTGCAGTGGTTAAGTTTAACAACAGCCCCCAGGAGGCCCTGAGACAGCTGTGCTGTTTTGGAGTCAATTACATCAGCTTGTGTTGAAATTAACATTAAACACAGCCCCCAGGAGGCCCTGAGACAGCTGTGCCATTTTGGAGTCAACTACATTAGCTTATGTTTTAATTAACATTAAACACAGCCCCCAGGAGGCCCTGAGACAGCTGTGCCGTTTTGGAGTCAACTACATTAGTTTATGTTGTAATTAACATTAAACACAGCCCCCAGGAGGCCCTGAGACAGCTGTGTGGAGAAAGACTTTTGCAGACTGATAGACTTTTGTCGCAGGAAAGACGATTTCGTAATTGCAGTGGTTAAGTTTAACAACAGTCCCCAGGAGGCCCTGAGACAACTGTGCTGTTTTGGAGTCAACTACATTAGCTTGTGTTGTAATCAAAATTAAACACAGCCCCCAGGAGGCCCTGAGACAGCTGTGCCGTTATGGAGTCAAAAACAGCTGTGCTGTTTTGTGTAAACTACATTATCTTGTGTTATAATTAACATTAAACACAGCCCCCAGGAGGCCCTGAGACAGCTGTCCTTTTTTGGAGAAAACTACATTAGCTTGTATTGAAATTAACATTAAACACAGCCCCCAGGAGGCCCTGAGACAGCTGTGCTGTTTTGGAGTCAACTACATTAGCTTGTGTTGAAATTACCATTAAACACAGCCCCCAGGAGGCCCTGAGACAGCTGTGCTGTTTTGGAGTCAATTACATCAGCTTGTGTTGAAATTAACATTAAAGACAGCCCCCAACAGGCCCTGAGATAGCTGTGCCGTTTTGGAGTCAACTACATTAGCTTGTGTTAAAATTAACATTGATCACAGCCCCCAAAAGGCCCTGAGAAGGCTGTGTGGAGAAAGATTTTTTCAGACTGGTCAACTTTTGTCGCGGTAAAGACAATTTCCTAATTGCAGTTGTTAAGTTTACCAACAGCCCCCAGGAGGCCCTGAGACAGCTGTGTGGAGAAAGACTTTTGCAGACTGATAGACTTTTGTCGCAGGAAAGACGATTTCCTAATTGCAGTGGTTAAGTTTAACAACAGTCCCCAGGAGGCCCTGAGACAACTGTGCTGTTTTGGAGTCAACTACATTAGTTGTGTTGTAATTAAAATTAAACACAGCCCCCAGGAGGCCCTGAGACAGCTGTGCCGTTATGCAGTCAAAAACAGCTGTGCTGTTTTGGAGTAAACTACATTAGCTTGTGTTATAATTAACATTAAACACAGCCCCCAGGAGGCCCTGAGACAGCTGTCCTTTTTTGGAGAAAACTACATTAGCTGTTGTTGAAATTAACATTAAACACAGCCCCCAGGAGGGCCTGTAACAGCTGTGTGGAGAAAGATTTTTGCAGACTGGTCGATTTTTATCGCGGTACAGATAATTTCCTAATTGCAGTTGTTAAGTTTAACAACATCCCCGACGAGGCCCTGAGACAACTGTGCTGTTTTGGAGTCAACTACATTAGCTTGTGTTGAAATTAACATTAAACACAGCCCCCAGGGAACCCTTAGACAGCTGTGTGGAGAAAGGTTTTTGCACACTGATAGACTTTTGTCGCGGTAAAGACGATTTCTTAATTGCAGTATTAAGTAAGTTTAACAACAGCTCCCATGAGGCCCTGAGAGAGCTGTCCTTTTTTGGAGACAATTTTATTAGGTTGTGTTGAAATTAACATTAAACACAGCCCCCAGGAGGCCCTGAGACAGCTGTGCTGTTTTGGAGTCAAATACATCAGCTTGTGTTGAAATTAACATTAAACACAGCCCCCAGGAGGCCCGAGACAGCTGTATGGAGAAAGATTGTTGCAGACTGATAAACTTTTGTTGCGGTAAAGACTATCTCTTAATTGCAGTGGTTAAGTTTAACAACAGCCCCCAGGAGGCCCTGAGACAGCTGTGCTGTTTTGGAGTCAATTACATCAGCTTGTGTTGAAATTAACATTAAACACAGCCCCCAGGAGGCCCTGAGACAGCTGTGCCATTTTGGAGTCAACTACATTAGCTTATGTTTTAATTAACATTAAACACAGCCCCCAGGAGGCCCTGAGACAGCTGTGCCGTTTTGGAGTCAACTACATTAGTTTATGTTGTAATTAACATTAAACACAGCCCCCAGGAGGCCCTGAGACAGCTGTGTGGAGAAAGACTTTTGCAGACTGATAGACTTTTGTCGCAGGAAAGACGATTTCGTAATTGCAGTGGTTAAGTTTAACAACAGTCCCCAGGAGGTCCTGAGACAACTGTGCTGTTTTGGAGTCAACTACATTAGCTTGTGTTGTAATCAAAATTAAACACAGCCCCCAGGAGGCCCTGAGACAGCTGTGCCGTTATGGAGTCAAAAACAGCTGTGCTGTTTTGTGTCAACTACATTATCTGGTGTTATAATTAACATTAAACACAGCCCCCAGGAGGCCCTGAGACAGCTGTCCTTTTTTGGAGAAAACTACATTAGCTTGTATTGAAATTAACATTAAACACAGCCCCCAGGAGGCCCTGAGACAGCTGTGCTGTTTTGGAGAAAACTACATTAGCTTGTGTTGAAATTAACATTAAACACAGCCCCCAGGAGGCCCTGAGACAGCTGTGCTGTTTTGGAGACAATTTCATTAGCTTGTGTTGAAATTAACATTAAACACAGCCCCCAGGAGGCCCGAGACAGCTGTATGGAGAAAGATTGTTGCAGACTGATAAACTTTTGTTGCGGTAAAGACTATTTCTTAATTGCAGTGGTTAAGTTTAACAACAGCCCCCAGGAGGCCCTGAGACAGCTGTGCTGTTTTGGAGTCAATTACATCAGCTTGTGTTGAAATTAACATTAAACACAGCCCCCAGGAGGGCCTGAGACAGCTGTGTGGAGAAAGACTTTTGCAGACTGATAGACTTTTGTCGCAGGAAAGACGATTTCGTAATTGCAGTGGTTAAGTTTAACAACAGTCCCCAGGAGGCCCTGAGACAACTGTGCTGTTTTGGAGTCAACTACATTAGCTTGTGTTGTAATTAAAATTAAACACAGCCCCCAGGAGGCCCTGAGACAGCTGTGCCGTTATGGAGTCAAAAACAGCTGTGCTGTTTTGTGTCAACTACATTATCTTGTGTTATAATTAACATTAAACACAGCCCCCAGGAGGCCCTGAGACAGCTGTCCTTTTTTGGAGAAAACTACATTAGCTTGTATTGAAATTAAAATTAAACACAGCCCCCAGGAGGCCCTGAGACAGCTGTGCTGTTTTGGAGAAAACTACATTAGCTTGTGTTGAATTTAACATTAAACACAGCCCCCAGGAGGCCCTGAGACAGCTGTGCTGTTTTGGAGTCAACTACATTAGCTTGTGTTGAAATTAACATTAAACACAGCCCCCAGGAGGCCCTGAGACAGCTGTGTGGAGAAAGATTTTTGCAGACTGGTCGATTTTTATCGCGGTACAGATAATTTCCTAATTGCAGTTGTTAAGTTTAACAACAGCCCCGAGGAGGCCTTGAGACAGCTCTGCTGTTTTGGAGTCAACTACATTAGCTTGTGTTGAAATTAACATTAAACACAGCCCCCAGGAGGCCCTGAGACAGCTGTGCTGTTTTGGAGTCAACTACATTAGCTTGTGTTGAAATTAACATTAAACACAGCCCCCAGGAGGCCCTGAGACAGCTGTGTGGAGAACGATTTTTGCAGACTGGTCGATTTTTATCGCGGTACAGATAATTTCCTAATTGCAGTTGTTAAGTTTAACAACATCCCCGACGAGGCCCTGAGACAACTGTGCTGTTTTGGAGTCAACTACATTAGCTTGTGTTGAAATTAACATTAAACACAGCCCCCAGGGAACCCTTAGACAGCTGTGTGGAGAAAGGTTTTTGCACACTGATAGACTTTTGTCGCGGTAAAGACGATTTCTTAATTGCAGTATTAAGTAAGTTTAACAACAGCTCCCATGAGGCCCTGAGAGAGCTGTCCTTTTTTGGAGACAATTTTATTAGGTTGTGTTGAAATTAACATTAAACACAGCCCCCAGGAGGCCCTGAGACAGCTGTGCTGTTTTGGAGTCAAATACATCAGCTTTTGTTGAAATTAACATTAAACACAGCCCCCAGGAGGCCCGAGACAGCTGTATGGAGAAAGATTGTTGCAGACTGATAAACTTTTGTTGCGGTAAAGACTATCTCTTAATTGCAGTGGTTAAGTTTAACAACAGCCCCCAGGAGGCCCTGAGACAGCTGTGCTGTTTTGGAGTCAATTACATCAGCTTGTGTTGAAATTAACATTAAACACAGCCCCCAGGAGGCCCTGAGACAGCTGTGCCATTTTGGAGTCAACTACATTAGCTTATGTTTTAATTAACATTAAACACAGCCCCCAGGAGGCCCTGAGACAGCTGTGCCGTTTTGGAGTCAACTACATTAGTTTATGTTGTAATTAACATTAAACACAGCCCCCAGGAGGCCCTGAGACAGCTGTGTGGAGAAAGACTTTTGCAGACTGATAGACTTTTGTCGCAGGAAAGACGATTTCGTAATTGCAGTGGTTAAGTTTAACAACAGTCCCCAGGAGGCCCTGAGACAACTGTGCTGTTTTGGAGTCAACTACATTAGCTTGTGTTGTAATCAAAATTAAACACAGCCCCCAGGAGGCCCTGAGACAGCTGTGCCGTTATGGAGTCAAAAACAGCTGTGCTGTTTTGTGTAAACTACATTATCTTGTGTTATAATTAACATTAAACACAGCCCCCAGGAGGCCCTGAGACAGCTGTCCTTTTTTGGAGAAAACTACATTAGCTTGTATTGAAATTAACATTAAACACAGCCCCCAGGAGGCCCTGAGACAGCTGTGCTGTTTTGGAGAAAACTACATTAGCTTGTGTTGAAATTAACATTAAACACAGCCCCCAGGAGGCCCTGAGACAGCTGTGCTGTTTTGGAGACAATTTCATTAGCTTGTGTTGAAATTAACATTAAACACAGCCCCCAGGAGGCCCGAGACAGCTGTATGGAGAAAGATTGTTGCAGACTGATAAACTTTTGTTGCGGTAAAGACTATTTCTTAATTGCAGTGGTTAAGTTTAACAACAGCCCCCAGGAGGCCCTGAGACAGCTGTGCTGTTTTGGAGTCAATTACATCAGCTTGTGTTGAAATTAACATTAAACACAGCCCCCAGGAGGGCCTGAGACAGCTGTGTGGAGAAAGACTTTTGCAGACTGATAGACTTTTGTCGCAGGAAAGACGATTTCGTAATTGCAGTGGTTAAGTTTAACAACAGTCCCCAGGAGGCCCTGAGACAACTGTGCTGTTTTGGAGTCAACTACATTAGCTTGTGTTGTAATTAAAATTAAACACAGCCCCCAGGAGGCCCTGAGACAGCTGTGCCGTTATGGAGTCAAAAACAGCTGTGCTGTTTTGTGTCAACTACATTATCTTGTGTTATAATTAACATTAAACACAGCCCCCAGGAGGCCCTGAGACAGCTGTCCTTTTTTGGAGAAAACTACATTAGCTTGTATTGAAATTAAAATTAAACACAGCCCCCAGGAGGCCCTGAGACAGCTGTGCTGTTTTGGAGAAAACTACATTAGCTTGTGTTGAATTTAACATTAAACACAGCCCCCAGGAGGCCCTGAGACAGCTGTGCTGTTTTGGAGTCAACTACATTAGCTTGTGTTGAAATTAACATTAAACACAGCCCCCAGGAGGCCCTGAGACAGCTGTGTGGAGAAAGATTTTTGCAGACTGGTCGATTTTTATCGCGGTACAGATAATTTCCTAATTGCAGTTGTTAAGTTTAACAACAGCCCCGAGGAGGCCTTGAGACAGCTCTGCTGTTTTGGAGTCAACTACATTAGCTTGTGTTGAAATTAACATTAAACACAGCCCCCAGGAGGCCCTGAGACAGCTGTGCTGTTTTGGAGTCAACTACATTAGCTTGTGTTGAAATTAACATTAAACACAGCCCCCAGGAGGCCCTGAGACAGCTGTGTGGAGAACGATTTTTGCAGACTGGTCGATTTTTATCGCGGTACAGATAATTTCCTAATTGCAGTTGTTAAGTTTAACAACAGCCCCGAGGAGGCCCTGAGACAGCTGTGCTGTTTTGGAGTCAACTACATTAGCTTGTGTTGAAATTAACATTAAACACAACCCCCAGGGGACCCTTAGACAGCTGTGTGGAGAAAGGTTTTTGCACACTGATAGACTTTTGTCGCGGTAAAGACGATTTCCTAATTGCAGTATTTAAGTCTAACAACAGCTCCCAGGAGGCCCTGAGAGAGCTGTGCTTTTTTGGAGACAATATTATTAGATTGTGTTGAAATTAACATTAAACACAGCCCCCAGGAGGCCCTGAGACAGCTGTGCTGTTTTGGAGTCAATTACATCAGCTTGTGTTGAAATTAACATTAAACACAGCCCCCAGTACGCCCTGAAACAGCTGTGCTGTTTTGGAGTCAACTACATTAGCTTGTGTTAAAATTAACATTAATCACAGCCCCCAAAAGGCCCTGAGAAGGCTCTGTGGAGAAAGATTTTTGCAGACTGGTCGACTTTTGTCGTGGTACAGACAATTTCCTAATTGCAGTTGTTAAGTTTACCAACAGCCCCCAGGAGGCCCTGAGACAACTCTGCTGTTTTGGAGTCAACTACATTAGCTTGTGTTGTAATTAAAATTAAACACAGCCCCCAGGAGGCCCTGAGACAGTTGTGCTGTTTTGGAGAAAACCACATTAGCTTGTGTTGAAATTAACATTAAACACAGCCCCCAGGAGGCCCTGAGAAAGCTGTGCTGTTTTGGAGTCAATTACATCAGCTTGTGTTGAAATTAACATTAAACACAACCCCCAGGAGGCCCTGAGACAGCTGTGCTGTTTTGGAGTCAATTACATCAGCTTGTGTTGAAATTAACATTAAAGACAGCCCCCAAGAGGCCCTGAGATAGTTTTGCCGTTTTGGAGTCAACTACATTAACTTGTGTTGAAATTAACATTAAACACAGCCCCCAGGAGGCCCTGGGACAGCTGTATGGAGAAAGATTTTTGCAGACTGATAAACTTTTGTTGCGGTTAAGACTATTTCTTAATTGCAGTGGTTAAGTTTAACAACAGCCCCCAGGAGGTCCTGAGACAGCTGTGTGGAGAAAGACTTTTGCAGACTGATACACTTTTGTCGCGGTAAAGACGATTTCCTAATTGCAGTATTTAAGTTTAACAACAGCTCCCAGGAGGCCCTGAGAGAGCTGTGCTTTTTTGGAGACAATTTTATTAGCTTGTGTTGAAATTAACATTAAACACAGCCCCCAGGAGGCCCTGAGACAGCTGTGCTGTTTTGGAGTCAACTACATTAGCTTGTGTTATAATTAACATTAAACACAGCCCCCAGGAGGCCCTGAGACAGCTGTATGGAGAAAAAGTTTTGCATACTGATAAACTTTTGTCGCGGTAAAGACTATTCTCTAATTGCAGTGGTTAAGTTTAACAACAGCCCCCAGGAGGCCCTGAGACAGCTGTGCTGTTTTGGAGTCAACTACATTAGCTTGTGTAGAAAGTAACATTAAACACAGCCCCCAGGGGACCCTGAGACAGCTGTGTGGAGAAAGGTTTTTGCACACTGATAGACTTTTGTCGCGGTAAAGACGATTTCCTAATTGCAGTATTTAAGTTTAACAACAGCGCCCAGGAGGCCCTGAGAGAGCTGTGCTTTTTTGGAGACAATTTTATTAGCTTGTGTTGAAATTATCATTAAACACAGCCCCCAGGAGGCCCTGAGACAGCTGTGCTGTTTTGGAGTCAATTGAAATTAACATTAAACACAGCCCCCAGTACGCCCTGAAACAGCTGTGCTGTTTTGGAGTCAACTACATTAGTTTGTGTTAAAATTAACATTAAACACAGCCCCCAAAAGGCCCTGAGAAGGCTGTGTGGAGAAAGATTTTTGCAGACTGGTCGACTTTTGTCGTGGTACAGACAATTTACTAATTGCAGTTGTTAAGTTTACCAACAGCCCCCAGGAGGCCCTGAGACAACTCTGCTGTTTTGGAGTCAACTACATTAGCTTGTGTTGTAATTAAAATTAAACACAGCCCCCAGGAGGCCCTGAGACAGTTGTGCTGTTTTGGAGAAAACCACATTAGCTTGTGTTGAAATTAACATTAAACACAGCCCGCAGGAGGCCCTGAGAAAGCTGTGCTGTTTTGGAGTCAATTACATCAGCTTGTGTTGAAAATAACATTAAACACAGCCCCCAGGAGGCCCTGAGACAGCTGTGCTGTTTTGGAGTCAATTACATCAGCTTGTGTTGAAATTAACATTAAAGACAGCCCCCAAGAGGCCCTGAGATAGCTGTGCCGTTTTGGAGTCAACTACATTAGCTTGTGTTGAAATTAACATTAAACACAGCCCCCAGGAGGGCCTGAGACAGCTGTGTGGAGAAAGACTTTTGCAGACTGATAGACTTTTGTCGCAGGAAAGACGATTTCGTAATTGCAGTGGTTAAGTTTAACAACAGTCCCCAGGAGGCCCTGAGACAACTGTGCTGTTTTGGAGTCAACTACATTAGCTTGTCTTGTAATTAAAATTAAACACAGCCCCCAGGAGGCCCTGAGACAGCTGTGCTGTTTTGGAGAAAACTACATTAGCTTGTGTTGAATTTAACATTAAACACAGCCCCCAGGAGGCCCTGAGACAGCTGTGCTGTTTTGGAGTCAACTACATTAGCTTGTGTTGAAATTAACATTAAACACAGCCCCCAGGAGGCCCTGAGACAGCTGTGTGGAGAAAGATTTTTGCAGACTGGTCGATTTTTATCGCGGTACAGATAATTTCCTAATTGCAGTTGTTAAGTTTAACAACAGCCCCGAGGAGGCCTTGAGACAGCTCTGCTGTTTTGGAGTCAACTACATTAGCTTGTGTTGAAATTAACATTAAACACAGCCCCCAGGAGGCCCTGAGACAGCTGTGCTGTTTTGGAGTCAACTACATTAGCTTGTGTTGAAATTAACATTAAACACAGCCCCCAGGAGGCCCTGAGACAGCTGTGTGGAGAACGATTTTTGCAGACTGGTCGATTTTTATCGCGGTACAGATAATTTCCTAATTGCAGTTGTTAAGTTTAACAACAGCCCCGAGGAGGCCCTGAGACAGCTGTGCTGTTTTGGAGTCAACTACATTAGCTTGTGTTGAAATTAACATTAAACACAACCCCCAGGGGACCCTTAGACAGCTGTGTGGAGAAAGGTTTTTGCACACTGATAGACTTTTGTCGCGGTAAAGACGATTTCCTAATTGCAGTATTTAAGTCTAACAACAGCTCCCAGGAGGCCCTGAGAGAGCTGTGCTTTTTTGGAGACAATATTATTAGATTGTGTTGAAATTAACATTAAACACAGCCCCCAGGAGGCCCTGAGACAGCTGTGCTGTTTTGGAGTCAATTACATCAGCTTGTGTTGAAATTAACATTAAACACAGCCCCCAGTACGCCCTGAAACAGCTGTGCTGTTTTGGAGTCAACTACATTAGCTTGTGTTAAAATTAACATTAATCACAGCCCCCAAAAGGCCCTGAGAAGGCTCTGTGGAGAAAGATTTTTGCAGACTGGTCGACTTTTGTCGTGGTACAGACAATTTCCTAATTGCAGTTGTTAAGTTTACCAACAGCCCCCAGGAGGCCCTGAGACAACTCTGCTGTTTTGGAGTCAACTACATTAGCTTGTGTTGTAATTAAAATTAAACACAGCCCCCAGGAGGCCCTGAGACAGTTGTGCTGTTTTGGAGAAAACCACATTAGCTTGTGTTGAAATTAACATTAAACACAGCCCCCAGGAGGCCCTGAGAAAGCTGTGCTGTTTTGGAGTCAATTACATCAGCTTGTGTTGAAATTAACATTAAACACAACCCCCAGGAGGCCCTGAGACAGCTGTGCTGTTTTGGAGTCAATTACATCAGCTTGTGTTGAAATTAACATTAAAGACAGCCCCCAAGAGGCCCTGAGATAGTTTTGCCGTTTTGGAGTCAACTACATTAACTTGTGTTGAAATTAACATTAAACACAGCCCCCAGGAGGCCCTGGGACAGCTGTATGGAGAAAGATTTTTGCAGACTGATAAACTTTTGTTGCGGTTAAGACTATTTCTTAATTGCAGTGGTTAAGTTTAACAACAGCCCCCAGGAGGTCCTGAGACAGCTGTGTGGAGAAAGACTTTTGCAGACTGATACACTTTTGTCGCGGTAAAGACGATTTCCTAATTGCAGTATTTAAGTTTAACAACAGCTCCCAGGAGGCCCTGAGAGAGCTGTGCTTTTTTGGAGACAATTTTATTAGCTTGTGTTGAAATTAACATTAAACACAGCCCCCAGGAGGCCCTGAGACAGCTGTGCTGTTTTGGAGTCAACTACATTAGCTTGTGTTATAATTAACATTAAACACAGCCCCCAGGAGGCCCTGAGACAGCTGTATGGAGAAAAAGTTTTGCATACTGATAAACTTTTGTCGCGGTAAAGACTATTCTCTAATTGCAGTGGTTAAGTTTAACAACAGCCCCCAGGAGGCCCTGAGACAGCTGTGCTGTTTTGGAGTCAACTACATTAGCTTGTGTAGAAAGTAACATTAAACACAGCCCCCAGGGGACCCTGAGACAGCTGTGTGGAGAAAGGTTTTTGCACACTGATAGACTTTTGTCGCGGTAAAGACGATTTCCTAATTGCAGTATTTAAGTTTAACAACAGCGCCCAGGAGGCCCTGAGAGAGCTGTGCTTTTTTGGAGACAATTTTATTAGCTTGTGTTGAAATTATCATTAAACACAGCCCCCAGGAGGCCCTGAGACAGCTGTGCTGTTTTGGAGTCAATTGAAATTAACATTAAACACAGCCCCCAGTACGCCCTGAAACAGCTGTGCTGTTTTGGAGTCAACTACATTAGTTTGTGTTAAAATTAACATTAAACACAGCCCCCAAAAGGCCCTGAGAAGGCTGTGTGGAGAAAGATTTTTGCAGACTGGTCGACTTTTGTCGTGGTACAGACAATTTACTAATTGCAGTTGTTAAGTTTACCAACAGCCCCCAGGAGGCCCTGAGACAACTCTGCTGTTTTGGAGTCAACTACATTAGCTTGTGTTGTAATTAAAATTAAACACAGCCCCCAGGAGGCCCTGAGACAGTTGTGCTGTTTTGGAGAAAACCACATTAGCTTGTGTTGAAATTAACATTAAACACAGCCCGCAGGAGGCCCTGAGAAAGCTGTGCTGTTTTGGAGTCAATTACATCAGCTTGTGTTGAAAATAACATTAAACACAGCCCCCAGGAGGCCCTGAGACAGCTGTGCTGTTTTGGAGTCAATTACATCAGCTTGTGTTGAAATTAACATTAAAGACAGCCCCCAAGAGGCCCTGAGATAGCTGTGCCGTTTTGGAGTCAACTACATTAGCTTGTGTTGAAATTAACATTAAACACAGCCCCCAGGAGGGCCTGAGACAGCTGTGTGGAGAAAGACTTTTGCAGACTGATAGACTTTTGTCGCAGGAAAGACGATTTCGTAATTGCAGTGGTTAAGTTTAACAACAGTCCCCAGGAGGCCCTGAGACAACTGTGCTGTTTTGGAGTCAACTACATTAGCTTGTCTTGTAATTAAAATTAAACACAGCCCCCAGGAGGCCCTGAGACAGCTGTGCCGTTATGGAGTCAAAAACAGCTGTGCTGTTTTGGAGTCAACTACATTATCTTGTGTTATAATTAACATTAAACACAGCCCCCAGGAGGCCCTGAGACAGCTGTCCTTTTTTGGAGAAAACTACATTAGCTTGTATTGAAATTAACATTAAATACAGCCCCCAGGAGGCCCTGAGACAGCTGTGCTGTTTTGGAGAAAACTACATTAGCTTGTGTTGAAATTAACATTAAACACAGCCCCCAGGAGGCCCTGAGACAGCTGTGCTGTTTTGGAGTCAACTACATTACCTTGTGTTATAATTAACATTAAACACAGCCCCCAGGAGGCCCTGAGACAGCTGTATGGAGAAAAATTTTTGCAGACTGATAAACTTTTGTCGCGGTAAAGACTATTTCCTAATTGCAGTGGTTAAGTTTAACAACAGCCCCCAGGAGGCCCTGAGACAGCTGTTCTGTTTTGGAATCAAGTACATTACCTTGTGTTGAAATTAACATTAAACACAGCCCCCAGGAGGCCCTGAGACAGCTCTGCTGTTTTGGAGAAAACTACATTAGCTTGTGTTGAAATTAACATTAAACACAGCCCCCAGGAGGCCCTGAGACAGCTGTGCTGTTTTGGAGTCAACTACATTAGCTTGTGTTGAAATTACCATTAAACACAGCCCCCAGGAGGCCCTGAGACAGCTGTGCTGTTTTGGAGTCAATTACATCAGCTTGTGTTGAAATTAACATTAAAGACAGCCCCCAACAGGCCCTGAGATAGCTGTGCCGTTTTGGAGTCAACTACATTAGCTTGTGTTAAAATTAACATTGATCACAGCCCCCAAAAGGCCCTGAGAAGGCTGTGTGGAGAAAGATTTTTTCAGACTGGTCAACTTTTGTCGCGGTAAAGACAATTTCCTAATTGCAGTTGTTAAGTTTACCAACAGCCCCCAGGAGGCCCTGAGACAGCTGTGTGGAGAAAGACTTTTGCAGACTGATAGACTTTTGTCGCAGGAAAGACGATTTCCTAATTGCAGTGGTTAAGTTTAACAACAGTCCCCAGGAGGCCCTGAGACAACTGTGCTGTTTTGGAGTCAACTACATTAGTTGTGTTGTAAGTAAAATTAAACACAGCCCCCAGGAGGCCCTGAGACAGCTGTGCCGTTATGCAGTCAAAAACAGCTGTGCTGTTTTGGAGTAAACTACATTAGCTTGTGTTATAATTAACATTAAACACAGCCCCCAGGAGGCCCTGAGACAGCTGTCCTTTTTTGGAGAAAACTACATTAGCTGTTGTTGAAATTAACATTAAACACAGCCCCCAGGAGGGCCTGTAACAGCTGTGTGGAGAAAGATTTTTGCAGACTGGTCGATTTTTATCGCGGTACAGATAATTTCCTAATTGCAGTTGTTAAGTTTAACAACATCCCCGACGAGGCCCTGAGAAAACTGTGCTGTTTTGGAGTCAACTACATTAGCTTGTGTTGAAATTAACATTAAACACAGCCCCCAGGGAACCCTTAGACAGCTGTGTGGAGAAAGGTTTTTGCACACTGATAGACTTTTGTCGCGGTAAAGACGATTTCTTAATTGCAGTATTAAGTAAGTTTAACAACAGCTCCCATGAGGCCCTGAGAGAGCTGTCCTTTTTTGGAGACAATTTTATTAGGTTGTGTTGAAATTAACATTAAACACAGCCCCCAGGAGGCCCTGAGACAGCTGTGCTGTTTTGGAGTCAAATACATCAGCTTGTGTTGAAATTAACATTAAACACAGCCCCCAGGAGGCCCGAGACAGCTGTATGGAGAAAGATTGTTGCAGACTGATAAACTTTTGTTGCGGTAAAGACTATTTCTTAATTGCAGTGGTTAAGTTTAACAACAGCCCCCAGGAGGCCCTGAGACAGCTGTGCCATTTTGGAGTCAACTACATTAGCTTATGTTCTAATTAACATTAAACACAGCCCCCAGGAGGCCCTGAGACAGCTGTGCCATTTTGGAGTCAACTACATTAGCTTATGTTGTAATTAACATTAAACACAGCCCCCAGGAGGCCCTGACACAGCTGTATGGAGAAAGACTTTTGCAGACTGATAGACTTTTGTCGCAGGAAAGACGATTTCCTAATTGCAGTGGTTAAGTTTGACAACAGTCCCCAGGAGGCCCTGAGACAACTGTGCTGTTTTGGAGTCAACTACATTAGCTTATGTTGAAATTAACATTAAACACAGCCCCCAGGAGGCCCTGAGACAACTGTGCTGTTTTGGAGTCAACTACATTAGCTTATGTTTTAATTAACATTAAACACAGCCCCCAGGAGGCCCTGAGACAGCTGTGCCGTTTTGGAGTCAACTACATTAGTTTATGTTGTAATTAACATTAAACACAGCCCCCAGGAGGCCCTGAGACAGCTGTGTGGAGAAAGACTTTTGCAGACTGATAGACTTTTGTCGCAGGAAAGACGATTTCGTAATTGCAGTGGTTAAGTTTAACAACAGTCCCCAGGAGGTCCTGAGACAACTGTGCTGTTTTGGAGTCAACTACATTAGCTTGTGTTGTAATCAAAATTAAACACAGCCCCCAGGAGGCCCTGAGACAGCTGTGCCGTTATGGAGTCAAAAACAGCTGTGCTGTTTTGTGTCAACTACATTATCTGGTGTTATAATTAACATTAAACACAGCCCCCAGGAGGCCCTGAGACAGCTGTCCTTTTTTGGAGAAAACTACATTAGCTTGTATTGAAATTAACATTAAACACAGCCCCCAGGAGGCCCTGAGACAGCTGTGCTGTTTTGGAGAAAACTACATTAGCTTGTGTTGAAATTAACATTAAACACAGCCCCCAGGAGGCCCTGAGACAGCTGTGCTGTTTTGGAGACAATTTCATTAGCTTGTGTTGAAATTAACATTAAACACAGCCCCCAGGAGGCCCGAGACAGCTGTATGGAGAAAGATTGTTGCAGACTGATAAACTTTTGTTGCGGTAAAGACTATTTCTTAATTGCAGTGGTTAAGTTTAACAACAGCCCCCAGGAGGCCCTGAGACAGCTGTGCTGTTTTGGAGTCAATTACATCAGCTTGTGTTGAAATTAACATTAAACACAGCCCCCAGGAGGGCCTGAGACAGCTGTGTGGAGAAAGACTTTTGCAGACTGATAGACTTTTGTCGCAGGAAAGACGATTTCGTAATTGCAGTGGTTAAGTTTAACAACAGTCCCCAGGAGGCCCTGAGACAACTGTGCTGTTTTGGAGTCAACTACATTAGCTTGTGTTGTAATTAAAATTAAACACAGCCCCCAGGAGGCCCTGAGACAGCTGTGCCGTTATGGAGTCAAAAACAGCTGTGCTGTTTTGTGTCAACTACATTATCTTGTGTTATAATTAACATTAAACACAGCCCCCAGGAGGCCCTGAGACAGCTGTCCTTTTTTGGAGAAAACTACATTAGCTTGTATTGAAATTAAAATTAAACACAGCCCCCAGGAGGCCCTGAGACAGCTGTGCTGTTTTGGAGAAAACTACATTAGCTTGTGTTGAATTTAACATTAAACACAGCCCCCAGGAGGCCCTGAGACAGCTGTGCTGTTTTGGAGTCAACTACATTAGCTTGTGTTGAAATTAACATTAAACACAGCCCCCAGGAGGCCCTGAGACAGCTGTGTGGAGAAAGATTTTTGCAGACTGGTCGATTTTTATCGCGGTACAGATAATTTCCTAATTGCAGTTGTTAAGTTTAACAACAGCCCCGAGGAGGCCTTGAGACAGCTCTGCTGTTTTGGAGTCAACTACATTAGCTTGTGTTGAAATTAACATTAAACACAGCCCCCAGGAGGCCCTGAGACAGCTGTGCTGTTTTGGAGTCAACTACATTAGCTTGTGTTGAAATTAACATTAAACACAGCCCCCAGGAGGCCCTGAGACAGCTGTGTGGAGAACGATTTTTGCAGACTGGTCGATTTTTATCGCGGTACAGATAATTTCCTAATTGCAGTTGTTAAGTTTAACAACATCCCCGACGAGGCCCTGAGACAACTGTGCTGTTTTGGAGTCAACTACATTAGCTTGTGTTGAAATTAACATTAAACACAGCCCCCAGGGAACCCTTAGACAGCTGTGTGGAGAAAGGTTTTTGCACACTGATAGACTTTTGTCGCGGTAAAGACGATTTCTTAATTGCAGTATTAAGTAAGTTTAACAACAGCTCCCATGAGGCCCTGAGAGAGCTGTCCTTTTTTGGAGACAATTTTATTAGGTTGTGTTGAAATTAACATTAAACACAGCCCCCAGGAGGCCCTGAGACAGCTGTGCTGTTTTGGAGTCAAATACATCAGCTTGTGTTGAAATTAACATTAAACACAGCCCCCAGGAGGCCCGAGACAGCTGTATGGAGAAAGATTGTTGCAGACTGATAAACTTTTGTTGCGGTAAAGACTATCTCTTAATTGCAGTGGTTAAGTTTAACAACAGCCCCCAGGAGGCCCTGAGACAGCTGTGCTGTTTTGGAGTCAATTACATCAGCTTGTGTTGAAATTAACATTAAACACAGCCCCCAGGAGGCCCTGAGACAGCTGTGCCATTTTGGAGTCAACTACATTAGCTTATGTTTTAATTAACATTAAACACAGCCCCCAGGAGGCCCTGAGACAGCTGTGCCGTTTTGGAGTCAACTACATTAGTTTATGTTGTAATTAACATTAAACACAGCCCCCAGGAGGCCCTGAGACAGCTGTGTGGAGAAAGACTTTTGCAGACTGATAGACTTTTGTCGCAGGAAAGACGATTTCGTAATTGCAGTGGTTAAGTTTAACAACAGTCCCCAGGAGGCCCTGAGACAACTGTGCTGTTTTGGAGTCAACTACATTAGCTTGTGTTGTAATCAAAATTAAACACAGCCCCCAGGAGGCCCTGAGACAGCTGTGCCGTTATGGAGTCAAAAACAGCTGTGCTGTTTTGTGTAAACTACATTATCTTGTGTTATAATTAACATTAAACACAGCCCCCAGGAGGCCCTGAGACAGCTGTCCTTTTTTGGAGAAAACTACATTAGCTTGTATTGAAATTAACATTAAACACAGCCCCCAGGAGGCCCTGAGACAGCTGTGCTGTTTTGGAGAAAACTACATTAGCTTGTGTTGAAATTAACATTAAACACAGCCCCCAGGAGGCCCTGAGACAGCTGTGCTGTTTTGGAGACAATTTCATTAGCTTGTGTTGAAATTAACATTAAACACAGCCCCCAGGAGGCCCGAGACAGCTGTATGGAGAAAGATTGTTGCAGACTGATAAACTTTTGTTGCGGTAAAGACTATTTCTTAATTGCAGTGGTTAAGTTTAACAACAGCCCCCAGGAGGCCCTGAGACAGCTGTGCTGTTTTGGAGTCAATTACATCAGCTTGTGTTGAAATTAACATTAAACACAGCCCCCAGGAGGGCCTGAGACAGCTGTGTGGAGAAAGACTTTTGCAGACTGATAGACTTTTGTCGCAGGAAAGACGATTTCGTAATTGCAGTGGTTAAGTTTAACAACAGTCCCCAGGAGGCCCTGAGACAACTGTGCTGTTTTGGAGTCAACTACATTAGCTTGTGTTGTAATTAAAATTAAACACAGCCCCCAGGAGGCCCTGAGACAGCTGTGCCGTTATGGAGTCAAAAACAGCTGTGCTGTTTTGTGTCAACTACATTATCTTGTGTTATAATTAACATTAAACACAGCCCCCAGGAGGCCCTGAGACAGCTGTCCTTTTTTGGAGAAAACTACATTAGCTTGTATTGAAATTAAAATTAAACACAGCCCCCAGGAGGCCCTGAGACAGCTGTGCTGTTTTGGAGAAAACTACATTAGCTTGTGTTGAATTTAACATTAAACACAGCCCCCAGGAGGCCCTGAGACAGCTGTGCTGTTTTGGAGTCAACTACATTAGCTTGTGTTGAAATTAACATTAAACACAGCCCCCAGGAGGCCCTGAGACAGCTGTGTGGAGAAAGATTTTTGCAGACTGGTCGATTTTTATCGCGGTACAGATAATTTCCTAATTGCAGTTGTTAAGTTTAACAACAGCCCCGAGGAGGCCTTGAGACAGCTCTGCTGTTTTGGAGTCAACTACATTAGCTTGTGTTGAAATTAACATTAAACACAGCCCCCAGGAGGCCCTGAGACAGCTGTGCTGTTTTGGAGTCAACTACATTAGCTTGTGTTGAAATTAACATTAAACACAGCCCCCAGGAGGCCCTGAGACAGCTGTGTGGAGAACGATTTTTGCAGACTGGTCGATTTTTATCGCGGTACAGATAATTTCCTAATTGCAGTTGTTAAGTTTAACAACAGCCCCGAGGAGGCCCTGAGACAGCTGTGCTGTTTTGGAGTCAACTACATTAGCTTGTGTTGAAATTAACATTAAACACAACCCCCAGGGGACCCTTAGACAGCTGTGTGGAGAAAGGTTTTTGCACACTGATAGACTTTTGTCGCGGTAAAGACGATTTCCTAATTGCAGTATTTAAGTCTAACAACAGCTCCCAGGAGGCCCTGAGAGAGCTGTGCTTTTTTGGAGACAATATTATTAGATTGTGTTGAAATTAACATTAAACACAGCCCCCAGGAGGCCCTGAGACAGCTGTGCTGTTTTGGAGTCAATTACATCAGCTTGTGTTGAAATTAACATTAAACACAGCCCCCAGTACGCCCTGAAACAGCTGTGCTGTTTTGGAGTCAACTACATTAGCTTGTGTTAAAATTAACATTAATCACAGCCCCCAAAAGGCCCTGAGAAGGCTCTGTGGAGAAAGATTTTTGCAGACTGGTCGACTTTTGTCGTGGTACAGACAATTTCCTAATTGCAGTTGTTAAGTTTACCAACAGCCCCCAGGAGGCCCTGAGACAACTCTGCTGTTTTGGAGTCAACTACATTAGCTTGTGTTGTAATTAAAATTAAACACAGCCCCCAGGAGGCCCTGAGACAGTTGTGCTGTTTTGGAGAAAACCACATTAGCTTGTGTTGAAATTAACATTAAACACAGCCCCCAGGAGGCCCTGAGAAAGCTGTGCTGTTTTGGAGTCAATTACATCAGCTTGTGTTGAAATTAACATTAAACACAACCCCCAGGAGGCCCTGAGACAGCTGTGCTGTTTTGGAGTCAATTACATCAGCTTGTGTTGAAATTAACATTAAAGACAGCCCCCAAGAGGCCCTGAGATAGTTTTGCCGTTTTGGAGTCAACTACATTAACTTGTGTTGAAATTAACATTAAACACAGCCCCCAGGAGGCCCTGGGACAGCTGTATGGAGAAAGATTTTTGCAGACTGATAAACTTTTGTTGCGGTTAAGACTATTTCTTAATTGCAGTGGTTAAGTTTAACAACAGCCCCCAGGAGGTCCTGAGACAGCTGTGTGGAGAAAGACTTTTGCAGACTGATACACTTTTGTCGCGGTAAAGACGATTTCCTAATTGCAGTATTTAAGTTTAACAACAGCTCCCAGGAGGCCCTGAGAGAGCTGTGCTTTTTTGGAGACAATTTTATTAGCTTGTGTTGAAATTAACATTAAACACAGCCCCCAGGAGGCCCTGAGACAGCTGTGCTGTTTTGGAGTCAACTACATTAGCTTGTGTTATAATTAACATTAAACACAGCCCCCAGGAGGCCCTGAGACAGCTGTATGGAGAAAAAGTTTTGCATACTGATAAACTTTTGTCGCGGTAAAGACTATTCTCTAATTGCAGTGGTTAAGTTTAACAACAGCCCCCAGGAGGCCCTGAGACAGCTGTGCTGTTTTGGAGTCAACTACATTAGCTTGTGTAGAAAGTAACATTAAACACAGCCCCCAGGGGACCCTGAGACAGCTGTGTGGAGAAAGGTTTTTGCACACTGATAGACTTTTGTCGCGGTAAAGACGATTTCCTAATTGCAGTATTTAAGTTTAACAACAGCGCCCAGGAGGCCCTGAGAGAGCTGTGCTTTTTTGGAGACAATTTTATTAGCTTGTGTTGAAATTATCATTAAACACAGCCCCCAGGAGGCCCTGAGACAGCTGTGCTGTTTTGGAGTCAATTGAAATTAACATTAAACACAGCCCCCAGTACGCCCTGAAACAGCTGTGCTGTTTTGGAGTCAACTACATTAGTTTGTGTTAAAATTAACATTAAACACAGCCCCCAAAAGGCCCTGAGAAGGCTGTGTGGAGAAAGATTTTTGCAGACTGGTCGACTTTTGTCGTGGTACAGACAATTTACTAATTGCAGTTGTTAAGTTTACCAACAGCCCCCAGGAGGCCCTGAGACAACTCTGCTGTTTTGGAGTCAACTACATTAGCTTGTGTTGTAATTAAAATTAAACACAGCCCCCAGGAGGCCCTGAGACAGTTGTGCTGTTTTGGAGAAAACCACATTAGCTTGTGTTGAAATTAACATTAAACACAGCCCGCAGGAGGCCCTGAGAAAGCTGTGCTGTTTTGGAGTCAATTACATCAGCTTGTGTTGAAAATAACATTAAACACAGCCCCCAGGAGGCCCTGAGACAGCTGTGCTGTTTTGGAGTCAATTACATCAGCTTGTGTTGAAATTAACATTAAAGACAGCCCCCAAGAGGCCCTGAGATAGCTGTGCCGTTTTGGAGTCAACTACATTAGCTTGTGTTGAAATTAACATTAAACACAGCCCCCAGGAGGGCCTGAGACAGCTGTGTGGAGAAAGACTTTTGCAGACTGATAGACTTTTGTCGCAGGAAAGACGATTTCGTAATTGCAGTGGTTAAGTTTAACAACAGTCCCCAGGAGGCCCTGAGACAACTGTGCTGTTTTGGAGTCAACTACATTAGCTTGTCTTGTAATTAAAATTAAACACAGCCCCCAGGAGGCCCTGAGACAGCTGTGCTGTTTTGGAGAAAACTACATTAGCTTGTGTTGAATTTAACATTAAACACAGCCCCCAGGAGGCCCTGAGACAGCTGTGCTGTTTTGGAGTCAACTACATTAGCTTGTGTTGAAATTAACATTAAACACAGCCCCCAGGAGGCCCTGAGACAGCTGTGTGGAGAAAGATTTTTGCAGACTGGTCGATTTTTATCGCGGTACAGATAATTTCCTAATTGCAGTTGTTAAGTTTAACAACAGCCCCGAGGAGGCCTTGAGACAGCTCTGCTGTTTTGGAGTCAACTACATTAGCTTGTGTTGAAATTAACATTAAACACAGCCCCCAGGAGGCCCTGAGACAGCTGTGCTGTTTTGGAGTCAACTACATTAGCTTGTGTTGAAATTAACATTAAACACAGCCCCCAGGAGGCCCTGAGACAGCTGTGTGGAGAACGATTTTTGCAGACTGGTCGATTTTTATCGCGGTACAGATAATTTCCTAATTGCAGTTGTTAAGTTTAACAACAGCCCCGAGGAGGCCCTGAGACAGCTGTGCTGTTTTGGAGTCAACTACATTAGCTTGTGTTGAAATTAACATTAAACACAACCCCCAGGGGACCCTTAGACAGCTGTGTGGAGAAAGGTTTTTGCACACTGATAGACTTTTGTCGCGGTAAAGACGATTTCCTAATTGCAGTATTTAAGTCTAACAACAGCTCCCAGGAGGCCCTGAGAGAGCTGTGCTTTTTTGGAGACAATATTATTAGATTGTGTTGAAATTAACATTAAACACAGCCCCCAGGAGGCCCTGAGACAGCTGTGCTGTTTTGGAGTCAATTACATCAGCTTGTGTTGAAATTAACATTAAACACAGCCCCCAGTACGCCCTGAAACAGCTGTGCTGTTTTGGAGTCAACTACATTAGCTTGTGTTAAAATTAACATTAATCACAGCCCCCAAAAGGCCCTGAGAAGGCTCTGTGGAGAAAGATTTTTGCAGACTGGTCGACTTTTGTCGTGGTACAGACAATTTCCTAATTGCAGTTGTTAAGTTTACCAACAGCCCCCAGGAGGCCCTGAGACAACTCTGCTGTTTTGGAGTCAACTACATTAGCTTGTGTTGTAATTAAAATTAAACACAGCCCCCAGGAGGCCCTGAGACAGTTGTGCTGTTTTGGAGAAAACCACATTAGCTTGTGTTGAAATTAACATTAAACACAGCCCCCAGGAGGCCCTGAGAAAGCTGTGCTGTTTTGGAGTCAATTACATCAGCTTGTGTTGAAATTAACATTAAACACAACCCCCAGGAGGCCCTGAGACAGCTGTGCTGTTTTGGAGTCAATTACATCAGCTTGTGTTGAAATTAACATTAAAGACAGCCCCCAAGAGGCCCTGAGATAGTTTTGCCGTTTTGGAGTCAACTACATTAACTTGTGTTGAAATTAACATTAAACACAGCCCCCAGGAGGCCCTGGGACAGCTGTATGGAGAAAGATTTTTGCAGACTGATAAACTTTTGTTGCGGTTAAGACTATTTCTTAATTGCAGTGGTTAAGTTTAACAACAGCCCCCAGGAGGTCCTGAGACAGCTGTGTGGAGAAAGACTTTTGCAGACTGATACACTTTTGTCGCGGTAAAGACGATTTCCTAATTGCAGTATTTAAGTTTAACAACAGCTCCCAGGAGGCCCTGAGAGAGCTGTGCTTTTTTGGAGACAATTTTATTAGCTTGTGTTGAAATTAACATTAAACACAGCCCCCAGGAGGCCCTGAGACAGCTGTGCTGTTTTGGAGTCAACTACATTAGCTTGTGTTATAATTAACATTAAACACAGCCCCCAGGAGGCCCTGAGACAGCTGTATGGAGAAAAAGTTTTGCATACTGATAAACTTTTGTCGCGGTAAAGACTATTCTCTAATTGCAGTGGTTAAGTTTAACAACAGCCCCCAGGAGGCCCTGAGACAGCTGTGCTGTTTTGGAGTCAACTACATTAGCTTGTGTAGAAAGTAACATTAAACACAGCCCCCAGGGGACCCTGAGACAGCTGTGTGGAGAAAGGTTTTTGCACACTGATAGACTTTTGTCGCGGTAAAGACGATTTCCTAATTGCAGTATTTAAGTTTAACAACAGCGCCCAGGAGGCCCTGAGAGAGCTGTGCTTTTTTGGAGACAATTTTATTAGCTTGTGTTGAAATTATCATTAAACACAGCCCCCAGGAGGCCCTGAGACAGCTGTGCTGTTTTGGAGTCAATTGAAATTAACATTAAACACAGCCCCCAGTACGCCCTGAAACAGCTGTGCTGTTTTGGAGTCAACTACATTAGTTTGTGTTAAAATTAACATTAAACACAGCCCCCAAAAGGCCCTGAGAAGGCTGTGTGGAGAAAGATTTTTGCAGACTGGTCGACTTTTGTCGTGGTACAGACAATTTACTAATTGCAGTTGTTAAGTTTACCAACAGCCCCCAGGAGGCCCTGAGACAACTCTGCTGTTTTGGAGTCAACTACATTAGCTTGTGTTGTAATTAAAATTAAACACAGCCCCCAGGAGGCCCTGAGACAGTTGTGCTGTTTTGGAGAAAACCACATTAGCTTGTGTTGAAATTAACATTAAACACAGCCCGCAGGAGGCCCTGAGAAAGCTGTGCTGTTTTGGAGTCAATTACATCAGCTTGTGTTGAAAATAACATTAAACACAGCCCCCAGGAGGCCCTGAGACAGCTGTGCTGTTTTGGAGTCAATTACATCAGCTTGTGTTGAAATTAACATTAAAGACAGCCCCCAAGAGGCCCTGAGATAGCTGTGCCGTTTTGGAGTCAACTACATTAGCTTGTGTTGAAATTAACATTAAACACAGCCCCCAGGAGGGCCTGAGACAGCTGTGTGGAGAAAGACTTTTGCAGACTGATAGACTTTTGTCGCAGGAAAGACGATTTCGTAATTGCAGTGGTTAAGTTTAACAACAGTCCCCAGGAGGCCCTGAGACAACTGTGCTGTTTTGGAGTCAACTACATTAGCTTGTCTTGTAATTAAAATTAAACACAGCCCCCAGGAGGCCCTGAGACAGCTGTGCCGTTATGGAGTCAAAAACAGCTGTGCTGTTTTGGAGTCAACTACATTAGCTTGTGTTGAAATTAACATTAAACACAGCCCCCAGGAGCCCCTGAGACAGCTGTGTGGAGACAGGTTTTTGCACACTGATAGACCTTTGTCGCGGTAAAGACGATTTCTTAATTGCAGTTGTTAAATTTAACAACAGCCCCCAGGAGGCCCAGAGAGAGCTGTGCTTGTTTGGAGACAATTTCATTAGCTTGTGTTGAAATTAACATTAAACACAGCCCCCAGGAGGCCCGAGACAGCTGTATGGAGAAAGATTGTTGCAGACTGATAAACTTTTGTTGCGGTAAAGACTATTTCTTAATTGCAGTGGTTAAGTTTAACAACAGCCCCCAGGAGGCCCTGAGACAGCTGTGCTGTTTTGGAGTCAATTACATCAGCTTGTGTTGAAATTAACATTAAACACAGCCCCCAGGAGGCCCTGAGACAGCTGTGCCATTTTGGAGTCAACTACATTAGCTTATGTTCTAATTAACATTAAACACAGCCCCCAGGAGGCCCTGAGACAGCTGTGCCGTTTTGGAGTCAACTACATTAGCTTATGTTGTAATTAACATTAAACACAGCCCCCAGGAGGCCCTGACACAGCTGTATGGAGAAAGACTTTTGCAGACTGATAGACTTTTGTCGCAGGAAAGACGATTTCCTAATTGCAGTGGTTAAGTTTGACAACAGTCCCCAGGAGGCCCTGAGACAACTGTGCTGTTTTGGAGTCAACTACATTAGCTTATGTTGAAATTAACATTAAACACAGCCCCCAGGAGGCCCTGAGACAACTGTGCTGTTTTGGAGTCAACTACATTAGCTTATGTTGAAATTAACAATAAACACAGCCCCCAGGAGGCCCTGAGACAGCTGTGCCGTTATAGAGTCAAAAACAGCTGTGCTGTTTTGGAGTCAACTACATTATCTTGTGTTATACTTAACATTAAACACAGCCCCCAGGAGGCCCTGAGACAGCTGTCCTTTTTTGGAGAAAACTACATTAGCTTGTGTTGAAATTAACATTAAACACAGCCCCCAGGAGGCCCTGAGACAGCTGTGCTGTTTTGGAGAAAACTACATTAGCTTGTGTTGAAATTAACATTAAACACAGCCCCCAGGAGGCCCTGAGACAGCTGTGCTGTTTTGGAGTCAACTACATTAGCTTGTGTTGAAATTAACATTAAACACAGCCCCCAGGAGGCCCCGAGACAGCTGTGTGGAGAAAGATTTTTGCAGACTGGTCGATTTTTATCGCGGTACAGATAATTTCCTAATTGCAGTTGTTAAGTTTAACAACAGCCCCGAGGAGGCCCTGAGACAGCTGTGCTGTTTATGAGTCAACTACATTAGCTTGTGTTGAAATTAACATTAAACACAGCCCCCAGGGGACCCTTAGACAGCTGTGTGGAGAAAGGTTTTTGCACACTGATAGACTTTTGTCGCGGTAAAGACGATTTCCTAATTGCAGTATTTAAGTTTAACAACAGCTCCCAGGAGGCCCTGAGAGAGCTGTGCTTTTTTGGAGACAATTTTATTAGCTTGTGTTGAAATTAACATTAAACACATCCCCCAGGAGGCCCTGAGACAGCTGTGCTGTTTTGGAGTCAATTACATCAGCTTGTGTTGAAAATAACATTAAACACAGCCCCCAGTACGCCCTGAGAGAGCTGTGCTTTTTTGGAGACAATTTTATTAGCTTGTGTTGAAATTAACATTAAACACAGCCCCCAGGAGGCCCTGAGACAGCTGTGCTGTTTTGGAGTCCACTACATTAGCTTGTGTTATAATTAACATTAAACACAGCCCCCAGGAGGCCCTGAGACAGCTGTATGGAGAAAAAGTTTTGCAGACTGATAAACTTTTGTCGCGGTAAAGACTATTTCCTAATTGCAGTGGTTAAGTTTAACAACAGCCCCCAGGAGGCCCTGAGACAGCTGTGCTGTTTTGGAGTCAACTACATTACCTTGTGTTATAATTAACATTAAACACAGCCCCCAGGAGGCCCTGAGACAGCTCTGCTGTTTTGGAGAAAACTACATTAGCTTGTGTTGAAATTAACATTAAACACAGCCCCCAGGAGGCCCTGAGACAGCTGTGCTGTTTTGGAGTCAACTACATTAGCTTGTGTTGAAATTAACATTAAACACAGCCCCCAGGAGGCCCTGAGACAGCTGTGCTGTTTTGGAGTCAACTACATTACCTTGTGTTATAATTAACATTAAACACAGCCCCCAGGAGGCCCTGAGACAGCTCTGCTGTTTTGGAGAAAACTACATTAGCTTGTGTTGAAATTAACATTAAACACAGCCCCCAGGAGGCCCTGAGACAGCTGTGCTGTTTTGGAGTCAACTACATTAGCTTGTGTTGAAATTAACATTAAACACAGCCCCCAGGAGGCCCTGAGACAGCTTTGCTGTTTTGGAGTCAATTACATCAGCTTGTGTTGAAATTAACATTAAAGACAGCCCCCAAGAGGCCCTGAGATAGCTGTGCCGTTTTGGAGTCAACTACATTAGCTTGTGTTGAAATTAACATTGATCACAGCCCCCAAAAGGCCCTGAGAAGGCTGTGTGGAGAAAGATTTTTTCAGACTGGTCGACTTTTGTCGCGGTAAAGACAATTTCCTAATTGCAGTTGTTAAGTTTACCAACAGCCCCCAGGAGGCCCTGAGACAGCTGTGTGGAGAAAGACTTTTGCAGACTGATAGACTTTTGTCGCAGGAAAGACGATTTCCTAATTGCAGTTGTTAACTTTAACAACAGTCCCCAGGAGGCCCTGAGACAACTGTGCTGTTTTGGAGTCATCTACATTAGTTGTGTTGTAATTAAAATTAAACACAGCCCCCAGGAGGCCCTGAGACAGCTGTATGGAGAAAAAGTTTTGCAGACTGATAAACTTTTGTCGCGGTAAAGACTATTTCCTCATTGCAGTGGTTACGTTTAAAAACAGCCCCCAGGAGGCCCTGAGACAGCTGTTCTGTTTTGGAGTCTACTACATTACCTTGTGTTGAAATTAACATTAAACACAGCCCCCAGGAGGCCCTGAGACAGCTGTGCTGTTTTGGATTCAACTACATTAGCTTGTGTTATAATTAACATTAAACACACCCCCCAGGAGGCCCTGAGACAGCTGTATGGAGAAAGACTTTTGCAGACTGATAGACTTTTGTCGCAGGAAAGACGATTTCCTAATTGCAGTGGTTAAGTTTAACAACAGTCCCCAGGAGGCCCTGAGACAACTGTGCTGTTTTGGAGTCAACTACATTAGCTCATGTTGAAATTAACATTAAACACAGCCCCCAGGAGGCCCTGAGACAACTGTGCTGTTTTGGAGTCAACTACATTAGGTTATGTTGAAATTAACATTAAACACAGCCCCCAGGAGGCCCTGAGACAGCTGTGCCGTTATGGAGTCAAAAACAGCTGTGCTGTTTTGGAGTCAACTACATTATCTTGTGTTATAATTAATATTAAACACAGCCCCCAGGAGGCCCTGAGACAGCTGTCCTTTTTTGGAGAAAACTACATTAGCTTTTGTTGAAATTAACATTAAACACAGCCCCCAGGTGGCCCTGAGACAGCTGTGCTGTTTTGGAGAAAAACTACATTAGCTTGTGTTGAGATTAACATTAAACACAGCCCCCAGGAGGCCCTGAGACAGCTGTGCTGTTTTGGAGTCAACTACATTAGCTTGTGTTGAAATTAACATTAAACACAGCCCCCAGGAGGCCCTGAGACAGCTGTGCCGTTATGGAGTCAAAAACAGCTGTGCTGTTTTGGAGTCAACTACATTATCTTGTGTTATAATTAATATTAAACACAGCCCCCAGGAGGCCCTGAGACAGCTGTCCTTTTTTGGAGAAAACTACATTAGCTTTTGTTGAAATTAACATTAAACACAGCCCCCAGGTGGCCCTGAGACAGCTGTGCTGTTTTCGAGAAAAACTACATTAGCTTGTGTTGAGATTAACATTAAACACAGCCCCCAGGAGGCCCTGAGACAACTGTGTGGAGAAAGATTTTTGCAGACTGGTCGATTTTTATCGCGGTACAGATAATTTCCTAATTGCAGTTGTTAAGTTTAACAACAGCCCCGACGAGGCCCTGAGACAGCTGTGCTGTTTTGGAGTCAACTACATTAGCTTGTGTTGAAATTAACATTAAACACAGCCCCCAGGGAACCCTTAGACAGCTGTGTGGAGAAAGGTTTTTGCACACTGATAGACTTTTGTCGCGGTAAAGACGATTTCCTAATTGCAGTATTAAGTAAGTTTAACAACAGCTCCCAGGAGGCCCTGAGAGAGCTGTCCTTTTTTGGAGACAATTTTATTAGCTTGTGTTGAAATTAACATTAAACACAGCCCCCAGGAGGCCCTGAGACAGCTGTGCTGTTTTGGAGTCAATTACATCAGCTTGTGTTGAAAATATTAAACACAGCCCCCATTACGCCCTGAGAGAGCTGTGCTTTTTTGGAGACAATTTTATTAGCTTGTGTTGAAATTAACATTAAACACAGCCCCCAGGAGGCCCTGAGACAGCTGTGCTGTTTTGGAGAAAACTACATTAGCTTGTGTTGAAATTAACATTAAACACAGCCCCCAGGAGGCCCTGAGACAGCTGTGCTGTTTTGGAGTCAACTACATTAGCTTGTGTTGAAATTAACATTAAACACAGCCCCCAGGAGGCCCCGAGACAGCTGTGTGGAGAAAGATTTTTGCAGACTGGTCGATTTTTATCGCGGTACAGATAATTTCCTAATTGCAGTTGTTAAGTTTAACAACAGCCCCGAGGAGGCCCTGAGACAGCTGTGCTGTTTATGAGTCAACTACATTAGCTTGTGTTGAAATTAACATTAAACACAGCCCCCAGGGGACCCTTAGACAGCTGTGTGGAGAAAGGTTTTTGCACACTGATAGACTTTTGTCGCGGTAAAGACGATTTCCTAATTGCAGTATTTAAGTTTAACAACAGCTCCCAGGAGGCCCTGAGAGAGCTGTGCTTTTTTGGAGACAATTTTATTAGCTTGTGTTGAAATTAACATTAAACACATCCCCCAGGAGGCCCTGAGACAGCTGTGCTGTTTTGGAGTCAATTACATCAGCTTGTGTTGAAAATAACATTAGACACAGCCCCCAGGAGGCCCTGAGACAGCTGTGCTGTTTTGGAGTCCACTACATTAGCTTGTGTTATAATTAACATTAAACACAGCCCCCAGGAGGCCCTGAGACAGCTGTATGGAGAAAAAGTTTTGCAGACTGATAAACTTTTGTAGCGGTAAAGACTATTTCCTAATTGCAGTGGTTAAGTTTAACAACAGCTCCCAGGAGGCCCTGAGACAGCTGTGCTGTTTTGGAGTCAACTACATTACCTTGTGTTATAATTAACATTAAACACAGCCCCCAGGAGGCCCTGAGACAGCTGTATGGAGAAAAATTTTTGCAGACTGATAAACTTTTGTCGCGGTAAAGACTATTTCCTAATTGCAGTGGTTAAGTTTAACAACAGCCCCCAGGAGGCCCTGAGACAGCTGTTCTGTTTTGGAATCAACTACATTACCTTGTGTTGAAATTAACATTAAACACAGCCCCCAGGAGGCCCTGAGACAGCTCTGCTGTTTTGGAGAAAACTACATTAGCTTGTGTTGAAATTAACATTAAACACAGCCCCCAGGAGGCCCTGAGACAGCTGTGCTGTTTTGGAGTCAACTACATTAGCTTGTGTTGAAATTACCATTAAACACAGCCCCCAGGAGGCCCTGAGACAGCTGTGCTGTTTTGGAGTCAATTACATCAGCTTGTGTTGAAATTAACATTAAAGACAGCCCCCAACAGGCCCTGAGATAGCTGTGCCGTTTTGGAGTCAACTACATTAGCTTGTGTTAAAATTAACATTGATCACAGCCCCCAAAAGGCCCTGAGAAGGCTGTGTGGAGAAAGATTTTTTCAGACTGGTCAACTTTTGTCGCGGTAAAGACAATTTCCTAATTGCAGTTGTTAAGTTTACCAACAGCCCCCAGGAGGCCCTGAGACAGCTGTGTGGAGAAAGACTTTTGCAGACTGATAGACTTTTGTCGCAGGAAAGACGATTTCCTAATTGCAGTGGTTAAGTTTAACAACAGTCCCCAGGAGGCCCTGAGACAACTGTGCTGTTTTGGAGTCAACTACATTAGTTGTGTTGTAATTAAAATTAAACACAGCCCCCAGGAGGCCCTGAGACAGCTGTGCCGTTATGCAGTCAAAAACAGCTGTGCTGTTTTGGAGTCAACTACATTAGCTTGTGTTATAATTAACATTAAACACAGCCCCCAGGAGGCCCTGAGACAGCTGTCCTTTTTTGGAGAAAACTACATTAGCTGTTGTTGAAATTAACATTAAACACAGCCCCCAGGTGGCCCTGAGACAGCTGTGCTGTTTTGGAGAAAACTACATTAGCTTGTGTTGAGATTAACATTAAACACAGCCCCCAGGAGGCCCTGAGACAGCTGTGCTGTTTTGGAGTCAAGTACATTAGCTTGTGTTGAAATTAACATTAAACACAGCCCCCAGGAGGGCCTGTAACAGCTGTGTGGAGAAAGATTTTTGCAGACTGGTCGATTTTTATCGCGGTACAGATAATTTCCTAATTGCAGTTGTTAAGTTTAACAACATCCCCGACGAGGCCCTGAGACAGCTGTGCTGTTTTGAGTCAACTACATTAGCTTGTGTTGAAATTAACATTAAACACAGCCCCCAGGGAACCCTTAGACAGCTGTGTGGAGAAAGGTTTTTGCACACTGATAGACTTTTGTCGCGGTAAAGACGATTTCCTAATTGCAGTATTAAGTAAGTTTAACAACAGCTCCCATGAGGCCCTGAGAGAGCTGTCCTTTTTTGGAGACAATTTTATTAGGTTGTGTTGAAATTAACATTAAACACAGCCCCCAGGAGGCCCTGAGACAGCTGTGCTGTTTTGGATTCAATTACATCAGCTTGTGTTGAAAATATTAAACACAGCCCCCAGTACGCCCTGAGAGAGCTTTGCTTTTTTGGACACAATTTTATTAGCTTGTGTTGAAATTAACATTAAACACAGCCCCCAGGAGGAACTGAGACAGCTGTGCTGTTTTGGAGTCAAATACATCAGCTTGTGTTGAAATTAACATTAAAGACAGCCCCCAAGAGGCCCTGAGATAGCTGTGCCATTTTGGAGTAAACTACATTAGCTTGTGTTGAAATTAACATTAAACACAGCCCCCAGGAGGCCCTGAGAGAGCTGTGCCATTTTGGAGTCAACTACATTAGCTTATGTTTTAATTAACATTAAACACAGCCCCCAGGAGGCCCTGAGACAGCTGTGCCGTTTTGGAGTCAACTACATTAGTTTATGTTGTAATTAACATTAAACACAGCCCCCAGGAGGCCCTGAGACAGCTGTGTGGAGAAAGACTTTTGCAGACTGATAGACTTTTGTCGCAGGAAAGACGATTTCGTAATTGCAGTGGTTAAGTTTAACAACAGTCCCCAGGAGGCCCTGAGACAACTGTGCTGTTTTGGAGTCAACTACATTAGCTTGTGTTGTAATTAAAATTAAACACAGCCACCAGGAGGCCCTGAGACAGCTGTGCCGTTATGGAGTCAAAAACAGCTGTGCTGTTTTGTGTCAACTACATTATCTGGTGTTATAATTAACATTAAACACAGCCCCCAGGAGGCCCTGAGACAGCTGTGCTGTTTTGGAGAAAACTACATTAGCTTGTGTTGAAATTAACATTAAACACAGCCCCCAGGAGGCCCTGAGACAGCTGTGCTGTTTTGGAGTCAACTACATTAGCTTGTGTTGAAATTAACATTAAACACAGCCCCCAGGAGCCCCTGAGACAGCTGTGTGGAGACAGGTTTTTGCACACTGATAGACCTTTGTCGCGGTAAAGACGATTTCTTAATTGCAGTTGTTAAATTTAACAACAGCCCCCAGGAGGCCCAGAGAGAGCTGTGCTTGTTTGGAGACAATTTCATTAGCTTGTGTTGAAATTAACATTAAACACAGCCCCCAGGAGGCCCGAGACAGCTGTATGGAGAAAGATTGTTGCAGACTGATAAACTTTTGTTGCGGTAAAGACTATTTCTTAATTGCAGTGGTTAAGTTTAACAACAGCCCCCAGGAGGCCCTGAGACAGCTGTGCCATTTTGGAGTCAACTACATTAGCTTATGTTCTAATTAACATTAAACACAGCCCCCAGGAGGCCCTGAGACAGCTGTGCCATTTTGGAGTCAACTACATTAGCTTATGTTGTAATTAACATTAAACACAGCCCCCAGGAGGCCCTGACACAGCTGTATGGAGAAAGACTTTTGCAGACTGATAGACTTTTGTCGCAGGAAAGACGATTTCCTAATTGCAGTGGTTAAGTTTGACAACAGTCCCCAGGAGGCCCTGAGACAACTGTGCTGTTTTGGAGTCAACTACATTAGCTTATGTTGAAATTAACATTAAACACAGCCCCCAGGAGGCCCTGAGACAACTGTGCTGTTTTGGAGTCAACTACATTAGCTTATGTTGAAATTAACAATAAACACAGCCCCCAGGAGGCCCTGAGACAGCTGTGCCGTTATAGAGTCAAAAACAGCTGTGCTGTTTTGGAGAAAACTACATTAGCTTGTGTTGAAATTAACATTAAACACAGCCCCCAGGAGGCCCTGAGACAGCTGTGCTGTTTTGGAGTCAACTACATTAGCTTGTGTTGAAATTAACATTAAACACAGCCCCCAGGAGGCCCTGAGACAGCTGTGTGGAGAACGATTTTTGCAGACTGGTCGATTTTTATCGCGGTACAGATAATTTCCTAATTGCAGTTGTTAAGTTTAACAACAGCCCCGAGGAGGCCCTGAGACAGCTGTGCTGTTTTGGAGTCAACTACATTAGCTTGTGTTGAAATTAACATTAAACACAACCCCCAGGGGACCCTTAGACAGCTGTGTGGAGAAAGGTTTTTGCACACTGATAGACTTTTGTCGCGGTAAAGACGATTTCCTAATTGCAGTATTTAAGTCTAACAACAGCTCCCAGGAGGCCCTGAGAGAGCTGTGCTTTTTTGGAGACAATATTATTAGATTGTGTTGAAATTAACATTAAACACAGCCCCCAGGAGGCCCTGAGACAGCTGTGCTGTTTTGGAGTCAATTACATCAGCTTGTGTTGAAATTAACATTAAACACAGCCCCCAGTACGCCCTGAAACAGCTGTGCTGTTTTGGAGTCAACTACATTAGCTTGTGTTAAAATTAACATTAATCACAGCCCCCAAAAGGCCCTGAGAAGGCTCTGTGGAGAAAGATTTTTGCAGACTGGTCGACTTTTGTCGTGGTACAGACAATTTCCTAATTGCAGTTGTTAAGTTTACCAACAGCCCCCAGGAGGCCCTGAGACAACTCTGCTGTTTTGGAGTCAACTACATTAGCTTGTGTTGTAATTAAAATTAAACACAGCCCCCAGGAGGCCCTGAGACAGTTGTGCTGTTTTGGAGAAAACCACATTAGCTTGTGTTGAAATTAACATTAAACACAGCCCCCAGGAGGCCCTGAGAAAGCTGTGCTGTTTTGGAGTCAATTACATCAGCTTGTGTTGAAATTAACATTAAACACAACCCCCAGGAGGCCCTGAGACAGCTGTGCTGTTTTGGAGTCAATTACATCAGCTTGTGTTGAAATTAACATTAAAGACAGCCCCCAAGAGGCCCTGAGATAGTTTTGCCGTTTTGGAGTCAACTACATTAACTTGTGTTGAAATTAACATTAAACACAGCCCCCAGGAGGCCCTGGGACAGCTGTATGGAGAAAGATTTTTGCAGACTGATAAACTTTTGTTGCGGTTAAGACTATTTCTTAATTGCAGTGGTTAAGTTTAACAACAGCCCCCAGGAGGTCCTGAGACAGCTGTGTGGAGAAAGACTTTTGCAGACTGATACACTTTTGTCGCGGTAAAGACGATTTCCTAATTGCAGTATTTAAGTTTAACAACAGCTCCCAGGAGGCCCTGAGAGAGCTGTGCTTTTTTGGAGACAATTTTATTAGCTTGTGTTGAAATTAACATTAAACACAGCCCCCAGGAGGCCCTGAGACAGCTGTGCTGTTTTGGAGTCAACTACATTAGCTTGTGTTATAATTAACATTAAACACAGCCCCTAGGAGGCCCTGAGACAGCTGTATGGAGAAAAAGTTTTGCATACTGATAAACTTTTGTCGCGGTAAAGACTATTCTCTAATTGCAGTGGTTAAGTTTAACAACAGCCCCCAGGAGGCCCTGAGACAGCTGTGCTGTTTTGGAGTCAACTACATTAGCTTGTGTAGAAAGTAACATTAAACACAGCCCCCAGGGGACCCTGAGACAGCTGTGTGGAGAAAGGTTTTTGCACACTGATAGACTTTTGTCGCGGTAAAGACGATTTCCTAATTGCAGTATTTAAGTTTAACAACAGCGCCCAGGAGGCCCTGAGAGAGCTGTGCTTTTTTGGAGACAATTTTATTAGCTTGTGTTGAAATTATCATTAAACACAGCCCCCAGGAGGCCCTGAGACAGCTGTGCTGTTTTGGAGTCAATTGAAATTAACATTAAACACAGCCCCCAGTACGCCCTGAAACAGCTGTGCTGTTTTGGAGTCAACTACATTAGTTTGTGTTAAAATTAACATTAAACACAGCCCCCAAAAGGCCCTGAGAAGGCTGTGTGGAGAAAGATTTTTGCAGACTGGTCGACTTTTGTCGTGGTACAGACAATTTACTAATTGCAGTTGTTAAGTTTACCAACAGCCCCCAGGAGGCCCTGAGACAACTCTGCTGTTTTGGAGTCAACTACATTAGCTTGTGTTGTAATTAAAATTAAACACAGCCCCCAGGAGGCCCTGAGACAGTTGTGCTGTTTTGGAGAAAACCACATTAGCTTGTGTTGAAATTAACATTAAACACAGCCCGCAGGAGGCCCTGAGAAAGCTGTGCTGTTTTGGAGTCAATTACATCAGCTTGTGTTGAAAATAACATTAAACACAGCCCCCAGGAGGCCCTGAGACAGCTGTGCTGTTTTGGAGTCAATTACATCAGCTTGTGTTGAAATTAACATTAAAGACAGCCCCCAAGAGGCCCTGAGATAGCTGTGCCGTTTTGGAGTCAACTACATTAGCTTGTGTTGAAATTAACATTAAACACAGCCCCCAGGAGGGCCTGAGACAGCTGTGTGGAGAAAGACTTTTGCAGACTGATAGACTTTTGTCGCAGGAAAGACGATTTCGTAATTGCAGTGGTTAAGTTTAACAACAGTCCCCAGGAGGCCCTGAGACAACTGTGCTGTTTTGGAGTCAACTACATTAGCTTGTCTTGTAATTAAAATTAAACACAGCCCCCAGGAGGCCCTGAGACAGCTGTGCTGTTTTGGAGAAAACTACATTAGCTTGTGTTGAATTTAACATTAAACACAGCCCCCAGGAGGCCCTGAGACAGCTGTGCTGTTTTGGAGTCAACTACATTAGCTTGTGTTGAAATTAACATTAAACACAGCCCCCAGGAGGCCCTGAGACAGCTGTGTGGAGAAAGATTTTTGCAGACTGGTCGATTTTTATCGCGGTACAGATAATTTCCTAATTGCAGTTGTTAAGTTTAACAACAGCCCCGAGGAGGCCTTGAGACAGCTCTGCTGTTTTGGAGTCAACTACATTAGCTTGTGTTGAAATTAACATTAAACACAGCCCCCAGGAGGCCCTGAGACAGCTGTGCTGTTTTGGAGTCAACTACATTAGCTTGTGTTGAAATTAACATTAAACACAGCCCCCAGGAGGCCCTGAGACAGCTGTGTGGAGAACGATTTTTGCAGACTGGTCGATTTTTATCGCGGTACAGATAATTTCCTAATTGCAGTTGTTAAGTTTAACAACAGCCCCGAGGAGGCCCTGAGACAGCTGTGCTGTTTTGGAGTCAACTACATTAGCTTGTGTTGAAATTAACATTAAACACAACCCCCAGGGGACCCTTAGACAGCTGTGTGGAGAAAGGTTTTTGCACACTGATAGACTTTTGTCGCGGTAAAGACGATTTCCTAATTGCAGTATTTAAGTCTAACAACAGCTCCCAGGAGGCCCTGAGAGAGCTGTGCTTTTTTGGAGACAATATTATTAGATTGTGTTGAAATTAACATTAAACACAGCCCCCAGGAGGCCCTGAGACAGCTGTGCTGTTTTGGAGTCAATTACATCAGCTTGTGTTGAAATTAACATTAAACACAGCCCCCAGTACGCCCTGAAACAGCTGTGCTGTTTTGGAGTCAACTACATTAGCTTGTGTTAAAATTAACATTAATCACAGCCCCCAAAAGGCCCTGAGAAGGCTCTGTGGAGAAAGATTTTTGCAGACTGGTCGACTTTTGTCGTGGTACAGACAATTTCCTAATTGCAGTTGTTAAGTTTACCAACAGCCCCCAGGAGGCCCTGAGACAACTCTGCTGTTTTGGAGTCAACTACATTAGCTTGTGTTGTAATTAAAATTAAACACAGCCCCCAGGAGGCCCTGAGACAGTTGTGCTGTTTTGGAGAAAACCACATTAGCTTGTGTTGAAATTAACATTAAACACAGCCCCCAGGAGGCCCTGAGAAAGCTGTGCTGTTTTGGAGTCAATTACATCAGCTTGTGTTGAAATTAACATTAAACACAACCCCCAGGAGGCCCTGAGACAGCTGTGCTGTTTTGGAGTCAATTACATCAGCTTGTGTTGAAATTAACATTAAAGACAGCCCCCAAGAGGCCCTGAGATAGTTTTGCCGTTTTGGAGTCAACTACATTAACTTGTGTTGAAATTAACATTAAACACAGCCCCCAGGAGGCCCTGGGACAGCTGTATGGAGAAAGATTTTTGCAGACTGATAAACTTTTGTTGCGGTTAAGACTATTTCTTAATTGCAGTGGTTAAGTTTAACAACAGCCCCCAGGAGGTCCTGAGACAGCTGTGTGGAGAAAGACTTTTGCAGACTGATACACTTTTGTCGCGGTAAAGACGATTTCCTAATTGCAGTATTTAAGTTTAACAACAGCTCCCAGGAGGCCCTGAGAGAGCTGTGCTTTTTTGGAGACAATTTTATTAGCTTGTGTTGAAATTAACATTAAACACAGCCCCCAGGAGGCCCTGAGACAGCTGTGCTGTTTTGGAGTCAACTACATTAGCTTGTGTTATAATTAACATTAAACACAGCCCCCAGGAGGCCCTGAGACAGCTGTATGGAGAAAAAGTTTTGCATACTGATAAACTTTTGTCGCGGTAAAGACTATTCTCTAATTGCAGTGGTTAAGTTTAACAACAGCCCCCAGGAGGCCCTGAGACAGCTGTGCTGTTTTGGAGTCAACTACATTAGCTTGTGTAGAAAGTAACATTAAACACAGCCCCCAGGGGACCCTGAGACAGCTGTGTGGAGAAAGGTTTTTGCACACTGATAGACTTTTGTCGCGGTAAAGACGATTTCCTAATTGCAGTATTTAAGTTTAACAACAGCGCCCAGGAGGCCCTGAGAGAGCTGTGCTTTTTTGGAGACAATTTTATTAGCTTGTGTTGAAATTATCATTAAACACAGCCCCCAGGAGGCCCTGAGACAGCTGTGCTGTTTTGGAGTCAATTGAAATTAACATTAAACACAGCCCCCAGTACGCCCTGAAACAGCTGTGCTGTTTTGGAGTCAACTACATTAGTTTGTGTTAAAATTAACATTAAACACAGCCCCCAAAAGGCCCTGAGAAGGCTGTGTGGAGAAAGATTTTTGCAGACTGGTCGACTTTTGTCGTGGTACAGACAATTTACTAATTGCAGTTGTTAAGTTTACCAACAGCCCCCAGGAGGCCCTGAGACAACTCTGCTGTTTTGGAGTCAACTACATTAGCTTGTGTTGTAATTAAAATTAAACACAGCCCCCAGGAGGCCCTGAGACAGTTGTGCTGTTTTGGAGAAAACCACATTAGCTTGTGTTGAAATTAACATTAAACACAGCCCGCAGGAGGCCCTGAGAAAGCTGTGCTGTTTTGGAGTCAATTACATCAGCTTGTGTTGAAAATAACATTAAACACAGCCCCCAGGAGGCCCTGAGACAGCTGTGCTGTTTTGGAGTCAATTACATCAGCTTGTGTTGAAATTAACATTAAAGACAGCCCCCAAGAGGCCCTGAGATAGCTGTGCCGTTTTGGAGTCAACTACATTAGCTTGTGTTGAAATTAACATTAAACACAGCCCCCAGGAGGGCCTGAGACAGCTGTGTGGAGAAAGACTTTTGCAGACTGATAGACTTTTGTCGCAGGAAAGACGATTTCGTAATTGCAGTGGTTAAGTTTAACAACAGTCCCCAGGAGGCCCTGAGACAACTGTGCTGTTTTGGAGTCAACTACATTAGCTCATGTTGAAATTAACATTAAACACAGCCCCCAGGAGGCCCTGAGACAACTGTGCTGTTTTGGAGTCAACTACATTAGGTTATGTTGAAATTAACATTAAACACAGCCCCCAGGAGGCCCTGAGACAGCTGTGCCGTTATGGAGTCAAAAACAGCTGTGCTGTTTTGGAGTCAACTACATTATCTTGTGTTATAATTAATATTAAACACAGCCCCCAGGAGGCCCTGAGACAGCTGTCCTTTTTTGGAGAAAACTACATTAGCTTTTGTTGAAATTAACATTAAACACAGCCCCCAGGTGGCCCTGAGACAGCTGTGCTGTTTTGGAGAAAAACTACATTAGCTTGTGTTGAGATTAACATTAAACACAGCCCCCAGGAGGCCCTGAGACAGCTGTGCTGTTTTGGAGTCAACTACATTAGCTTGTGTTGAAATTAACATTAAACACAGCCCCCAGGAGGCCCTGAGACAGCTGTGCCGTTATGGAGTCAAAAACAGCTGTGCTGTTTTGGAGTCAACTACATTATCTTGTGTTATAATTAATATTAAACACAGCCCCCAGGAGGCCCTGAGACAGCTGTCCTTTTTTGGAGAAAACTACATTAGCTTTTGTTGAAATTAACATTAAACACAGCCCCCAGGTGGCCCTGAGACAGCTGTGCTGTTTTCGAGAAAAACTACATTAGCTTGTGTTGAGATTAACATTAAACACAGCCCCCAGGAGGCCCTGAGACAACTGTGTGGAGAAAGATTTTTGCAGACTGGTCGATTTTTATCGCGGTACAGATAATTTCCTAATTGCAGTTGTTAAGTTTAACAACAGCCCCGACGAGGCCCTGAGACAGCTGTGCTGTTTTGGAGTCAACTACATTAGCTTGTGTTGAAATTAACATTAAACACAGCCCCCAGGGAACCCTTAGACAGCTGTGTGGAGAAAGGTTTTTGCACACTGATAGACTTTTGTCGCGGTAAAGACGATTTCCTAATTGCAGTATTAAGTAAGTTTAACAACAGCTCCCAGGAGGCCCTGAGAGAGCTGTCCTTTTTTGGAGACAATTTTATTAGCTTGTGTTGAAATTAACATTAAACACAGCCCCCAGGAGGCCCTGAGACAGCTGTGCTGTTTTGGAGTCAATTACATCAGCTTGTGTTGAAAATATTAAACACAGCCCCCATTACGCCCTGAGAGAGCTGTGCTTTTTTGGAGACAATTTTATTAGCTTGTGTTGAAATTAACATTAAACACAGCCCCCAGGAGGCCCTGAGACAGCTGTGCTGTTTTGGAGAAAACTACATTAGCTTGTGTTGAAATTAACATTAAACACAGCCCCCAGGAGGCCCTGAGACAGCTGTGCTGTTTTGGAGTCAACTACATTAGCTTGTGTTGAAATTAACATTAAACACAGCCCCCAGGAGGCCCCGAGACAGCTGTGTGGAGAAAGATTTTTGCAGACTGGTCGATTTTTATCGCGGTACAGATAATTTCCTAATTGCAGTTGTTAAGTTTAACAACAGCCCCGAGGAGGCCCTGAGACAGCTGTGCTGTTTATGAGTCAACTACATTAGCTTGTGTTGAAATTAACATTAAACACAGCCCCCAGGGGACCCTTAGACAGCTGTGTGGAGAAAGGTTTTTGCACACTGATAGACTTTTGTCGCGGTAAAGACGATTTCCTAATTGCAGTATTTAAGTTTAACAACAGCTCCCAGGAGGCCCTGAGAGAGCTGTGCTTTTTTGGAGACAATTTTATTAGCTTGTGTTGAAATTAACATTAAACACATCCCCCAGGAGGCCCTGAGACAGCTGTGCTGTTTTGGAGTCAATTACATCAGCTTGTGTTGAAAATAACATTAGACACAGCCCCCAGGAGGCCCTGAGACAGCTGTGCTGTTTTGGAGTCCACTACATTAGCTTGTGTTATAATTAACATTAAACACAGCCCCCAGGAGGCCCTGAGACAGCTGTATGGAGAAAAAGTTTTGCAGACTGATAAACTTTTGTAGCGGTAAAGACTATTTCCTAATTGCAGTGGTTAAGTTTAACAACAGCTCCCAGGAGGCCCTGAGACAGCTGTGCTGTTTTGGAGTCAACTACATTACCTTGTGTTATAATTAACATTAAACACAGCCCCCAGGAGGCCCTGAGACAGCTGTATGGAGAAAAATTTTTGCAGACTGATAAACTTTTGTCGCGGTAAAGACTATTTCCTAATTGCAGTGGTTAAGTTTAACAACAGCCCCCAGGAGGCCCTGAGACAGCTGTTCTGTTTTGGAATCAACTACATTACCTTGTGTTGAAATTAACATTAAACACAGCCCCCAGGAGGCCCTGAGACAGCTCTGCTGTTTTGGAGAAAACTACATTAGCTTGTGTTGAAATTAACATTAAACACAGCCCCCAGGAGGCCCTGAGACAGCTGTGCTGTTTTGGAGTCAACTACATTAGCTTGTGTTGAAATTACCATTAAACACAGCCCCCAGGAGGCCCTGAGACAGCTGTGCTGTTTTGGAGTCAATTACATCAGCTTGTGTTGAAATTAACATTAAAGACAGCCCCCAACAGGCCCTGAGATAGCTGTGCCGTTTTGGAGTCAACTACATTAGCTTGTGTTAAAATTAACATTGATCACAGCCCCCAAAAGGCCCTGAGAAGGCTGTGTGGAGAAAGATTTTTTCAGACTGGTCAACTTTTGTCGCGGTAAAGACAATTTCCTAATTGCAGTTGTTAAGTTTACCAACAGCCCCCAGGAGGCCCTGAGACAGCTGTGTGGAGAAAGACTTTTGCAGACTGATAGACTTTTGTCGCAGGAAAGACGATTTCCTAATTGCAGTGGTTAAGTTTAACAACAGTCCCCAGGAGGCCCTGAGACAACTGTGCTGTTTTGGAGTCAACTACATTAGTTGTGTTGTAATTAAAATTAAACACAGCCCCCAGGAGGCCCTGAGACAGCTGTGCCGTTATGCAGTCAAAAACAGCTGTGCTGTTTTGGAGTCAACTACATTAGCTTGTGTTATAATTAACATTAAACACAGCCCCCAGGAGGCCCTGAGACAGCTGTCCTTTTTTGGAGAAAACTACATTAGCTGTTGTTGAAATTAACATTAAACACAGCCCCCAGGTGGCCCTGAGACAGCTGTGCTGTTTTGGAGAAAACTACATTAGCTTGTGTTGAGATTAACATTAAACACAGCCCCCAGGAGGCCCTGAGACAGCTGTGCTGTTTTGGAGTCAAGTACATTAGCTTGTGTTGAAATTAACATTAAACACAGCCCCCAGGAGGGCCTGTAACAGCTGTGTGGAGAAAGATTTTTGCAGACTGGTCGATTTTTATCGCGGTACAGATAATTTCCTAATTGCAGTTGTTAAGTTTAACAACATCCCCGACGAGGCCCTGAGACAGCTGTGCTGTTTTGAGTCAACTACATTAGCTTGTGTTGAAATTAACATTAAACACAGCCCCCAGGGAACCCTTAGACAGCTGTGTGGAGAAAGGTTTTTGCACACTGATAGACTTTTGTCGCGGTAAAGACGATTTCCTAATTGCAGTATTAAGTAAGTTTAACAACAGCTCCCATGAGGCCCTGAGAGAGCTGTCCTTTTTTGGAGACAATTTTATTAGGTTGTGTTGAAATTAACATTAAACACAGCCCCCAGGAGGCCCTGAGACAGCTGTGCTGTTTTGGATTCAATTACATCAGCTTGTGTTGAAAATATTAAACACAGCCCCCAGTACGCCCTGAGAGAGCTTTGCTTTTTTGGACACAATTTTATTAGCTTGTGTTGAAATTAACATTAAACACAGCCCCCAGGAGGAACTGAGACAGCTGTGCTGTTTTGGAGTCAAATACATCAGCTTGTGTTGAAATTAACATTAAAGACAGCCCCCAAGAGGCCCTGAGATAGCTGTGCCATTTTGGAGTAAACTACATTAGCTTGTGTTGAAATTAACATTAAACACAGCCCCCAGGAGGCCCTGAGAGAGCTGTGCCATTTTGGAGTCAACTACATTAGCTTATGTTTTAATTAACATTAAACACAGCCCCCAGGAGGCCCTGAGACAGCTGTGCCGTTTTGGAGTCAACTACATTAGTTTATGTTGTAATTAACATTAAACACAGCCCCCAGGAGGCCCTGAGACAGCTGTGTGGAGAAAGACTTTTGCAGACTGATAGACTTTTGTCGCAGGAAAGACGATTTCGTAATTGCAGTGGTTAAGTTTAACAACAGTCCCCAGGAGGCCCTGAGACAACTGTGCTGTTTTGGAGTCAACTACATTAGCTTGTGTTGTAATTAAAATTAAACACAGCCACCAGGAGGCCCTGAGACAGCTGTGCCGTTATGGAGTCAAAAACAGCTGTGCTGTTTTGTGTCAACTACATTATCTGGTGTTATAATTAACATTAAACACAGCCCCCAGGAGGCCCTGAGACAGCTGTGCTGTTTTGGAGAAAACTACATTAGCTTGTGTTGAAATTAACATTAAACACAGCCCCCAGGAGGCCCTGAGACAGCTGTGCTGTTTTGGAGTCAACTACATTAGCTTGTGTTGAAATTAACATTAAACACAGCCCCCAGGAGCCCCTGAGACAGCTGTGTGGAGACAGGTTTTTGCACACTGATAGACCTTTGTCGCGGTAAAGACGATTTCTTAATTGCAGTTGTTAAATTTAACAACAGCCCCCAGGAGGCCCAGAGAGAGCTGTGCTTGTTTGGAGACAATTTCATTAGCTTGTGTTGAAATTAACATTAAACACAGCCCCCAGGAGGCCCGAGACAGCTGTATGGAGAAAGATTGTTGCAGACTGATAAACTTTTGTTGCGGTAAAGACTATTTCTTAATTGCAGTGGTTAAGTTTAACAACAGCCCCCAGGAGGCCCTGAGACAGCTGTGCCATTTTGGAGTCAACTACATTAGCTTATGTTCTAATTAACATTAAACACAGCCCCCAGGAGGCCCTGAGACAGCTGTGCCATTTTGGAGTCAACTACATTAGCTTATGTTGTAATTAACATTAAACACAGCCCCCAGGAGGCCCTGACACAGCTGTATGGAGAAAGACTTTTGCAGACTGATAGACTTTTGTCGCAGGAAAGACGATTTCCTAATTGCAGTGGTTAAGTTTGACAACAGTCCCCAGGAGGCCCTGAGACAACTGTGCTGTTTTGGAGTCAACTACATTAGCTTATGTTGAAATTAACATTAAACACAGCCCCCAGGAGGCCCTGAGACAACTGTGCTGTTTTGGAGTCAACTACATTAGCTTATGTTGAAATTAACAATAAACACAGCCCCCAGGAGGCCCTGAGACAGCTGTGCCGTTATAGAGTCAAAAACAGCTGTGCTGTTTTGGAGAAAACTACATTAGCTTGTGTTGAAATTAACATTAAACACAGCCCCCAGGAGGCCCTGAGACAGCTGTGCTGTTTTGGAGTCAACTACATTAGCTTGTGTTGAAATTAACATTAAACACAGCCCCCAGGAGGCCCTGAGACAGCTGTGTGGAGAACGATTTTTGCAGACTGGTCGATTTTTATCGCGGTACAGATAATTTCCTAATTGCAGTTGTTAAGTTTAACAACAGCCCCGAGGAGGCCCTGAGACAGCTGTGCTGTTTTGGAGTCAACTACATTAGCTTGTGTTGAAATTAACATTAAACACAACCCCCAGGGGACCCTTAGACAGCTGTGTGGAGAAAGGTTTTTGCACACTGATAGACTTTTGTCGCGGTAAAGACGATTTCCTAATTGCAGTATTTAAGTCTAACAACAGCTCCCAGGAGGCCCTGAGAGAGCTGTGCTTTTTTGGAGACAATATTATTAGATTGTGTTGAAATTAACATTAAACACAGCCCCCAGGAGGCCCTGAGACAGCTGTGCTGTTTTGGAGTCAATTACATCAGCTTGTGTTGAAATTAACATTAAACACAGCCCCCAGTACGCCCTGAAACAGCTGTGCTGTTTTGGAGTCAACTACATTAGCTTGTGTTAAAATTAACATTAATCACAGCCCCCAAAAGGCCCTGAGAAGGCTCTGTGGAGAAAGATTTTTGCAGACTGGTCGACTTTTGTCGTGGTACAGACAATTTCCTAATTGCAGTTGTTAAGTTTACCAACAGCCCCCAGGAGGCCCTGAGACAACTCTGCTGTTTTGGAGTCAACTACATTAGCTTGTGTTGTAATTAAAATTAAACACAGCCCCCAGGAGGCCCTGAGACAGTTGTGCTGTTTTGGAGAAAACCACATTAGCTTGTGTTGAAATTAACATTAAACACAGCCCCCAGGAGGCCCTGAGAAAGCTGTGCTGTTTTGGAGTCAATTACATCAGCTTGTGTTGAAATTAACATTAAACACAACCCCCAGGAGGCCCTGAGACAGCTGTGCTGTTTTGGAGTCAATTACATCAGCTTGTGTTGAAATTAACATTAAAGACAGCCCCCAAGAGGCCCTGAGATAGTTTTGCCGTTTTGGAGTCAACTACATTAACTTGTGTTGAAATTAACATTAAACACAGCCCCCAGGAGGCCCTGGGACAGCTGTATGGAGAAAGATTTTTGCAGACTGATAAACTTTTGTTGCGGTTAAGACTATTTCTTAATTGCAGTGGTTAAGTTTAACAACAGCCCCCAGGAGGTCCTGAGACAGCTGTGTGGAGAAAGACTTTTGCAGACTGATACACTTTTGTCGCGGTAAAGACGATTTCCTAATTGCAGTATTTAAGTTTAACAACAGCTCCCAGGAGGCCCTGAGAGAGCTGTGCTTTTTTGGAGACAATTTTATTAGCTTGTGTTGAAATTAACATTAAACACAGCCCCCAGGAGGCCCTGAGACAGCTGTGCTGTTTTGGAGTCAACTACATTAGCTTGTGTTATAATTAACATTAAACACAGCCCCTAGGAGGCCCTGAGACAGCTGTATGGAGAAAAAGTTTTGCATACTGATAAACTTTTGTCGCGGTAAAGACTATTCTCTAATTGCAGTGGTTAAGTTTAACAACAGCCCCCAGGAGGCCCTGAGACAGCTGTGCTGTTTTGGAGTCAACTACATTAGCTTGTGTAGAAAGTAACATTAAACACAGCCCCCAGGGGACCCTGAGACAGCTGTGTGGAGAAAGGTTTTTGCACACTGATAGACTTTTGTCGCGGTAAAGACGATTTCCTAATTGCAGTATTTAAGTTTAACAACAGCGCCCAGGAGGCCCTGAGAGAGCTGTGCTTTTTTGGAGACAATTTTATTAGCTTGTGTTGAAATTATCATTAAACACAGCCCCCAGGAGGCCCTGAGACAGCTGTGCTGTTTTGGAGTCAATTGAAATTAACATTAAACACAGCCCCCAGTACGCCCTGAAACAGCTGTGCTGTTTTGGAGTCAACTACATTAGTTTGTGTTAAAATTAACATTAAACACAGCCCCCAAAAGGCCCTGAGAAGGCTGTGTGGAGAAAGATTTTTGCAGACTGGTCGACTTTTGTCGTGGTACAGACAATTTACTAATTGCAGTTGTTAAGTTTACCAACAGCCCCCAGGAGGCCCTGAGACAACTCTGCTGTTTTGGAGTCAACTACATTAGCTTGTGTTGTAATTAAAATTAAACACAGCCCCCAGGAGGCCCTGAGACAGTTGTGCTGTTTTGGAGAAAACCACATTAGCTTGTGTTGAAATTAACATTAAACACAGCCCGCAGGAGGCCCTGAGAAAGCTGTGCTGTTTTGGAGTCAATTACATCAGCTTGTGTTGAAAATAACATTAAACACAGCCCCCAGGAGGCCCTGAGACAGCTGTGCTGTTTTGGAGTCAATTACATCAGCTTGTGTTGAAATTAACATTAAAGACAGCCCCCAAGAGGCCCTGAGATAGCTGTGCCGTTTTGGAGTCAACTACATTAGCTTGTGTTGAAATTAACATTAAACACAGCCCCCAGGAGGGCCTGAGACAGCTGTGTGGAGAAAGACTTTTGCAGACTGATAGACTTTTGTCGCAGGAAAGACGATTTCGTAATTGCAGTGGTTAAGTTTAACAACAGTCCCCAGGAGGCCCTGAGACAACTGTGCTGTTTTGGAGTCAACTACATTAGCTTGTCTTGTAATTAAAATTAAACACAGCCCCCAGGAGGCCCTGAGACAGCTGTGCTGTTTTGGAGAAAACTACATTAGCTTGTGTTGAATTTAACATTAAACACAGCCCCCAGGAGGCCCTGAGACAGCTGTGCTGTTTTGGAGTCAACTACATTAGCTTGTGTTGAAATTAACATTAAACACAGCCCCCAGGAGGCCCTGAGACAGCTGTGTGGAGAAAGATTTTTGCAGACTGGTCGATTTTTATCGCGGTACAGATAATTTCCTAATTGCAGTTGTTAAGTTTAACAACAGCCCCGAGGAGGCCTTGAGACAGCTCTGCTGTTTTGGAGTCAACTACATTAGCTTGTGTTGAAATTAACATTAAACACAGCCCCCAGGAGGCCCTGAGACAGCTGTGCTGTTTTGGAGTCAACTACATTAGCTTGTGTTGAAATTAACATTAAACACAGCCCCCAGGAGGCCCTGAGACAGCTGTGTGGAGAACGATTTTTGCAGACTGGTCGATTTTTATCGCGGTACAGATAATTTCCTAATTGCAGTTGTTAAGTTTAACAACAGCCCCGAGGAGGCCCTGAGACAGCTGTGCTGTTTTGGAGTCAACTACATTAGCTTGTGTTGAAATTAACATTAAACACAACCCCCAGGGGACCCTTAGACAGCTGTGTGGAGAAAGGTTTTTGCACACTGATAGACTTTTGTCGCGGTAAAGACGATTTCCTAATTGCAGTATTTAAGTCTAACAACAGCTCCCAGGAGGCCCTGAGAGAGCTGTGCTTTTTTGGAGACAATATTATTAGATTGTGTTGAAATTAACATTAAACACAGCCCCCAGGAGGCCCTGAGACAGCTGTGCTGTTTTGGAGTCAATTACATCAGCTTGTGTTGAAATTAACATTAAACACAGCCCCCAGTACGCCCTGAAACAGCTGTGCTGTTTTGGAGTCAACTACATTAGCTTGTGTTAAAATTAACATTAATCACAGCCCCCAAAAGGCCCTGAGAAGGCTCTGTGGAGAAAGATTTTTGCAGACTGGTCGACTTTTGTCGTGGTACAGACAATTTCCTAATTGCAGTTGTTAAGTTTACCAACAGCCCCCAGGAGGCCCTGAGACAACTCTGCTGTTTTGGAGTCAACTACATTAGCTTGTGTTGTAATTAAAATTAAACACAGCCCCCAGGAGGCCCTGAGACAGTTGTGCTGTTTTGGAGAAAACCACATTAGCTTGTGTTGAAATTAACATTAAACACAGCCCCCAGGAGGCCCTGAGAAAGCTGTGCTGTTTTGGAGTCAATTACATCAGCTTGTGTTGAAATTAACATTAAACACAACCCCCAGGAGGCCCTGAGACAGCTGTGCTGTTTTGGAGTCAATTACATCAGCTTGTGTTGAAATTAACATTAAAGACAGCCCCCAAGAGGCCCTGAGATAGTTTTGCCGTTTTGGAGTCAACTACATTAACTTGTGTTGAAATTAACATTAAACACAGCCCCCAGGAGGCCCTGGGACAGCTGTATGGAGAAAGATTTTTGCAGACTGATAAACTTTTGTTGCGGTTAAGACTATTTCTTAATTGCAGTGGTTAAGTTTAACAACAGCCCCCAGGAGGTCCTGAGACAGCTGTGTGGAGAAAGACTTTTGCAGACTGATACACTTTTGTCGCGGTAAAGACGATTTCCTAATTGCAGTATTTAAGTTTAACAACAGCTCCCAGGAGGCCCTGAGAGAGCTGTGCTTTTTTGGAGACAATTTTATTAGCTTGTGTTGAAATTAACATTAAACACAGCCCCCAGGAGGCCCTGAGACAGCTGTGCTGTTTTGGAGTCAACTACATTAGCTTGTGTTATAATTAACATTAAACACAGCCCCCAGGAGGCCCTGAGACAGCTGTATGGAGAAAAAGTTTTGCATACTGATAAACTTTTGTCGCGGTAAAGACTATTCTCTAATTGCAGTGGTTAAGTTTAACAACAGCCCCCAGGAGGCCCTGAGACAGCTGTGCTGTTTTGGAGTCAACTACATTAGCTTGTGTAGAAAGTAACATTAAACACAGCCCCCAGGGGACCCTGAGACAGCTGTGTGGAGAAAGGTTTTTGCACACTGATAGACTTTTGTCGCGGTAAAGACGATTTCCTAATTGCAGTATTTAAGTTTAACAACAGCGCCCAGGAGGCCCTGAGAGAGCTGTGCTTTTTTGGAGACAATTTTATTAGCTTGTGTTGAAATTATCATTAAACACAGCCCCCAGGAGGCCCTGAGACAGCTGTGCTGTTTTGGAGTCAATTGAAATTAACATTAAACACAGCCCCCAGTACGCCCTGAAACAGCTGTGCTGTTTTGGAGTCAACTACATTAGTTTGTGTTAAAATTAACATTAAACACAGCCCCCAAAAGGCCCTGAGAAGGCTGTGTGGAGAAAGATTTTTGCAGACTGGTCGACTTTTGTCGTGGTACAGACAATTTACTAATTGCAGTTGTTAAGTTTACCAACAGCCCCCAGGAGGCCCTGAGACAACTCTGCTGTTTTGGAGTCAACTACATTAGCTTGTGTTGTAATTAAAATTAAACACAGCCCCCAGGAGGCCCTGAGACAGTTGTGCTGTTTTGGAGAAAACCACATTAGCTTGTGTTGAAATTAACATTAAACACAGCCCGCAGGAGGCCCTGAGAAAGCTGTGCTGTTTTGGAGTCAATTACATCAGCTTGTGTTGAAAATAACATTAAACACAGCCCCCAGGAGGCCCTGAGACAGCTGTGCTGTTTTGGAGTCAATTACATCAGCTTGTGTTGAAATTAACATTAAAGACAGCCCCCAAGAGGCCCTGAGATAGCTGTGCCGTTTTGGAGTCAACTACATTAGCTTGTGTTGAAATTAACATTAAACACAGCCCCCAGGAGGGCCTGAGACAGCTGTGTGGAGAAAGACTTTTGCAGACTGATAGACTTTTGTCGCAGGAAAGACGATTTCGTAATTGCAGTGGTTAAGTTTAACAACAGTCCCCAGGAGGCCCTGAGACAACTGTGCTGTTTTGGAGTCAACTACATTAGCTTGTCTTGTAATTAAAATTAAACACAGCCCCCAGGAGGCCCTGAGACAGCTGTGCCGTTATGGAGTCAAAAACAGCTGTGCTGTTTTGGAGTCAACTACATTAGCTTGTGTTGAAATTAACATTAAACACAGCCCCCAGGAGCCCCTGAGACAGCTGTGTGGAGACAGGTTTTTGCACACTGATAGACCTTTGTCGCGGTAAAGACGATTTCTTAATTGCAGTTGTTAAATTTAACAACAGCCCCCAGGAGGCCCAGAGAGAGCTGTGCTTGTTTGGAGACAATTTCATTAGCTTGTGTTGAAATTAACATTAAACACAGCCCCCAGGAGGCCCGAGACAGCTGTATGGAGAAAGATTGTTGCAGACTGATAAACTTTTGTTGCGGTAAAGACTATTTCTTAATTGCAGTGGTTAAGTTTAACAACAGCCCCCAGGAGGCCCTGAGACAGCTGTGCTGTTTTGGAGTCAATTACATCAGCTTGTGTTGAAATTAACATTAAACACAGCCCCCAGGAGGCCCTGAGACAGCTGTGCCATTTTGGAGTCAACTACATTAGCTTATGTTCTAATTAACATTAAACACAGCCCCCAGGAGGCCCTGAGACAGCTGTGCCGTTTTGGAGTCAACTACATTAGCTTATGTTGTAATTAACATTAAACACAGCCCCCAGGAGGCCCTGACACAGCTGTATGGAGAAAGACTTTTGCAGACTGATAGACTTTTGTCGCAGGAAAGACGATTTCCTAATTGCAGTGGTTAAGTTTGACAACAGTCCCCAGGAGGCCCTGAGACAACTGTGCTGTTTTGGAGTCAACTACATTAGCTTATGTTGAAATTAACATTAAACACAGCCCCCAGGAGGCCCTGAGACAACTGTGCTGTTTTGGATTCAACTACATTAGCTTATGTTGAAATTAACAATAAACACAGCCCCCAGGAGGCCCTGAGACAGCTGTGCCGTTATAGAGTCAAAAACAGCTGTGCTGTTTTGGAGTCAACTACATTATCTTGTGTTATACTTAACATTAAACACAGCCCCCAGGAGGCCCTGAGACAGCTGTCCTTTTTTGGAGAAAACTACATTAGCTTGTGTTGAAATTAACATTAAACACAGCCCCCAGGAGGCCCTGAGACAGCTGTGCTGTTTTGGAGAAAACTACATTAGCTTGTGTTGAAATTAACATTAAACACAGCCCCCAGGAGGCCCTGAGACAGCGGTGCTGTTTTGGAGTCAACTACATTAGCTTGTGTTGAAATTAACATTAAACACAGCCCCCAGGAGGCCCCGAGACAGCTGTGTGGAGAAAGATTTTTGCAGACTGGTCGATTTTTATCGCGGTACAGATAATTTCCTAATTGCAGTTGTTAAGTTTAACAACAGCCCCGAGGAGGCCCTGAGACAGCTGTGCTGTTTATGAGTCAACTACATTAGCTTGTGTTGAAATTAACATTAAACACAGCCCCCAGGGGACCCTTAGACAGCTGTGTGGAGAAAGGTTTTTGCACACTGATAGACTTTTGTCGCGGTAAAGACGATTTCCTAATTGCAGTATTTAAGTTTAACAACAGCTCCCAGGAGGCCCTGAGAGAGCTGTGCTTTTTTGGAGACAATTTTATTAGCTTGTGTTGAAATTAACATTAAACACATCCCCCAGGAGGCCCTGAGACAGCTGTGCTGTTTTGGAGTCAATTACATCAGCTTGTGTTGAAAATAACATTAAACACAGCCCCCAGTACGCCCTGAGAGAGCTGTGCTTTTTTGGAGACAATTTTATTAGCTTGTGTTGAAATTAACATTAAACACAGCCCCCAGGAGGCCCTGAGACAGCTGTGCTGTTTTGGAGTCCACTACATTAGCTTGTGTTATAATTAACATTAAACACAGCCCCCAGGAGGCCCTGAGACAGCTGTATGGAGAAAAAGTTTTGCAGACTGATAAACTTTTGTCGCGGTAAAGACTATTTCCTAATTGCAGTGGTTAAGTTTAAAAACAGCCCCCAGGAGGCCCTGAGACAGCTGTGCTGTTTTGGAGTCAACTACATTACCTTGTGTTATAATTAACATTAAACACAGCCCCCAGGAGGCCCTGAGACAGCTCTGCTGTTTTGGAGAAAACTACATTAGCTTGTGTTGAAATTAACATTAAACACAGCCCCCAGGAGGCCCTGAGACAGCTGTGCTGTTTTGGAGTCAACTACATTAGCTTGTGTTGAAATTAACATTAAACACAGCCCCCAGGAGGCCCTGAGACAGCTTTGCTGTTTTGGAGTCAATTACATCAGCTTGTGTTGAAATTAACATTAAAGACAGCCCCCAAGAGGCCCTGAGATAGCTGTGCCGTTTTGGAGTCAACTACATTAGCTTGTGTTGAAATTAACATTGATCACAGCCCCCAAAAGGCCCTGAGAAGGCTGTGTGGAGAAAGATTTTTTCAGACTGGTCGACTTTTGTCGCGGTAAAGACAATTTCCTAATTGCAGTTGTTAAGTTTACCAACAGCCCCCAGGAGGCCCTGAGACAGCTGTGTGGAGAAAGACTTTTGCAGACTGATAGACTTTTGTCGCAGGAAAGACGATTTCCTAATTGCAGTTGTTAACTTTAACAACAGTCCCCAGGAGGCCCTGAGACAACTGTGCTGTTTTGGAGTCAACTACATTAGTTGTGTTGTAATTAAAATTAAACACAGCCCCCAGGAGGCCCTGAGACAGCTGTATGGAGAAAAAGTTTTGCAGACTGATAAACTTTTGTCGCGGTAAAGACTATTTCCTCATTGCAGTGGTTACGTTTAAAAACAGCCCCCAGGAGGCCCTGAGACAGCTGTTCTGTTTTGGAGTCTACTACATTACCTTGTGTTGAAATTAACATTAAACACAGCCCCCAGGAGGCCCTGAGACAGCTGTGCTGTTTTGGATTCAACTACATTAGCTTGTGTTATAATTAACATTAAACACACCCCCCAGGAGGCCCTGAGACAGCTGTATGGAGAAAGACTTTTGCAGACTGATAGACTTTTGTCGCAGGAAAGACGATTTCCTAATTGCAGTGGTTAAGTTTAACAACAGTCCCCAGGAGGCCCTGAGACAACTGTGCTGTTTTGGAGTCAACTACATTAGCTCATGTTGAAATTAACATTAAACACAGCCCCCAGGAGGCCCTGAGACAACTGTGCTGTTTTGGAGTCAACTACATTAGGTTATGTTGAAATTAACATTAAACACAGCCCCCAGGAGGCCCTGAGACAGCTGTGCCGTTATGGAGTCAAAAACAGCTGTGCTGTTTTGGAGTCAACTACATTATCTTGTGTTATAATTAATATTAAACACAGCCCCCAGGAGGCCCTGAGACAGCTGTCCTTTTTTGGAGAAAACTACATTAGCTTTTGTTGAAATTAACATTAAACACAGCCCCCAGGTGGCCCTGAGACAGCTGTGCTGTTTTGGAGAAAAACTACATTAGCTTGTGTTGAGATTAACATTAAACACAGCCCCCAGGAGGCCCTGAGACAGCTGTGCTGTTTTGGAGTCAACTACATTAGCTTGTGTTGAAATTAACATTAAACACAGCCCCCAGGAGGCCCTGAGACAGCTGTGCCGTTATGGAGTCAAAAACAGCTGTGCTGTTTTGGAGTCAACTACATTATCTTGTGTTATAATTAATATTAAACACAGCCCCCAGGAGGCCCTGAGACAGCTGTCCTTTTTTGGAGAAAACTACATTAGCTTTTGTTGAAATTAACATTAAACACAGCCCCCAGGTGGCCCTGAGACAGCTGTGCTGTTTTCGAGAAAAACTACATTAGCTTGTGTTGAGATTAACATTAAACACAGCCCCCAGGAGGCCCTGAGACAGCTGTGTGGAGAAAGATTTTTGCAGACTGGTCGATTTTTATCGCGGTACAGATAATTTCCTAATTGCAGTTGTTAAGTTTAACAACAGCCCCGACGAGGCCCTGAGACAGCTGTGCTGTTTTGGAGTCAACTACATTAGCTTGTGTTGAAATTAACATTAAACACAGCCCCCAGGGAACCCTTAGACAGCTGTGTGGAGAAAGGTTTTTGCACACTGATAGACTTTTGTCGCGGTAAAGACGATTTCCTAATTGCAGTATTAAGTAAGTTTAACAACAGCTCCCAGGAGGCCCTGAGAGAGCTGTCCTTTTTTGGAGACAATTTTATTAGCTTGTGTTGAAATTAACATTAAACACAGCCCCCAGGAGGCCCTGAGACAGCTGTGCTGTTTTGGAGTCAATTACATCAGCTTGTGTTGAAAATATTAAACACAGCCCCCATTACGCCCTGAGAGAGCTGTGCTTTTTTGGAGACAATTTTATTAGCTTGTGTTGAAATTAACATTAAACACAGCCCCCAGGAGGCCCTGAGACAGCTGTGCTGTTTTGGAGAAAACTACATTAGCTTGTGTTGAAATTAACATTAAACACAGCCCCCAGGAGGCCCTGAGACAGCTGTGCTGTTTTGGAGTCAACTACATTAGCTTGTGTTGAAATTAACATTAAACACAGCCCCCAGGAGGCCCCGAGACAGCTGTGTGGAGAAAGATTTTTGCAGACTGGTCGATTTTTATCGCGGTACAGATAATTTCCTAATTGCAGTTGTTAAGTTTAACAACAGCCCCGAGGAGGCCCTGAGACAGCTGTGCTGTTTATGAGTCAACTACATTAGCTTGTGTTGAAATTAACATTAAACACAGCCCCCAGGGGACCCTTAGACAGCTGTGTGGAGAAAGGTTTTTGCACACTGATAGACTTTTGTCGCGGTAAAGACGATTTCCTAATTGCAGTATTTAAGTTTAACAACAGCTCCCAGGAGGCCCTGAGAGAGCTGTGCTTTTTTGGAGACAATTTTATTAGCTTGTGTTGAAATTAACATTAAACACATCCCCCAGGAGGCCCTGAGACAGCTGTGCTGTTTTGGAGTCAATTACATCAGCTTGTGTTGAAAATAACATTAAACACAGCCCCCAGGAGGCCCTGAGACAGCTGTGCTGTTTTGGAGTCCACTACATTAGCTTGTGTTATAATTAACATTAAACACAGCCCCCAGGAGGCCCTGAGACAGCTGTATGGAGAAAAAGTTTTGCAGACTGATAAACTTTTGTAGCGGTAAAGACTATTTCCTAATTGCAGTGGTTAAGTTTAACAACAGCTCCCAGGAGGCCCTGAGACAGCTGTGCTGTTTTGGAGTCAACTACATTACCTTGTGTTATAATTAACATTAAACACAGCCCCCAGGAGGCCCTGAGACAGCTGTATGGAGAAAAATTTTTGCAGACTGATAAACTTTTGTCGCGGTAAAGACTATTTCCTAATTGCAGTGGTTAAGTTTAACAACAGCCCCCAGGAGGCCCTGAGACAGCTGTTCTGTTTTGGAATCAACTACATTACCTTGTGTTGAAATTAACATTAAACACAGCCCCCAGGAGGCCCTGAGACAGCTCTGCTGTTTTGGAGAAAACTACATTAGCTTGTGTTGAAATTAACATTAAACACAGCCCCCAGGAGGCCCTGAGACAGCTGTGCTGTTTTGGAGTCAACTACATTAGCTTGTGTTGAAATTACCATTAAACACAGCCCCCAGGAGGCCCTGAGACAGCTGTGCTGTTTTGGAGTCAATTACATCAGCTTGTGTTGAAATTAACATTAAAGACAGCCCCCAACAGGCCCTGAGATAGCTGTGCCGTTTTGGAGTCAACTACATTAGCTTGTGTTAAAATTAACATTGATCACAGCCCCCAAAAGGCCCTGAGAAGGCTGTGTGGAGAAAGATTTTTTCAGACTGGTCAACTTTTGTCGCGGTAAAGACAATTTCCTAATTGCAGTTGTTAAGTTTACCAACAGCCCCCAGGAGGCCCTGAGACAGCTGTGTGGAGAAAGACTTTTGCAGACTGATAAACTTTTGTCGCAGGAAAGACGATTTCCTAATTGCAGTGGTTAAGTTTAACAACAGTCCCCAGGAGGCCCTGAGACAACTGTGCTGTTTTGGAGTCAACTACATTAGTTGTGTTGTAATTAAAATTAAACACAGCCCCCAGGAGGCCCTGAGACAGCTGTGCCGTTATGCAGTCAAAAACAGCTGTGCTGTTTTGGAGTCAACTACATTAGCTTGTGTTATAATTAACATTAAACACAGCCCCCAGGAGGCCCTGAGACAGCTGTCCTTTTTTGGAGAAAACTACATTAGCTGTTGTTGAAATTAACATTAAACACAGCCCCCAGGTGGCCCTGAGACAGCTGTGCTGTTTTGGAGAAAACTACATTAGCTTGTGTTGAGATTAACATTAAACACAGCCCCCAGGAGGCCCTGAGACAGCTGTGCTGTTTTGGAGTCAAGTACATTAGCTTGTGTTGAAATTAACATTAAACACAGCCCCCAGGAGGGCCTGTAACAGCTGTGTGGAGAAAGATTTTTGCAGACTGGTCGATTTTTATCGCGGTACAGATAATTTCCTAATTGCAGTTGTTAAGTTTAACAACATCCCCGACGAGGCCCTGAGACAGCTGTGCTGTTTTGAGTCAACTACATTAGCTTGTGTTGAAATTAACATTAAACACAGCCCCCAGGAGGAACTGAGACAGCTGTGCTGTTTTGGAGTCAAATACATCAGCTTGTGTTGAAATTAACATTAAAGACAGCCCCCAAGAGGCCCTGAGATAGCTGTGCCATTTTGGAGTAAACTACATTAGCTTGTGTTGAAATTAACATTAAACACAGCCCCCAGGAGGCCCTGAGACAGCTGTGCCATTTTGGAGTCAACTACATTAGCTTATGTTTTAATTAACATTAAACACAGCCCCCAGGAGGCCCTGAGACAGCTGTGCCGTTTTGGAGTCAACTACATTAGTTTATGTTGTAATTAACATTAAACACAGCCCCCAGGAGGCCCTGAGACAGCTGTGTGGAGAAAGACTTTTGCAGACTGATAGACTTTTGTCGCAGGAAAGACGATTTCGTAATTGCAGTGGTTAAGTTTAACAACAGTCCCCAGGAGGCCCTGAGACAACTGTGCTGTTTTGGAGTCAACTACATTAGCTTGTGTTGTAATTAAAATTAAACACAGCCACCAGGAGGCCCTGAGACAGCTGTGCCGTTATGGAGTCAAAAACAGCTGTGCTGTTTTGTGTCAACTACATTATCTGGTGTTATAATTAACATTAAACACAGCCCCCAGGAGGCCCTGAGACAGCTGTGCTGTTTTGGAGAAAACTACATTAGCTTGTGTTGAAATTAACATTAAACACAGCCCCCAGGAGGCCCTGAGACAGCTGTGCTGTTTTGGAGTCAACTACATTAGCTTGTGTTGAAATTAACATTAAACACAGCCCCCAGGAGCCCCTGAGACAGCTGTGTGGAGACAGGTTTTTGCACACTGATAGACCTTTGTCGCGGTAAAGACGATTTCTTAATTGCAGTTGTTAAATTTAACAACAGCCCCCAGGAGGCCCAGAGAGAGCTGTGCTTGTTTGGAGACAATTTCATTAGCTTGTGTTGAAATTAACATTAAACACAGCCCCCAGGAGGCCCGAGACAGCTGTATGGAGAAAGATTGTTGCAGACTGATAAACTTTTGTTGCGGTAAAGACTATTTCTTAATTGCAGTGGTTAAGTTTAACAACAGCCCCCAGGAGGCCCTGAGACAGCTGTGCCATTTTGGAGTCAACTACATTAGCTTATGTTCTAATTAACATTAAACACAGCCCCCAGGAGGCCCTGAGACAGCTGTGCCATTTTGGAGTCAACTACATTAGCTTATGTTGTAATTAACATTAAACACAGCCCCCAGGAGGCCCTGACACAGCTGTATGGAGAAAGACTTTTGCAGACTGATAGACTTTTGTCGCAGGAAAGACGATTTCCTAATTGCAGTGGTTAAGTTTGACAACAGTCCCCAGGAGGCCCTGAGACAACTGTGCTGTTTTGGAGTCAACTACATTAGCTTATGTTGAAATTAACATTAAACACAGCCCCCAGGAGGCCCTGAGACAACTGTGCTGTTTTGGAGTCAACTACATTAGCTTATGTTGAAATTAACAATAAACACAGCCCCCAGGAGGCCCTGAGACAGCTGTGCCGTTATAGAGTCAAAAACAGCTGTGCTGTTTTGGAGAAAACTACATTAGCTTGTGTTGAAATTAACATTAAACACAGCCCCCAGGAGGCCCTGAGACAGCTGTGCTGTTTTGGAGTCAACTACATTAGCTTGTGTTGAAATTAACATTAAACACAGCCCCCAGGAGGCCCCGAGACAGCTGTGTGGAGAAAGATTTTTGCAGACTGGTCGATTTTTATCGCGGTACAGATAATTTCCTAATTGCAGTTGTTAAGTTTAACAACAGCCCCGAGGAGGCCCTGAGACAGCTGTGCTGTTTATGAGTCAACAACATTAGCTTGTGTTGAAATTAACATTAAACACAGCCCCCAGGGGACCCTTAGACAGCTGTGTGGAGAAAGGTTTTTGCACACTGATAGACTTTTGTCGCGGTAAAGACGATTTCCTAATTGCAGTATTTAAGTTTAACAACAGCTCCCAGGAGGCCCTGAGAGAGCTGTGCTTTTTTGGAGACAATTTTATTAGCTTGTGTTGAAATTAACATTAAACACATCCCCCAGGAGGCCCTGAGACAGCTGTGCTGTTTTGGAGTCAATTACATCAGCTTGTGTTGAAAATAACATTAAACACAGCCCCCAGTACGCCCTGAGAGAGCTGTGCTTTTTTGGAGACAATTTTATTAGCTTGTGTTGAAATTAACATTAAACACAGCCCCCAGGAGGCCCTGAGACAGCTGTGCTGTTTTGGAGTCCACTACATTAGCTTGTGTTATAATTAACATTAAACACAGCCCCCAGGAGGCCCTGAGACAGCTGTATGGAGAAAAAGTTTTGCAGACTGATAAACTTTTGTCGCGGTAAAGACTATTTCCTAATTGCAGTGGTTAAGTTTAACAACAGCCCCCAGGAGGCCCTGAGACAGCTGTGCTGTTTTGGAGTCAACTACATTACCTTGTGTTATAATTAACATTAAACACAGCCCCCAGGAGGCCCTGAGACAGCTCTGCTGTTTTGGAGAAAACTACATTAGCTTGTGTTGAAATTAAAATTAAACACAGCCCCCAGGAGGCCCTGAGACAGCTGTGCTGTTTTGGAGTCAACTACATTAGCTTGTGTTGAAATTAACATTAAACACAGCCCCCAGGAGGCCCTGAGACAGCTTTGCTGTTTTGGAGTCAATTACATCAGCTTGTGTTGAAATTAACATTAAACACAGCCCCCAAGAGGCCCTGAGATAGCTGTGCCGTTTTGGAGTCAACTACATTAGCTTGTGTTGAAATTAACATTGATCACAGCCCCCAAAAGGCCCTGAGAAGGCTGTGTGGAGAAAGATTTTTTCAGACTGGTCGACTTTTGTCGCGGTAAAGACAATTTCCTAATTGCAGTTGTTAAGTTTACCAACAGCCCCCAGGAGGCCCTGAGACAGCTGTGTGGAGAAAGACTTTTGCAGACTGATAGACTTTTGTCGCAGGAAAGACGATTTCCTAATTGCAGTTGTTAACTTTAACAACAGTCCCCAGGAGGCCCTGAGACAACTGTGCTGTTTTGGAGTCAACTACATTAGTTGTGTTGTAATTAAAATTAAACACAGCCCCCAGGAGGCCCTGAGACAGCTGTATGGAGAAAAAGTTTTGCAGACTGATAAACTTTTGTCGCGGTAAAGACTATTTCCTCATTGCAGTGGTTACGTTTAAAAACAGCCCCCAGGAGGCCCTGAGACAGCTGTTCTGTTTTGGAGTCTACTACATTACCTTGTGTTGAAATTAACATTAAACACAGCCCCCAGGAGGCCCTGAGACAGCTGTGCTGTTTTGGATTCAACTACATTAGCTTGTGTTATAATTAACATTACACACACGCCCCAGGAGGCCCTGAGACAGCTGTATGGAGAAAGACTTTTGCAGACTGATAGACTTTTGTCGCAGGAAAGACGATTTCCTAATTGCAGTGGTTAAGTTTAACAACAGTCCCCAGGAGGCCCTGAGACAACTGTGCTGTTTTGGAGTCAACTACATTAGCTCATGTTGAAATTAACATTAAACACAGCCCCCAGGAGGCCCTGAGACAACTGTGCTGTTTTGGAGTCAACTACATTAGCTTATGTTGAAATTAACATTAAACACAGCCCCCAGGAGGCCCTGAGACAGCTGTGCCGTTATGGAGTCAAAAACAGCTGTGCTGTTTTGGAGTCAACTACATTATCTTGTGTTATAATTAATATTAAACACAGCCCCCAGGAGGCCCTGAGACAGCTGTCCTTTTTTGGAGAAAACTACATTAGCTTTTGTTGAAATTAACATTAAACACAGCCCCCAGGTGGCCCTGAGACAGCTGTGCTGTTTTGGAGAAAAACTACATTAGCTTGTGTTGAGATTAACATTAAACACAGCCCCCAGGAGGCCCTGAGACAGCTGTGTGGAGAAAGATTTTTGCAGACTGGTCGATTTTTATCGCGGTACAGATAATTTCCTAATTGCAGTTGTTAAGTTTAACAACAGCCCCGACGAGGCCCTGAGACAGCTGTGCTGTTTTGGAGTAAACTACATTAGCTTGTGTTGAAATTAACATTAAACACAGCCCCCAGGGAACCCTTAGACAGCTGTGTGGAGAAAGGTTTTTGCACACTGATAGACTTTTGTCGCGGTAAAGACGATTTCCTAATTGCAGTATTAAGTAAGTTTAACAACAGCTCCCAGGAGGCCCTGAGAGAGCTGTCCTTTTTTGGAGACAATTTTATTAGCTTGTGTTGAAATTAACATTAAACACAGCCCCCAGGAGGCCCTGAGACAGCTGTGCTGTTTTGGATTCAATTACATCAGCTTGTGTTGAAAATATTAAACACAGCCCCCATTACGCCCTGAGAGAGCTGTGCTTTTTTGGAGACAATTTTATTAGCTTGTGTTGAAATTAACATTAAACACAGCCCCCAGGAGGCCCTGAGACAGCTGTGCTGTTTTGGAGAAAACTACATTAGCTTGTGTTGAAAATAACATTAAACACAGCCCCCAGGAGGCCCTGAGACAGCTGTGCAGTTTTGGAGTCAACTACATTAGCTTGTGTTGAAATTAACATTAAACACAGCCCCCAGGGAACCCTTAGACAGCTGTGTGGAGAAAGGTTTTTGCACACTGATAGACTTTTGTCGCGGTAAAGACGATTTCCTAATTGCAGTATTAAGTAAGTTTAACAACAGCTCCCATGAGGCCCTGAGAGAGCTGTCCTTTTTTGGAGACAATTTTATTAGGTTGTGTTGAAATTAACATTAAACACAGCCCCCAGGAGGCCCTGAGACAGCTGTGCTGTTTTGGATTCAATTACATCAGCTTGTGTTGAAAATATTAAACACAGCCCCCAGTACGCCCTGAGAGAGCTTTGCTTTTTTGGAGACAAATTTATTAGCTTGTGTTGAAATTAACATTAAACACAGCCCCCAGGAGGCCCTGAGACAGCTGTGCTGTTTTGGAGTCAAATACATCAGCTTGTGTTGAAATTAACATTAAAGACAGCCCCCAAGAGGCCCTGAGATAGCTGTGCCATTTTGGAGTAAACTACATTAGCTTGTGTTGAAATTAACATTAAACACAGCCCCCAGGAGGCCCTGAGACAGCTGTGTGGAGACAGGTTTTTGCACACTGATAGACCTTTGTCGTGGTAAAGACGATTTCTTAATTGCAGTTGTTAAATTTAACAACAGCCCCCAGGAGGCCCAGAGAGAGCTGTGCTTGTTTGGAGACAATTTCATTAGCTTGTGTTGAAATTAACATTAAACACAGCCCCCAGGAGGCCCGAGACAGCTGTATGGAGAAAGATTGTTGCAGACTGATAAACTTTTGTTGCGGTAAAGACTATCTCTTAATTGCAGTGGTTAAGTTTAACAACAGCCCCCAGGAGGCCCTGAGACAGCTGTGCTGTTTTGGAGTCAATTACATCAGCTTGTGTTGAAATTAACATTAAACACAGCCCCCAGGTGGCCCTGAGACAGCTGTGCCATTTTGGAGTCAACTACATTAGCTTATGTTTTAATTAACATTAAACACAGCCCCCAGGAGGCCCTGAGACAGCTGTGCCGTTTTGGAGTCAACTACATTAGTTTATGTTGTAATTAACATTAAACACAGCCCCCAGGAGGCCCTGAGACAGCTGTGTGGAGAAAGACTTTTGCAGACTGATAGACTTTTGTCGCAGGAAAGACGATTTCGTAATTGCAGTGGTTAAGTTTAACAACAGTCCCCAGGAGGCCCTGAGACAACTGTGCTGTTTTGGAGTCAACTACATTAGCTTGTGTTGTAATTAAAATTAAACACAGCCCCCAGGAGGCCCTGAGACAGCTGTGCCGTTATGGAGTCAAAAACAGCTGTGCTGTTTTGTGTCAACTACATTATCTTGTGTTATAATTAACATTAAACACAGCCCCCAGGAGGCCCTGAGACAGCTGTGCTGTTTTGGAGAAAACTACATTAGCTTGTGTTGAAATTAACATTAAACACAGCCCCCAGGAGGCCCTGAGACAGCTGTGCTGTTTTGGAGTCAACTACATTAGCTTGTGTTGAAATTAACATTAAACACAGCCCCCAGGAGCCCCTGAGACAGCTGTGTGGAGACAGGTTTTTGCACACTGATAGACCTTTGTCGCGGTAAAGACGATTTCTTAATTGCAGTTGTTAAATTTAACAACAGCCCCCAGGAGGCCCAGAGAGAGCTGTGCTTGTTTGGAGACAATTTCATTAGCTTGTGTTGAAATTAACATTAAACACAGCCCCCAGGAGGCCCGAGACAGCTGTATGGAGAAAGATTGTTGCAGACTGATAAACTTTTGTTGCGGTAAAGACTATTTCTTAATTGCAGTGGTTAAGTTTAACAACAGCCCCCAGGAGGCCCTGAGACAGCTGTGCTGTTTTGGAGTCAATTACATCAGCTTGTGTTGAAATTAACATTAAACACAGCCCCCAGGAGGCCCTGAGACAGCTGTGCCATTTTGGAGTCAACTACATTAGCTTATGTTCTAATTAACATTAAACACAGCCCCCAGGAGGCCCTGAGACAGCTGTGCCGTTTTGGAGTCAACTACATTAGCTTATGTTGTAATTAACATTAAACACAGCCCCCAGGAGGCCCTGACACAGCTGTATGGAGAAAGACTTTTGCAGACTGATAGACTTTTGTCGCAGGAAAGACGATTTCCTAATTGCAGTGGTTAAGTTTGACAACAGTCCCCAGGAGGCCCTGAGACAACTGTGCTGTTTTGGAGTCAACTACATTAGCTTATGTTGAAATTAACATTAAACACAGCCCCCAGGAGGCCCTGAGACAACTGTGCTGTTTTGGAGTCAACTACATTAGCTTATGTTGAAATTAACAATAAACACAGCCCCCAGGAGGCCCTGAGACAGCTGTGCCGTTATAGAGTCAAAAACAGCTGTGCTGTTTTGGAGTCAACTACATTATCTTGTGTTATACTTAACATTAAACACAGCCCCCAGGAGGCCCTGAGACAGCTGTCCTTTTTTGGAGAAAACTACATTAGCTTGTGTTGAAATTAACATTAAACACAGCCCCCAGGAGGCCCTGAGACAGCTGTGCTGTTTTGGAGAAAACTACATTAGCTTGTGTTGAAATTAACATTAAACACAGCCCCCAGGAGGCCCTGAGACAGCTGTGCTGTTTTGGAGTCAACTACATTAGCTTGTGTTGAAATTAACATTAAACACAGCCCCCAGGAGGCCCCGAGACAGCTGTGTGGAGAAAGATTTTTGCAGACTGGTCGATTTTTATCGCGGTACAGATAATTTCCTAATTGCAGTTGTTAAGTTTAACAACAGCCCCGAGGAGGCCCTGAGACAGCTGTGCTGTTTATGAGTCAACTACATTAGCTTGTGTTGAAATTAACATTAAACACAGCCCCCAGGGGACCCTTAGACAGCTGTGTGGAGAAAGGTTTTTGCACACTGATAGACTTTTGTCGCGGTAAAGACGATTTCCTAATTGCAGTATTTAAGTTTAACAACAGCTCCCAGGAGGCCCTGAGAGAGCTGTGCTTTTTTGGAGACAATTTTATTAGCTTGTGTTGAAATTAACATTAAACACATCCCCCAGGAGGCCCTGAGACAGCTGTGCTGTTTTGGAGTCAATTACATCAGCTTGTGTTGAAAATAACATTAAACACAGCCCCCAGTACGCCCTGAGAGAGCTGTGCTTTTTTGGAGACAATTTTATTAGCTTGTGTTGAAATTAACATTAAACACAGCCCCCAGGAGGCCCTGAGACAGCTGTGCTGTTTTGGAGTCCACTACATTAGCTTGTGTTATAATTAACATTAAACACAGCCCCCAGGAGGCCCTGAGACAGCTGTATGGAGAAAAAGTTTTGCAGACTGATAAACTTTTGTAGCGGTAAAGACTATTTCCTAATTGCAGTGGTTAAGTTTAACAACAGCTCCCAGGAGGCCCTGAGACAGCTGTGCTGTTTTGGAGTCAACTACATTACCTTGTGTTATAATTAACATTAAACACAGCCCCCAGGAGGCCCTGAGACAGCTGTATGGAGAAAAATTTTTGCAGACTGATAAACTTTTGTCGCGGTAAAGACTATTTCCTAATTGCAGTGGTTAAGTTTAACAACAGCCCCCAGGAGGCCCTGAGACAGCTGTTCTGTTTTGGAATCAACTACATTACCTTGTGTTGAAATTAACATTAAACACAGCCCCCAGGAGGCCCTGAGACAGCTCTGCTGTTTTGGAGAAAACTACATTAGCTTGTGTTGAAATTAACATTAAACACAGCCCCCAGGAGGCCCTGAGACAGCTGTGCTGTTTTGGAGTCAACTACATTAGCTTGTGTTGAAATTACCATTAAACACAGCCCCCAGGAGGCCCTGAGACAGCTGTTCTGTTTTGGAGTCAATTACATCAGCTTGTGTTGAAATTAACATTAAAGACAGCCCCCAACAGGCCCTGAGATAGCTGTGCCGTTTTGGAGTCAACTACATTAGATTGTGTTAAAATTAACATTGATCACAGCCCCCAAAAGGCCCTGAGAAGGCTGTGTGGAGAAAGATTTTTTCAGACTGGTCAACTTTTGTCGCGGTAAAGACAATTTCCTAATTGCAGTTGTTAAGTTTACCAACAGCCCCCAGGAGGCCCTGAGACAGCTGTGTGGAGAAAGACTTTTGCAGACTGATAGACTTTTGTCGCAGGAAAGACGATTTCCTAATTGCAGTGGTTAAGTTTAACAACAGTCCCCAGGAGGCCCTGAGACAACTGTGCTGTTTTGGAGTCAACTACATTAGTTGTGTTGTAATTAAAATTAAACACAGCCCCCAGGAGGCCCTGAGACAGCTGTGCCGTTATGCAGTCAAAAACAGCTGTGCTGTTTTGGAGTCAACTACATTAGCTTGTGTTATAATTAACATTAAACACAGCCCCCAGGAGGCCCTGAGACAGCTGTCCTTTTTTGGAGAAAACTACATTAGCTGTTGTTGAAATTAACATTAAACACAGCCCCCAGGTGGCCCTGAGACAGCTGTGCTGTTTTGGAGAAAACTACATTAGCTTGTGTTGAGATTAACATTAAACACAGCCCCCAGGAGGCCCTGAGACAGCTGTGCTGTTTTGGAGTCAAGTACATTAGCTTGTGTTGAAATTAACATTAAACACAGCCCCCAGGAGGGCCTGTAACAGTTGTGTGGAGAAAGATTTTTGCAGACTGGTCGATTTTTATCGCGGTACAGATAATTTCCTAATTGCAGTTGTTAAGTTTAACAACATCCCCGACGAGGCCCTGAGACAGCTGTGCTGTTTTGGAGTCAACTACATTAGCTTGTGTTGAAATTAACATTAAACACAGCCCCCAGGGAACCCTTAGACAGCTGTGTGGAGAAAGGTTTTTGCACACTGATAGACTTTTGTCGCGGTAAAGACGATTTCCTAATTGCAGTATTAAGTAAGTTTAACAACAGCTCCCATGAGGCCCTGAGAGAGCTGTCCTTTTTTGGAGACAATTTTATTAGGTTGTGTTGAAATTAACATTAAACACAGCCCCCAGGAGGCCCTGAGACAGCTGTGCTGTTTTGGATTCAATTACATCAGCTTGTGTTGAAAATATTAAACACAGCCCCCAGTACGCCCTGAGAGAGCTTTGCTTTTTTGGAGACAATTTTATTAGCTTGTGTTGAAATTAACATTAAACACAGCCCCCAGGAGGAACTGAGACAGCTGTGCTGTTTTGGAGTCAAATACATCAGCTTGTGTTGAAATTAACATTAAAGACAGCCCCCAAGAGGCCCTGAGATAGCTGTGCCATTGTGGAGTAAACTACATTAGCTTGTGTTGAAATTAACATTAAACACAGCCCCCAGGAGGCCCTGAGACAGCTGTGCCATTTTGGAGTCAACTACATTAGCTTATGTTTTAATTAACATTAAACACAGCCCCCAGGAGGCCCTGAGACAGCTGTGCCGTTTTGGAGTCAACTACATTAGTTTATGTTGTAATTAACATTAAACACAGCCCCCAGGAGGCCCTGAGACAGCTGTGTGGAGAAAGACTTTTGCAGACTGATAGACTTTTGTCGCAGGAAAGACGATTTCGTAATTGCAGTGGTTAAGTTTAACAACAGTCCCCAGGAGGCCCTGAGACAACTGTGCTGTTTTGGAGTCAACTACATTAGCTTGTGTTGTAATTAAAATTAAACACAGCCCCCAGGAGGCCCTGAGACAGCTGTGCCGTTATGGAGTCAAAAACAGCTGTGCTGTTTTGTGTCAACTACATTATCTGGTGTTATAATTAACATTAAACACAGCCCCCAGGAGGCCCTGAGACAGCTGTGCTGTTTTGGAGAAAACTACATTAGCTTGTGTTGAAATTAACATTAAACACAGCCCCCAGGAGGCCCTGAGACAGCTGTGCTGTTTTGGAGTCAACTACATTAGCTTGTGTTGAAATTAACATTAAACACAGCCCCCAGGAGCCCCTGAGACAGCTGTGTGGAGACAGGTTTTTGCACACTGATAGACCTTTGTCGCGGTAAAGACGATTTCTTAATTGCAGTTGTTAAATTTAACAACAGCCCCCAGGAGGCCCAGAGAGAGCTGTGCTTGTTTGGAGACAATTTCATTAGCTTGTGTTGAAATTAACATTAAACACAGCCCCCAGGAGGCCCGAGACAGCTGTATGGAGAAAGATTGTTGCAGACTGATAAACTTTTGTTGCGGTAAAGACTATTTCTTAATTGCAGTGGTTAAGTTTAACAACAGCCCCCAGGAGGCCCTGAGACAGCTGTGCCATTTTGGAGTCAACTACATTAGCTTATGTTCTAATTAACATTAAACACAGCCCCCAGGAGGCCCTGAGACAGCTGTGCCATTTTGGAGTCAACTACATTAGCTTATGTTGTAATTAACATTAAACACAGCCCCCAGGAGGCCCTGACACAGCTGTATGGAGAAAGACTTTTGCAGACTGATAGACTTTTGTCGCAGGAAAGACGATTTCCTAATTGCAGTGGTTAAGTTTGACAACAGTCCCCAGGAGGCCCTGAGACAACTGTGCTGTTTTGGAGTCAACTACATTAGCTTATGTTGAAATTAACATTAAACACAGCCCCCAGGAGGCCCTGAGACAACTGTGCTGTTTTGGAGTCAACTACATTAGCTTATGTTGAAATTAACAATAAACACAGCCCCCAGGAGGCCCTGAGACAGCTGTGCCGTTATAGAGTCAAAAACAGCTGTGCTGTTTTGGAGTCAACTACATTATCTTGTGTTATACTTAACATTAAACACAGCCCCCAGGAGGCCCTGAGACAGCTGTCCTTTTTTGGAGAAAACTACATTAGCTTGTGTTGAAATTAACATTAAACACAGCCCCCAGGAGGCCCTGAGACAGCTGTGCTGTTTTGGAGAAAACTACATTAGCTTGTGTTGAAATTAACATTAAACACAGCCCCCAGGAGGCCCTGAGACAGCTGTGCTGTTTTGGAGTCAACTACATTAGCTTGTGTTGAAATTAACATTAAACACAGCCCCCAGGAGGCCCCGAGACAGCTGTGTGGAGAAAGATTTTTGCAGACTGGTCGATTTTTATCGCGGTACAGATAATTTCCTAATTGCAGTTGTTAAGTTTAACAACAGCCCCGAGGAGGCCCTGAGACAGCTGTGCTGTTTATGAGTCAACTACATTAGCTTGTGTTGAAATTAACATTAAACACAGCCCCCAGGGGACCCTTAGACAGCTGTGTGGAGAAAGGTTTTTGCACACTGATAGACTTTTGTCGCGGTAAAGACGATTTCCTAATTGCAGTATTTAAGTTTAACAACAGCTCCCAGGAGGCCCTGAGAGAGCTGTGCTTTTTTGGAGACAATTTTATTAGCTTGTGTTGAAATTAACATTAAACACATCCCCCAGGAGGCCCTGAGACAGCTGTGCTGTTTTGGAGTCAATTACATCAGCTTGTGTTGAAAATAACATTAAACACAGCCCCCAGTACGCCCTGAGAGAGCTGTGCTTTTTTGGAGACAATTTTATTAGCTTGTGTTGAAATTAACATTAAACACAGCCCCCAGGAGGCCCTGAGACAGCTGTGCTGTTTTGGAGTCCACTACATTAGCTTGTGTTATAATTAACATTAAACACAGCCCCCAGGAGGCCCTGAGACAGCTGTATGGAGAAAAAGTTTTGCAGACTGATAAACTTTTGTAGCGGTAAAGACTATTTCCTAATTGCAGTGGTTAAGTTTAACAACAGCTCCCAGGAGGCCCTGAGACAGCTGTGCTGTTTTGGAGTCAACTACATTACCTTGTGTTATAATTAACATTAAACACAGCCCCCAGGAGGCCCTGAGACAGCTGTATGGAGAAAAATTTTTGCAGACTGATAAACTTTTGTCGCGGTAAAGACTATTTCCTAATTGCAGTGGTTAAGTTTAACAACAGCCCCCAGGAGGCCCTGAGACAGCTGTTCTGTTTTGGAATCAACTACATTACCTTGTGTTGAAATTAACATTAAACACAGCCCCCAGGAGGCCCTGAGACAGCTCTGCTGTTTTGGAGAAAACTACATTAGCTTGTGTTGAAATTAACATTAAACACAGCCCCCAGGAGGCCCTGAGACAGCTGTGCTGTTTTGGAGTCAACTACATTAGCTTGTGTTGAAATTACCATTAAACACAGCCCCCAGGAGGCCCTGAGACAGCTGTTCTGTTTTGGAGTCAATTACATCAGCTTGTGTTGAAATTAACATTAAAGACAGCCCCCAACAGGCCCTGAGATAGCTGTGCCGTTTTGGAGTCAACTACATTAGATTGTGTTAAAATTAACATTGATCACAGCCCCCAAAAGGCCCTGAGAAGGCTGTGTGGAGAAAGATTTTTTCAGACTGGTCAACTTTTGTCGCGGTAAAGACAATTTCCTAATTGCAGTTGTTAAGTTTACCAACAGCCCCCAGGAGGCCCTGAGACAGCTGTGTGGAGAAAGACTTTTGCAGACTGATAGACTTTTGTCGCAGGAAAGACGATTTCCTAATTGCAGTGGTTAAGTTTAACAACAGTCCCCAGGAGGCCCTGAGACAACTGTGCTGTTTTGGAGTCAACTACATTAGTTGTGTTGTAATTAAAATTAAACACAGCCCCCAGGAGGCCCTGAGACAGCTGTGCCGTTATGCAGTCAAAAACAGCTGTGCTGTTTTGGAGTCAACTACATTAGCTTGTGTTATAATTAACATTAAACACAGCCCCCAGGAGGCCCTGAGACAGCTGTCCTTTTTTGGAGAAAACTACATTAGCTGTTGTTGAAATTAACATTAAACACAGCCCCCAGGTGGCCCTGAGACAGCTGTGCTGTTTTGGAGAAAACTACATTAGCTTGTGTTGAGATTAACATTAAACACAGCCCCCAGGAGGCCCTGAGACAGCTGTGCTGTTTTGGAGTCAAGTACATTAGCTTGTGTTGAAATTAACATTAAACACAGCCCCCAGGAGGGCCTGTAACAGCTGTGTGGAGAAAGATTTTTGCAGACTGGTCGATTTTTATCGCGGTACAGATAATTTCCTAATTGCAGTTGTTAAGTTTAACAACATCCCCGACGAGGCCCTGAGACAGCTGTGCTGTTTTGGAGTCAACTACATTAGCTTGTGTTGAAATTAACATTAAACACAGCCCCCAGGGAACCCTTAGACAGCTGTGTGGAGAAAGGTTTTTGCACACTGATAGACTTTTGTCGCGGTAAAGACGATTTCCTAATTGCAGTATTAAGTAAGTTTAACAACAGCTCCCATGAGGCCCTGAGAGAGCTGTCCTTTTTTGGAGACAATTTTATTAGGTTGTGTTGAAATTAACATTAAACACAGCCCCCAGGAGGCCCTGAGACAGCTGTGCTGTTTTGGATTCAATTACATCAGCTTGTGTTGAAAATATTAAACACAGCCCCCAGTACGCCCTGAGAGAGCTTTGCTTTTTTGGAGACAATTTTATTAGCTTGTGTTGAAATTAACATTAAACACAGCCCCCAGGAGGAACTGAGACAGCTGTGCTGTTTTGGAGTCAAATACATCAGCTTGTGTTGAAATTAACATTAAAGACAGCCCCCAAGAGGCCCTGAGATAGCTGTGCCATTTTGGAGTAAACTACATTAGCTTGTGTTGAAATTAACATTAAACACAGCCCCCAGGAGGCCCTGAGACAGCTGTGCCATTTTGGAGTCAACTACATTAGCTTATGTTTTAATTAACATTAAACACAGCCCCCAGGAGGCCCTGAGACAGCTGTGCCGTTTTGGAGTCAACTACATTAGTTTATGTTGTAATTAACATTAAACACAGCCCCCAGGAGGCCCTGAGACAGCTGTGTGGAGAAAGACTTTTGCAGACTGATAGACTTTTGTCGCAGGAAAGACGATTTCGTAATTGCAGTGGTTAAGTTTAACAACAGTCCCCAGGAGGCCCTGAGACAACTGTGCTGTTTTGGAGTCAACTACATTAGCTTGTGTTGTAATTAAAATTAAACACAGCCCCCAGGAGGCCCTGAGACAGCTGTGCCGTTATGGAGTCAAAAACAGCTGTGCTGTTTTGTGTCAACTACATTATCTGGTGTTATAATTAACATTAAACACAGCCCCCAGGAGGCCCTGAGACAGCTGTGCTGTTTTGGAGAAAACTACATTAGCTTGTGTTGAAATTAACATTAAACACAGCCCCCAGGAGGCCCTGAGACAGCTGTGCTGTTTTGGAGTCAACTACATTAGCTTGTGTTGAAATTAACATTAAACACAGCCCCCAGGAGCCCCTGAGACAGCTGTGTGGAGACAGGTTTTTGCACACTGATAGACCTTTGTCGCGGTAAAGACGATTTCTTAATTGCAGTTGTTAAATTTAACAACAGCCCCCAGGAGGCCCAGAGAGAGCTGTGCTTGTTTGGAGACAATTTCATTAGCTTGTGTTGAAATTAACATTAAACACAGCCCCCAGGAGGCCCGAGACAGCTGTATGGAGAAAGATTGTTGCAGACTGATAAACTTTTGTTGCGGTAAAGACTATTTCTTAATTGCAGTGGTTAAGTTTAACAACAGCCCCCAGGAGGCCCTGAGACAGCTGTGCCATTTTGGAGTCAACTACATTAGCTTATGTTCTAATTAACATTAAACACAGCCCCCAGGAGGCCCTGAGACAGCTGTGCCATTTTGGAGTCAACTACATTAGCTTATGTTGTAATTAACATTAAACACAGCCCCCAGGAGGCCCTGACACAGCTGTATGGAGAAAGACTTTTGCAGACTGATAGACTTTTGTCGCAGGAAAGACGATTTCCTAATTGCAGTGGTTAAGTTTGACAACAGTCCCCAGGAGGCCCTGAGACAACTGTGCTGTTTTGGAGTCAACTACATTAGCTTATGTTGAAATTAACATTAAACACAGCCCCCAGGAGGCCCTGAGACAACTGTGCTGTTTTGGAGTCAACTACATTAGCTTATGTTGAAATTAACAATAAACACAGCCCCCAGGAGGCCCTGAGACAGCTGTGCCGTTATAGAGTCAAAAACAGCTGTGCTGTTTTGGAGTCAACTACATTATCTTGTGTTATACTTAACATTAAACACAGCCCCCAGGAGGCCCTGAGACAGCTGTCCTTTTTTGGAGAAAACTACATTAGCTTGTGTTGAAATTAACATTAAACCCAGCCCCCAGGAGGCCCTGAGACAGCTGTGCTGTTTTGGAGAAAACTACATTAGCTTGTGTTGAAATTAACATTAAACACAGCCCCCAGGAGGCCCTGAGACAGCTGTGCTGTTTTGGAGTCAACTACATTAGCTTGTGTTGAAATTAACATTAAACACAGCCCCCAGGAGGCCCCGAGACAGCTGTGTGGAGAAAGATTTTTGCAGACTGGTCGATTTTTATCGCGGTACAGATAATTTCCTAATTGCAGTTGTTAAGTTTAACAACAGCCCCGAGGAGGCCCTGAGACAGCTGTGCTGTTTATGAGTCAACAACATTAGCTTGTGTTGAAATTAACATTAAACACAGCCCCCAGGGGACCCTTAGACAGCTGTGTGGAGAAAGGTTTTTGCACACTGATAGACTTTTGTCGCGGTAAAGACGATTTCCTAATTGCAGTATTTAAGTTTAACAACAGCTCCCAGGAGGCCCTGAGAGAGCTGTGCTTTTTTGGAGACAATTTTATTAGCTTGTGTTGAAATTAACATTAAACACATCCCCCAGGAGGCCCTGAGACAGCTGTGCTGTTTTGGAGTCAATTACATCAGCTTGTGTTGAAAATAACATTAAACACAGCCCCCAGTACGCCCTGAGAGAGCTGTGCTTTTTTGGAGACAATTTTATTAGCTTGTGTTGAAATTAACATTAAACACAGCCCCCAGGAGGCCCTGAGACAGCTGTTCTGTTTTGGAGTCTACTACATTACCTTGTGTTGAAATTAACATTAAACACAGCCCCCAGGAGGCCCTGAGACAGCTGTGCTGTTTTGGATTCAACTACATTAGCTTGTGTTATAATTAACATTAAACACACGCCCCAGGAGGCCCTGAGACAGCTGTGTGGAGAAAGACTTTTGCAGACTGATAGACTTTTGTCGCGGTAAAGACAATTTCCTAATTGCAGTTGTTAAGTTTACCAACAGCCCCCAGGAGGCCCTGAGACAGCTGTGTGGAGAAAGACTTTTGCAGACTGATAGACTTTTGTCGCAGGAAAGACGATTTCCTAATTGCAGTTGTTAACTTTAACAACAGTCCCCAGGAGGCCCTGAGACAACTGTGCTGTTTTGGAGTCAACTACATTAGTTGTGTTGTAATTAAAATTAAACACAGCCCCCAGGAGGCCCTGAGACAGCTGTATGGAGAAAAAGTTTTGCAGACTGATAAACTTTTGTCGCGGTAAAGACTATTTCCTCATTGCAGTGGTTACGTTTAAAAACAGCCCCCAGGAGGCCCTGAGACAGCTGTTCTGTTTTGGAGTCTACTACATTACCTTGTGTTGAAATTAACATTAAACACAGCCCCCAGGAGGCCCTGAGACAGCTGTGCTGTTTTGGATTCAACTACATTAGCTTGTGTTATAATTAACATTAAACACACGCCCCAGGAGGCCCTGAGACAGCTGTATGGAGAAAGACTTTTGCAGACTGATAGACTTTTGTCGCAGGAAAGACGATTTCCTAATTGCAGTGGTTAAGTTTAACAACAGTCCCCAGGAGGCCCTGAGACAACTGTGCTGTTTTGGAGTCAACTACATTAGCTCATGTTGAAATTAACATTAAACACAGCCCCCAGGAGGCCCTGAGACAACTGTGCTGTTTTGGAGTCAACTACATTAGCTTATGTTGAAATTAACATTAAACACAGCCCCCAGGAGGCCCTGAGACAGCTGTGCCGTTATGGAGTCAAAAACAGCTGTGCTGTTTTGGAGTCAACTACATTATCTTGTGTTATAATTAATATTAAACACAGCCCCCAGGAGGCCCTGAGACAGCTGTCCTTTTTTGGAGAAAACTACATTAGCTTTTGTTGAAATTAACATTAAACACAGCCCCCAGGTGGCCCTGAGACAGCTGTGCTGTTTTGGAGAAAAACTACATTAGCTTGTGTTGAGATTAACATTAAACACAGCCCCCAGGAGGCCCTGAGACAGCTGTGCTGTTTTGGAGTCAACTACATTACCTTGTGTTATAATTAACATTAAACACAGCCCCCAGGAGGCCCTGAGACAGCTGTATGGAGAAAAATTTTTGCAGACTGATAAACTTTTGTCGCGGTAAAGACTATTTCCTAATTGCAGTGGTTAAGTTTAACAACAGCCCCCAGGAGGCCCTGAGACAGCTGTTCTGTTTTGGAATCAAGTACATTACCTTGTGTTGAAATTAACATTAAACACAGCCCCCAGGAGGCCCTGAGACAGCTCTGCTGTTTTGGAGAAAACTACATTAGCTTGTGTTGAAATTAACATTAAACACAGCCCCCAGGAGGCCCTGAGACAGCTGTGCTGTTTTGGAGTCAACTACATTAGCTTGTGTTGAAATTACCATTAAACACAGCCCCCAGGAGGCCCTGAGACAGCTGTGCTGTTTTGGAGTCAATTACATCAGCTTGTGTTGAAATTAACATTAAAGACAGCCCCCAACAGGCCCTGAGATAGCTGTGCCGTTTTGGAGTGAACTACAATAGCTTGTGTTAAAATTAACATTGATCACAGCCCCCAAAAGGCCCTGAGAAGGCTGTGTGGAGAAAGATTTTTTCAGACTGGTCAACTTTTGTCGCGGTAAAGACAATTTCTTAATTGCAGTTGTTAAGTTTACCAACAGCCCCCAGGAGGCCCTGAGACAGCTGTGTGGAGAAAGACTTTTGCAGACTGATAGACTTTTGTCGCAGGAAAGACGATTTCCTAATTGCAGTGGTTAAGTTTAACAACAGTCCCCAGGAGGCCCTGAGACAACTGTGCTGTTTTGGAGTCAACTACATTAGTTGTGTTGTAATTAAAATTAAACACAGCCCCCAGGAGGCCCTGAGACAGCTGTGCCGTTATGCAGTCAAAAACAGCTGTGCTGTTTTGGAGTAAACTACATTAGCTTGTGTTATAATTAACATTAAACACAGCCCCCAGGAGGCCCTGAGACAGCTGTCCTTTTTTGGAGAAAACTACATTAGCTGTTGTTGAAATTAACATTAAACACAGCCCCCAGGAGGGCCTGTAACAGCTGTGTGGAGAAAGATTTTTGCAGACTGGTCGATTTTTATCGCGGTACAGATAATTTCCTAATTGCAGTTGTTAAGTTTAACAACATCCCCGACGAGGCCCTGAGACAACTGTGCTGTTTTGGAGTCAACTACATTAGCTTGTGTTGAAATTAACATCAAACACAGCCCCCAGGGAACCCTTAGACAGCTGTGTGGAGAAAGGTTTTTGCACACTGATAGACTTTTGTCGCGGTAAAGACGATTTCTTAATTGCAGTATTAAGTAAGTTTAACAACAGCTCCCATGAGGCCCTGAGAGAGCTGTCCTTTTTTGGAGACAATTTTATTAGGTTGTGTTGAAATTAACATTAAACACAGCCCCCAGGAGGCCCTGAGACAGCTGTGCTGTTTTGGAGTCAAATACATCAGCTTGTGTTGAAATTAACATTAAACACAGCCCCCAGGAGGCCCGAGACAGCTGTATGGAGAAAGATTGTTGCAGACTGATAAACTTTTGTTGCGGTAAAGACTATCTCTTAATTGCAGTGGTTAAGTTTAACAACAGCCCCCAGGAGGCCCTGAGACAGCTGTGCTGTTTTGGAGTCAATTACATCAGCTTGTGTTGAAATTAACATTAAACACAGCCCCCAGGAGGCCCTGAGACAGCTGTGCCATTTTGGAGTCAACTACATTAGCTTATGTTTTAATTAACATTAAACACAGCCCCCAGGAGGCCCTGAGACAGCTGTGCCGTTTTGGAGTCAACTACATTAGTTTATGTTGTAATTAACATTAAACACAGCCCCCAGGAGGCCCTGAGACAGCTGTGTGGAGAAAGACTTTTGCAGACTGATAGACTTTTGTCGCAGGAAAGACGATTTCGTAATTGCAGTGGTTAAGTTTAACAACAGTCCCCAGGAGGTCCTGAGACAACTGTGCTGTTTTGGAGTCAACTACATTAGCTTGTGTTGTAATCAAAATTAAACACAGCCCCCAGGAGGCCCTGAGACAGCTGTGCCGTTATGGAGTCAAAAACAGCTGTGCTGTTTTGTGTCAACTACATTATCTGGTGTTATAATTAACATTAAACACAGCCCCCAGGAGGCCCTGAGACAGCTGTCCTTTTTTGGAGAAAACTACATTAGCTTGTATTGAAATTAACATTAAACACAGCCCCCAGGAGGCCCTGAGACAGCTGTGCTGTTTTGGAGAAAACTACATTAGCTTGTGTTGAAATTAACATTAAACACAGCCCCCAGGAGGCCCTGAGACAGCTGTGCTGTTTTGGAGACAATTTCATTAGCTTGTGTTGAAATTAACATTAAACACAGCCCCCAGGAGGCCCGAGACAGCTGTATGGAGAAAGATTGTTGCAGACTGATAAACTTTTGTTGCGGTAAAGACTATTTCTTAATTGCAGTGGTTAAGTTTAACAACAGCCCCCAGGAGGCCCTGAGACAGCTGTGCTGTTTTGGAGTCAATTACATCAGCTTGTGTTGAAATTAACATTAAACACAGCCCCCAGGAGGGCCTGAGACAGCTGTGTGGAGAAAGACTTTTGCAGACTGATAGACTTTTGTCGCAGGAAAGACGATTTCGTAATTGCAGTGGTTAAGTTTAACAACAGTCCCCAGGAGGCCCTGAGACAACTGTGCTGTTTTGGAGTCAACTACATTAGCTTGTGTTGTAATTAAAATTAAACACAGCCCCCAGGAGGCCCTGAGACAGCTGTGCCGTTATGGAGTCAAAAACAGCTGTGCTGTTTTGTGTCAACTACATTATCTTGTGTTATAATTAACATTAAACACAGCCCCCAGGAGGCCCTGAGACAGCTGTCCTTTTTTGGAGAAAACTACATTAGCTTGTATTGAAATTAAAATTAAACACAGCCCCCAGGAGGCCCTGAGAGAGCTGTGCTGTTTTGGAGAAAACTACATTAGCTTGTGTTGAATTTAACATTAAACACAGCCCCCAGGAGGCCCTGAGACAGCTGTGCTGTTTTGGAGTCAACTACATTAGCTTGTGTTGAAATTAACATTAAACACAGCCCCCAGGAGGCCCTGAGACAGCTGTGTGGAGAAAGATTTTTGCAGACTGGTCGATTTTTATCGCGGTACAGATAATTTCCTAATTGCAGTTGTTAAGTTTAACAACAGCCCCGAGGAGGCCTTGAGACAGCTCTGCTGTTTTGGAGTCAACTACATTAGCTTGTGTTGAAATTAACATTAAACACAGCCCCCAGGAGGCCCTGAGACAGCTGTGCTGTTTTGGAGTCAACTACATTAGCTTGTGTTGAAATTAACATTAAACACAGCCCCCAGGAGGCCCTGAGACAGCTGTGTGGAGAACGATTTTTGCAGACTGGTCGATTTTTATCGCGGTACAGATAATTTCCTAATTGCAGTTGTTAAGTTTAACAACATCCCCGACGAGGCCCTGAGACAACTGTGCTGTTTTGGAGTCAACTACATTAGCTTGTGTTGAAATTAACATTAAACACAGCCCCCAGGGAACCCTTAGACAGCTGTGTGGAGAAAGGTTTTTGCACACTGATAGACTTTTGTCGCGGTAAAGACGATTTCTTAATTGCAGTATTAAGTAAGTTTAACAACAGCTCCCATGAGGCCCTGAGAGAGCTGTCCTTTTTTGGAGACAATTTTATTAGGTTGTGTTGAAATTAACATTAAACACAGCCCCCAGGAGGCCCTGAGACAGCTGTGCTGTTTTGGAGTCAAATACATCAGCTTTTGTTGAAATTAACATTAAACACAGCCCCCAGGAGGCCCGAGACAGCTGTATGGAGAAAGATTGTTGCAGACTGATAAACTTTTGTTGCGGTAAAGACTATCTCTTAATTGCAGTGGTTAAGTTTAACAACAGCCCCCAGGAGGCCCTGAGACAGCTGTGCTGTTTTGGAGTCAATTACATCAGCTTGTGTTGAAATTAACATTAAACACAGCCCCCAGGAGGCCCTGAGACAGCTGTGCCATTTTGGAGTCAACTACATTAGCTTATGTTTTAATTAACATTAAACACAGCCCCCAGGAGGCCCTGAGACAGCTGTGCCGTTTTGGAGTCAACTACATTAGTTTATGTTGTAATTAACATTAAACACAGCCCCCAGGAGGCCCTGAGACAGCTGTGTGGAGAAAGACTTTTGCAGACTGATAGACTTTTGTCGCAGGAAAGACGATTTCGTAATTGCAGTGGTTAAGTTTAACAACAGTCCCCAGGAGGCCCTGAGACAACTGTGCTGTTTTGGAGTCAACTACATTAGCTTGTGTTGTAATCAAAATTAAACACAGCCCCCAGGAGGCCCTGAGACAGCTGTGCCGTTATGGAGTCAAAAACAGCTGTGCTGTTTTGTGTAAACTACATTATCTTGTGTTATAATTAACATTAAACACAGCCCCCAGGAGGCCCTGAGACAGCTGTCCTTTTTTGGAGAAAACTACATTAGCTTGTATTGAAATTAACATTAAACACAGCCCCCAGGAGGCCCTGAGACAGCTGTGCTGTTTTGGAGTCAACTACATTAGCTTGTGTTGAAATTACCATTAAACACAGCCCCCAGGAGGCCCTGAGACAGCTGTGCTGTTTTGGAGTCAATTACATCAGCTTGTGTTGAAATTAACATTAAAGACAGCCCCCAACAGGCCCTGAGATAGCTGTGCCGTTTTGGAGTCAACTACATTAGCTTGTGTTAAAATTAACATTGATCACAGCCCCCAAAAGGCCCTGAGAAGGCTGTGTGGAGAAAGATTTTTTCAGACTGGTCAACTTTTGTCGCGGTAAAGACAATTTCCTAATTGCAGTTGTTAAGTTTACCAACAGCCCCCAGGAGGCCCTGAGACAGCTGTGTGGAGAAAGACTTTTGCAGACTGATAGACTTTTGTCGCAGGAAAGACGATTTCCTAATTGCAGTGGTTAAGTTTAACAACAGTCCCCAGGAGGCCCTGAGACAACTGTGCTGTTTTGGAGTCAACTACATTAGTTGTGTTGTAAGTAAAATTAAACACAGCCCCCAGGAGGCCCTGAGACAGCTGTGCCGTTATGCAGTCAAAAACAGCTGTGCTGTTTTGGAGTAAACTACATTAGCTTGTGTTATAATTAACATTAAACACAGCCCCCAGGAGGCCCTGAGACAGCTGTCCTTTTTTGGAGAAAACTACATTAGCTGTTGTTGAAATTAACATTAAACACAGCCCCCAGGAGGGCCTGTAACAGCTGTGTGGAGAAAGATTTTTGCAGACTGGTCGATTTTTATCGCGGTACAGATAATTTCCTAATTGCAGTTGTTAAGTTTAACAACATCCCCGACGAGGCCCTGAGACAACTGTGCTGTTTTGGAGTCAACTACATTAGCTTGTGTTGAAATTAACATTAAACACAGCCCCCAGGGAACCCTTAGACAGCTGTGTGGAGAAAGGTTTTTGCACACTGATAGACTTTTGTCGCGGTAAAGACGATTTCTTAATTGCAGTATTAAGTAAGTTTAACAACAGCTCCCATGAGGCCCTGAGAGAGCTGTCCTTTTTTGGAGACAATTTTATTAGGTTGTGTTGAAATTAACATTAAACACAGCCCCCAGGAGGCCCTGAGACAGCTGTGCTGTTTTGGAGTCAAATACATCAGCTTGTGTTGAAATTAACATTAAACACAGCCCCCAGGAGGCCCGAGACAGCTGTATGGAGAAAGATTGTTGCAGACTGATAAACTTTTGTTGCGGTAAAGACTATTTCTTAATTGCAGTGGTTAAGTTTAACAACAGCCCCCAGGAGGCCCTGAGACAGCTGTGCCATTTTGGAGTCAACTACATTAGCTTATGTTCTAATTAACATTAAACACAGCCCCCAGGAGGCCCTGAGACAGCTGTGCCATTTTGGAGTCAACTACATTAGCTTATGTTGTAATTAACATTAAACACAGCCCCCAGGAGGCCCTGACACAGCTGTATGGAGAAAGACTTTTGCAGACTGATAGACTTTTGTCGCAGGAAAGACGATTTCCTAATTGCAGTGGTTAAGTTTGACAACAGTCCCCAGGAGGCCCTGAGACAACTGTGCTGTTTTGGAGTCAACTACATTAGCTTATGTTGAAATTAACATTAAACACAGCCCCCAGGAGGCCCTGAGACAACTGTGCTGTTTTGGAGTCAACTACATTAGCTTGTGTTGAAATTACCATTAAACACAGCCCCCAGGAGGCCCTGAGACAGCTGTGCTGTTTTGGAGTCAATTACATCAGCTTGTGTTGAAATTAACATTAAAGACAGCCCCCAACAGGCCCTGAGATAGCTGTGCCGTTTTGGAGTCAACTACATTAGCTTGTGTTAAAATTAACATTGATCACAGCCCCCAAAAGGCCCTGAGAAGGCTGTGTGGAGAAAGATTTTTTCAGACTGGTCAACTTTTGTCGCGGTAAAGACAATTTCCTAATTGCAGTTGTTAAGTTTACCAACAGCCCCCAGGAGGCCCTGAGACAGCTGTGTGGAGAAAGACTTTTGCAGACTGATAGACTTTTGTCGCAGGAAAGACGATTTCCTAATTGCAGTGGTTAAGTTTAACAACAGTCCCCAGGAGGCCCTGAGACAACTGTGCTGTTTTGGAGTCAACTACATTAGTTGTGTTGTAATTAAAATTAAACACAGCCCCCAGGAGGCCCTGAGACAGCTGTGCCGTTATGCAGTCAAAAACAGCTGTGCTGTTTTGGAGTAAACTACATTAGCTTGTGTTATAATTAACATTAAACACAGCCCCCAGGAGGCCCTGAGACAGCTGTCCTTTTTTGGAGAAAACTACATTAGCTGTTGTTGAAATTAACATTAAACACAGCCCCCAGGAGGGCCTGTAACAGCTGTGTGGAGAAAGATTTTTGCAGACTGGTCGATTTTTATCGCGGTACAGATAATTTCCTAATTGCAGTTGTTAAGTTTAACAACATCCCCGACGAGGCCCTGAGACAACTGTGCTGTTTTGGAGTCAACTACATTAGCTTGTGTTGAAATTAACATTAAACACAGCCCCCAGGGAACCCTTAGACAGCTGTGTGGAGAAAGGTTTTTGCACACTGATAGACTTTTGTCGCGGTAAAGACGATTTCTTAATTGCAGTATTAAGTAAGTTTAACAACAGCTCCCATGAGGCCCTGAGAGAGCTGTCCTTTTTTGGAGACAATTTTATTAGGTTGTGTTGAAATTAACATTAAACACAGCCCCCAGGAGGCCCTGAGACAGCTGTGCTGTTTTGGAGTCAAATACATCAGCTTGTGTTGAAATTAACATTAAACACAGCCCCCAGGAGGCCCGAGACAGCTGTATGGAGAAAGATTGTTGCAGACTGATAAACTTTTGTTGCGGTAAAGACTATCTCTTAATTGCAGTGGTTAAGTTTAACAACAGCCCCCAGGAGGCCCTGAGACAGCTGTGCTGTTTTGGAGTCAATTACATCAGCTTGTGTTGAAATTAACATTAAACACAGCCCCCAGGAGGCCCTGAGACAGCTGTGCCATTTTGGAGTCAACTACATTAGCTTATGTTTTAATTAACATTAAACACAGCCCCCAGGAGGCCCTGAGACAGCTGTGCCGTTTTGGAGTCAACTACATTAGTTTATGTTGTAATTAACATTAAACACAGCCCCCAGGAGGCCCTGAGACAGCTGTGTGGAGAAAGACTTTTGCAGACTGATAGACTTTTGTCGCAGGAAAGACGATTTCGTAATTGCAGTGGTTAAGTTTAACAACAGTCCCCAGGAGGTCCTGAGACAACTGTGCTGTTTTGGAGTCAACTACATTAGCTTGTGTTGTAATCAAAATTAAACACAGCCCCCAGGAGGCCCTGAGACAGCTGTGCCGTTATGGAGTCAAAAACAGCTGTGCTGTTTTGTGTCAACTACATTATCTGGTGTTATAATTAACATTAAACACAGCCCCCAGGAGGCCCTGAGACAGCTGTCCTTTTTTGGAGAAAACTACATTAGCTTGTATTGAAATTAACATTAAACACAGCCCCCAGGAGGCCGTGAGACAGCTGTGCTGTTTTGGAGAAAACTACATTAGCTTGTGTTGAAATTAACATTAAACACAGCCCCCAGGAGGCCCTGAGACAGCTGTGCTGTTTTGGAGACAATTTCATTAGCTTGTGTTGAAATTAACATTAAACACAGCCCCCAGGAGGCCCGAGACAGCTGTATGGAGAAAGATTGTTGCAGACTGATAAACTTTTGTTGCGGTAAAGACTATTTCTTAATTGCAGTGGTTAAGTTTAACAACAGCCCCCAGGAGGCCCTGAGACAGCTGTGCTGTTTTGGAGTCAATTACATCAGCTTGTGTTGAAATTAACATTAAACACAGCCCCCAGGAGGGCCTGAGACAGCTGTGTGGAGAAAGACTTTTGCAGACTGATAGACTTTTGTCGCAGGAAAGACGATTTCGTAATTGCAGTGGTTAAGTTTAACAACAGTCCCCAGGAGGCCCTGAGACAACTGTGCTGTTTTGGAGTCAACTACATTAGCTTGTGTTGTAATTAAAATTAAACACAGCCCCCAGGAGGCCCTGAGACAGCTGTGCCGTTATGGAGTCAAAAACAGCTGTGCTGTTTTGTGTCAACTACATTATCTTGTGTTATAATTAACATTAAACACAGCCCCCAGGAGGCCCTGAGACAGCTGTCCTTTTTTGGAGAAAACTACATTAGCTTGTATTGAAATTAAAATTAAACACAGCCCCCAGGAGGCCCTGAGACAGCTGTGCTGTTTTGGAGAAAACTACATTAGCTTGTGTTGAATTTAACATTAAACACAGCCCCCAGGAGGCCCTGAGACAGCTGTGCTGTTTTGGAGTCAACTACATTAGCTTGTGTTGAAATTAACATTAAACACAGCCCCCAGGAGGCCCTGAGACAGCTGTGTGGAGAAAGATTTTTGCAGACTGGTCGATTTTTATCGCGGTACAGATAATTTCCTAATTGCAGTTGTTAAGTTTAACAACAGCCCCGAGGAGGCCTTGAGACAGCTCTGCTGTTTTGGAGTCAACTACATTAGCTTGTGTTGAAATTAACATTAAACACAGCCCCCAGGAGGCCCTGAGACAGCTGTGCTGTTTTGGAGTCAACTACATTAGCTTGTGTTGAAATTAACATTAAACACAGCCCCCAGGAGGCCCTGAGACAGCTGTGTGGAGAACGATTTTTGCAGACTGGTCGATTTTTATCGCGGTACAGATAATTTCCTAATTGCAGTTGTTAAGTTTAACAACATCCCCGACGAGGCCCTGAGACAACTGTGCTGTTTTGGAGTCAACTACATTAGCTTGTGTTGAAATTAACATTAAACACAGCCCCCAGGGAACCCTTAGACAGCTGTGTGCAGAAAGGTTTTTGCACACTGATAGACTTTTGTCGCGGTAAAGACGATTTCTTAATTGCAGTATTAAGTAAGTTTAACAACAGCTCCCATGAGGCCCTGAGAGAGCTGTCCTTTTTTGGAGACAATTTTATTAGGTTGTGTTGAAATTAACATTAAACACAGCCCCCAGGAGGCCCTGAGACAGCTGTGCTGTTTTGGAGTCAAATACATCAGCTTTTGTTGAAATTAACATTAAACACAGCCCCCAGGAGGCCCGAGACAGCTGTATGGAGAAAGATTGTTGCAGACTGATAAACTTTTGTTGCGGTAAAGACTATCTCTTAATTGCAGTGGTTAAGTTTAACAACAGCCCCCAGGAGGCCCTGAGACAGCTGTGCTGTTTTGGAGTCAATTACATCAGCTTGTGTTGAAATTAACATTAAACACAGCCCCCAGGAGGCCCTGAGACAGCTGTGCCATTTTGGAGTCAACTACATTAGCTTATGTTTTAATTAACATTAAACACAGCCCCCAGGAGGCCCTGAGACAGCTGTGCCGTTTTGGAGTCAACTACATTAGTTTATGTTGTAATTAACATTAAACACAGCCCCCAGGAGGCCCTGAGACAGCTGTGTGGAGAAAGACTTTTGCAGACTGATAGACTTTTGTCGCAGGAAAGACGATTTCGTAATTGCAGTGGTTAAGTTTAACAACAGTCCCCAGGAGGCCCTGAGACAACTGTGCTGTTTTGGAGTCAACTACATTAGCTTGTGTTGTAATCAAAATTAAACACAGCCCCCAGGAGGCCCTGAGACAGCTGTGCCGTTATGGAGTCAAAAACAGCTGTGCTGTTTTGTGTAAACTACATTATCTTGTGTTATAATTAACATTAAACACAGCCCCCAGGAGGCCCTGAGACAGCTGTCCTTTTTTGGAGAAAACTACATTAGCTTGTATTGAAATTAACATTAAACACAGCCCCCAGGAGGCCCTGAGACAGCTGTGCTGTTTTGGAGAAAACTACATTAGCTTGTGTTGAAATTAACATTAAACACAGCCCCCAGGAGGCCCTGAGACAGCTGTGCTGTTTTGGAGACAATTTCATTAGCTTGTGTTGAAATTAACATTAAACACAGCCCCCAGGAGGCCCGAGACAGCTGTATGGAGAAAGATTGTTGCAGACTGATAAACTTTTGTTGCGGTAAAGACTATTTCTTAATTGCAGTGGTTAAGTTTAACAACAGCCCCCAGGAGGCCCTGAGACAGCTGTGCTGTTTTGGAGTCAATTACATCAGCTTGTGTTGAAATTAACATTAAACACAGCCCCCAGGAGGGCCTGAGACAGCTGTGTGGAGAAAGACTTTTGCAGACTGATAGACTTTTGTCGCAGGAAAGACGATTTCGTAATTGCAGTGGTTAAGTTTAACAACAGTCCCCAGGAGGCCCTGAGACAACTGTGCTGTTTTGGAGTCAACTACATTAGCTTGTGTTGTAATTAAAATTAAACACAGCCCCCAGGAGGCCCTGAGACAGCTGTGCCGTTATGGAGTCAAAAACAGCTGTGCTGTTTTGTGTCAACTACATTATCTTGTGTTATAATTAACATTAAACACAGCCCCCAGGAGGCCCTGAGACAGCTGTCCTTTTTTGGAGAAAACTACATTAGCTTGTATTGAAATTAAAATTAAACACAGCCCCCAGGAGGCCCTGAGAGAGCTGTGCTGTTTTGGAGAAAACTACATTAGCTTGTGTTGAATTTAACATTAAACACAGCCCCCAGGAGGCCCTGAGACAGCTGTGCTGTTTTGGAGTCAACTACATTAGCTTGTGTTGAAATTAACATTAAACACAGCCCCCAGGAGGCCCTGAGACAGCTGTGTGGAGAAAGATTTTTGCAGACTGGTCGATTTTTATCGCGGTACAGATAATTTCCTAATTGCAGTTGTTAAGTTTAACAACAGCCCCGAGGAGGCCTTGAGACAGCTCTGCTGTTTTGGAGTCAACTACATTAGCTTGTGTTGAAATTAACATTAAACACAGCCCCCAGGAGGCCCTGAGACAGCTGTGCTGTTTTGGAGTCAACTACATTAGCTTGTGTTGAAATTAACATTAAACACAGCCCCCAGGAGGCCCTGAGACAGCTGTGTGGAGAACGATTTTTGCAGACTGGTCGATTTTTATCGCGGTACAGATAATTTCCTAATTGCAGTTGTTAAGTTTAACAACAGCCCCGAGGAGGCCCTGAGACAGCTGTGCTGTTTTGGAGTCAACTACATTAGCTTGTGTTGAAATTAACATTAAACACAACCCCCAGGGGACCCTTAGACAGCTGTGTGGAGAAAGGTTTTTGCACACTGATAGACTTTTGTCGCGGTAAAGACGATTTCCTAATTGCAGTATTTAAGTCTAACAACAGCTCCCAGGAGGCCCTGAGAGAGCTGTGCTTTTTTGGAGACAATATTATTAGATTGTGTTGAAATTAACATTAAACACAGCCCCCAGGAGGCCCTGAGACAGCTGTGCTGTTTTGGAGTCAATTACATCAGCTTGTGTTGAAATTAACATTAAACACAGCCCCCAGTACGCCCTGAAACAGCTGTGCTGTTTTGGAGTCAACTACATTAGCTTGTGTTAAAATTAACATTAATCACAGCCCCCAAAAGGCCCTGAGAAGGCTCTGTGGAGAAAGATTTTTGCAGACTGGTCGACTTTTGTCGTGGTACAGACAATTTCCTAATTGCAGTTGTTAAGTTTACCAACAGCCCCCAGGAGGCCCTGAGACAACTCTGCTGTTTTGGAGTCAACTACATTAGCTTGTGTTGTAATTAAAATTAAACACAGCCCCCAGGAGGCCCTGAGACAGTTGTGCTGTTTTGGAGAAAACCACATTAGCTTGTGTTGAAATTAACATTAAACACAGCCCCCAGGAGGCCCTGAGAAAGCTGTGCTGTTTTGGAGTCAATTACATCAGCTTGTGTTGAAATTAACATTAAACACAACCCCCAGGAGGCCCTGAGACAGCTGTGCTGTTTTGGAGTCAATTACATCAGCTTGTGTTGAAATTAACATTAAAGACAGCCCCCAAGAGGCCCTGAGATAGTTTTGCCGTTTTGGAGTCAACTACATTAACTTGTGTTGAAATTAACATTAAACACAGCCCCCAGGAGGCCCTGGGACAGCTGTATGGAGAAAGATTTTTGCAGACTGATAAACTTTTGTTGCGGTTAAGACTATTTCTTAATTGCAGTGGTTAAGTTTAACAACAGCCCCCAGGAGGTCCTGAGACAGCTGTGTGGAGAAAGACTTTTGCAGACTGATACACTTTTGTCGCGGTAAAGACGATTTCCTAATTGCAGTATTTAAGTTTAACAACAGCTCCCAGGAGGCCCTGAGAGAGCTGTGCTTTTTTGGAGACAATTTTATTAGCTTGTGTTGAAATTAACATTAAACACAGCCCCCAGGAGGCCCTGAGACAGCTGTGCTGTTTTGGAGTCAACTACATTAGCTTGTGTTATAATTAACATTAAACACAGCCCCCAGGAGGCCCTGAGACAGCTGTATGGAGAAAAAGTTTTGCATACTGATAAACTTTTGTCGCGGTAAAGACTATTCTCTAATTGCAGTGGTTAAGTTTAACAACAGCCCCCAGGAGGCCCTGAGACAGCTGTGCTGTTTTGGAGTCAACTACATTAGCTTGTGTAGAAAGTAACATTAAACACAGCCCCCAGGGGACCCTGAGACAGCTGTGTGGAGAAAGGTTTTTGCACACTGATAGACTTTTGTCGCGGTAAAGACGATTTCCTAATTGCAGTATTTAAGTTTAACAACAGCGCCCAGGAGGCCCTGAGAGAGCTGTGCTTTTTTGGAGACAATTTTATTAGCTTGTGTTGAAATTATCATTAAACACAGCCCCCAGGAGGCCCTGAGACAGCTGTGCTGTTTTGGAGTCAATTGAAATTAACATTAAACACAGCCCCCAGTACGCCCTGAAACAGCTGTGCTGTTTTGGAGTCAACTACATTAGTTTGTGTTAAAATTAACATTAAACACAGCCCCCAAAAGGCCCTGAGAAGGCTGTGTGGAGAAAGATTTTTGCAGACTGGTCGACTTTTGTCGTGGTACAGACAATTTACTAATTGCAGTTGTTAAGTTTACCAACAGCCCCCAGGAGGCCCTGAGACAACTCTGCTGTTTTGGAGTCAACTACATTAGCTTGTGTTGTAATTAAAATTAAACACAGCCCCCAGGAGGCCCTGAGACAGTTGTGCTGTTTTGGAGAAAACCACATTAGCTTGTGTTGAAATTAACATTAAACACAGCCCGCAGGAGGCCCTGAGAAAGCTGTGCTGTTTTGGAGTCAATTACATCAGCTTGTGTTGAAAATAACATTAAACACAGCCCCCAGGAGGCCCTGAGACAGCTGTGCTGTTTTGGAGTCAATTACATCAGCTTGTGTTGAAATTAACATTAAAGACAGCCCCCAAGAGGCCCTGAGATAGCTGTGCCGTTTTGGAGTCAACTACATTAGCTTGTGTTGAAATTAACATTAAACACAGCCCCCAGGAGGGCCTGAGACAGCTGTGTGGAGAAAGACTTTTGCAGACTGATAGACTTTTGTCGCAGGAAAGACGATTTCGTAATTGCAGTGGTTAAGTTTAACAACAGTCCCCAGGAGGCCCTGAGACAACTGTGCTGTTTTGGAGTCAACTACATTAGCTTGTCTTGTAATTAAAATTAAACACAGCCCCCAGGAGGCCCTGAGACAGCTGTGCTGTTTTGGAGAAAACTACATTAGCTTGTGTTGAATTTAACATTAAACACAGCCCCCAGGAGGCCCTGAGACAGCTGTGCTGTTTTGGAGTCAACTACATTAGCTTGTGTTGAAATTAACATTAAACACAGCCCCCAGGAGGCCCTGAGACAGCTGTGTGGAGAAAGATTTTTGCAGACTGGTCGATTTTTATCGCGGTACAGATAATTTCCTAATTGCAGTTGTTAAGTTTAACAACAGCCCCGAGGAGGCCTTGAGACAGCTCTGCTGTTTTGGAGTCAACTACATTAGCTTGTGTTGAAATTAACATTAAACACAGCCCCCAGGAGGCCCTGAGACAGCTGTGCTGTTTTGGAGTCAACTACATTAGCTTGTGTTGAAATTAACATTAAACACAGCCCCCAGGAGGCCCTGAGACAGCTGTGTGGAGAACGATTTTTGCAGACTGGTCGATTTTTATCGCGGTACAGATAATTTCCTAATTGCAGTTGTTAAGTTTAACAACAGCCCCGAGGAGGCCCTGAGACAGCTGTGCTGTTTTGGAGTCAACTACATTAGCTTGTGTTGAAATTAACATTAAACACAACCCCCAGGGGACCCTTAGACAGCTGTGTGGAGAAAGGTTTTTGCACACTGATAGACTTTTGTCGCGGTAAAGACGATTTCCTAATTGCAGTATTTAAGTCTAACAACAGCTCCCAGGAGGCCCTGAGAGAGCTGTGCTTTTTTGGAGACAATATTATTAGATTGTGTTGAAATTAACATTAAACACAGCCCCCAGGAGGCCCTGAGACAGCTGTGCTGTTTTGGAGTCAATTACATCAGCTTGTGTTGAAATTAACATTAAACACAGCCCCCAGTACGCCCTGAAACAGCTGTGCTGTTTTGGAGTCAACTACATTAGCTTGTGTTAAAATTAACATTAATCACAGCCCCCAAAAGGCCCTGAGAAGGCTCTGTGGAGAAAGATTTTTGCAGACTGGTCGACTTTTGTCGTGGTACAGACAATTTCCTAATTGCAGTTGTTAAGTTTACCAACAGCCCCCAGGAGGCCCTGAGACAACTCTGCTGTTTTGGAGTCAACTACATTAGCTTGTGTTGTAATTAAAATTAAACACAGCCCCCAGGAGGCCCTGAGACAGTTGTGCTGTTTTGGAGAAAACCACATTAGCTTGTGTTGAAATTAACATTAAACACAGCCCCCAGGAGGCCCTGAGAAAGCTGTGCTGTTTTGGAGTCAATTACATCAGCTTGTGTTGAAATTAACATTAAACACAACCCCCAGGAGGCCCTGAGACAGCTGTGCTGTTTTGGAGTCAATTACATCAGCTTGTGTTGAAATTAACATTAAAGACAGCCCCCAAGAGGCCCTGAGATAGTTTTGCCGTTTTGGAGTCAACTACATTAACTTGTGTTGAAATTAACATTAAACACAGCCCCCAGGAGGCCCTGGGACAGCTGTATGGAGAAAGATTTTTGCAGACTGATAAACTTTTGTTGCGGTTAAGACTATTTCTTAATTGCAGTGGTTAAGTTTAACAACAGCCCCCAGGAGGTCCTGAGACAGCTGTGTGGAGAAAGACTTTTGCAGACTGATACACTTTTGTCGCGGTAAAGACGATTTCCTAATTGCAGTATTTAAGTTTAACAACAGCTCCCAGGAGGCCCTGAGAGAGCTGTGCTTTTTTGGAGACAATTTTATTAGCTTGTGTTGAAATTAACATTAAACACAGCCCCCAGGAGGCCCTGAGACAGCTGTGCTGTTTTGGAGTCAACTACATTAGCTTGTGTTATAATTAACATTAAACACAGCCCCCAGGAGGCCCTGAGACAGCTGTATGGAGAAAAAGTTTTGCATACTGATAAACTTTTGTCGCGGTAAAGACTATTCTCTAATTGCAGTGGTTAAGTTTAACAACAGCCCCCAGGAGGCCCTGAGACAGCTGTGCTGTTTTGGAGTCAACTACATTAGCTTGTGTAGAAAGTAACATTAAACACAGCCCCCAGGGGACCCTGAGACAGCTGTGTGGAGAAAGGTTTTTGCACACTGATAGACTTTTGTCGCGGTAAAGACGATTTCCTAATTGCAGTATTTAAGTTTAACAACAGCGCCCAGGAGGCCCTGAGAGAGCTGTGCTTTTTTGGAGACAATTTTATTAGCTTGTGTTGAAATTATCATTAAACACAGCCCCCAGGAGGCCCTGAGACAGCTGTGCTGTTTTGGAGTCAATTGAAATTAACATTAAACACAGCCCCCAGTACGCCCTGAAACAGCTGTGCTGTTTTGGAGTCAACTACATTAGTTTGTGTTAAAATTAACATTAAACACAGCCCCCAAAAGGCCCTGAGAAGGCTGTGTGGAGAAAGATTTTTGCAGACTGGTCGACTTTTGTCGTGGTACAGACAATTTACTAATTGCAGTTGTTAAGTTTACCAACAGCCCCCAGGAGGCCCTGAGACAACTCTGCTGTTTTGGAGTCAACTACATTAGCTTGTGTTGTAATTAAAATTAAACACAGCCCCCAGGAGGCCCTGAGACAGTTGTGCTGTTTTGGAGAAAACCACATTAGCTTGTGTTGAAATTAACATTAAACACAGCCCGCAGGAGGCCCTGAGAAAGCTGTGCTGTTTTGGAGTCAATTACATCAGCTTGTGTTGAAAATAACATTAAACACAGCCCCCAGGAGGCCCTGAGACAGCTGTGCTGTTTTGGAGTCAATTACATCAGCTTGTGTTGAAATTAACATTAAAGACAGCCCCCAAGAGGCCCTGAGATAGCTGTGCCGTTTTGGAGTCAACTACATTAGCTTGTGTTGAAATTAACATTAAACACAGCCCCCAGGAGGGCCTGAGACAGCTGTGTGGAGAAAGACTTTTGCAGACTGATAGACTTTTGTCGCAGGAAAGACGATTTCGTAATTGCAGTGGTTAAGTTTAACAACAGTCCCCAGGAGGCCCTGAGACAACTGTGCTGTTTTGGAGTCAACTACATTAGCTTGTCTTGTAATTAAAATTAAACACAGCCCCCAGGAGGCCCTGAGACAGCTGTGCCGTTATGGAGTCAAAAACAGCTGTGCTGTTTTGGAGTCAACTACATTATCTTGTGTTATAATTAACATTAAACACAGCCCCCAGGAGGCCCTGAGACAGCTGTCCTTTTTTGGAGAAAACTACATTAGCTTGTATTGAAATTAACATTAAATACAGCCCCCAGGAGGCCCTGAGACAGCTGTGCTGTTTTGGAGAAAACTACATTAGCTTGTGTTGAAATTAACATTAAACACAGCCCCCAGGAGGCCCTGAGACAGCTGTGCTGTTTTGGAGTCAACTACATTACCTTGTGTTATAATTAACATTAAACACAGCCCCCAGGAGGCCCTGAGACAGCTGTATGGAGAAAAATTTTTGCAGACTGATAAACTTTTGTCGCGGTAAAGACTATTTCCTAATTGCAGTGGTTAAGTTTAACAACAGCCCCCAGGAGGCCCTGAGACAGCTGTTCTGTTTTGGAATCAAGTACATTACCTTGTGTTGAAATTAACATTAAACACAGCCCCCAGGAGGCCCTGAGACAGCTCTGCTGTTTTGGAGAAAACTACATTAGCTTGTGTTGAAATTAACATTAAACACAGCCCCCAGGAGGCCCTGAGACAGCTGTGCTGTTTTGGAGTCAACTACATTAGCTTGTGTTGAAATTACCATTAAACACAGCCCCCAGGAGGCCCTGAGACAGCTGTGCTGTTTTGGAGTCAATTACATCAGCTTGTGTTGAAATTAACATTAAAGACAGCCCCCAACAGGCCCTGAGATAGCTGTGCCGTTTTGGAGTCAACTACATTAGCTTGTGTTAAAATTAACATTGATCACAGCCCCCAAAAGGCCCTGAGAAGGCTGTGTGGAGAAAGATTTTTTCAGACTGGTCAACTTTTGTCGCGGTAAAGACAATTTCCTAATTGCAGTTGTTAAGTTTACCAACAGCCCCCAGGAGGCCCTGAGACAGCTGTGTGGAGAAAGACTTTTGCAGACTGATAGACTTTTGTCGCAGGAAAGACGATTTCCTAATTGCAGTGGTTAAGTTTAACAACAGTCCCCAGGAGGCCCTGAGACAACTGTGCTGTTTTGGAGTCAACTACATTAGTTGTGTTGTAAGTAAAATTAAACACAGCCCCCAGGAGGCCCTGAGACAGCTGTGCCGTTATGCAGTCAAAAACAGCTGTGCTGTTTTGGAGTAAACTACATTAGCTTGTGTTATAATTAACATTAAACACAGCCCCCAGGAGGCCCTGAGACAGCTGTCCTTTTTTGGAGAAAACTACATTAGCTGTTGTTGAAATTAACATTAAACACAGCCCCCAGGAGGGCCTGTAACAGCTGTGTGGAGAAAGATTTTTGCAGACTGGTCGATTTTTATCGCGGTACAGATAATTTCCTAATTGCAGTTGTTAAGTTTAACAACATCCCCGACGAGGCCCTGAGAAAACTGTGCTGTTTTGGAGTCAACTACATTAGCTTGTGTTGAAATTAACATTAAACACAGCCCCCAGGGAACCCTTAGACAGCTGTGTGGAGAAAGGTTTTTGCACACTGATAGACTTTTGTCGCGGTAAAGACGATTTCTTAATTGCAGTATTAAGTAAGTTTAACAACAGCTCCCATGAGGCCCTGAGAGAGCTGTCCTTTTTTGGAGACAATTTTATTAGGTTGTGTTGAAATTAACATTAAACACAGCCCCCAGGAGGCCCTGAGACAGCTGTGCTGTTTTGGAGTCAAATACATCAGCTTGTGTTGAAATTAACATTAAACACAGCCCCCAGGAGGCCCGAGACAGCTGTATGGAGAAAGATTGTTGCAGACTGATAAACTTTTGTTGCGGTAAAGACTATTTCTTAATTGCAGTGGTTAAGTTTAACAACAGCCCCCAGGAGGCCCTGAGACAGCTGTGCCATTTTGGAGTCAACTACATTAGCTTATGTTCTAATTAACATTAAACACAGCCCCCAGGAGGCCCTGAGACAGCTGTGCCATTTTGGAGTCAACTACATTAGCTTATGTTGTAATTAACATTAAACACAGCCCCCAGGAGGCCCTGACACAGCTGTATGGAGAAAGACTTTTGCAGACTGATAGACTTTTGTCGCAGGAAAGACGATTTCCTAATTGCAGTGGTTAAGTTTGACAACAGTCCCCAGGAGGCCCTGAGACAACTGTGCTGTTTTGGAGTCAACTACATTAGCTTATGTTGAAATTAACATTAAACACAGCCCCCAGGAGGCCCTGAGACAACTGTGCTGTTTTGGAGTCAACTACATTAGCTTATGTTTTAATTAACATTAAACACAGCCCCCAGGAGGCCCTGAGACAGCTGTGCCGTTTTGGAGTCAACTACATTAGTTTATGTTGTAATTAACATTAAACACAGCCCCCAGGAGGCCCTGAGACAGCTGTGTGGAGAAAGACTTTTGCAGACTGATAGACTTTTGTCGCAGGAAAGACGATTTCGTAATTGCAGTGGTTAAGTTTAACAACAGTCCCCAGGAGGTCCTGAGACAACTGTGCTGTTTTGGAGTCAACTACATTAGCTTGTGTTGTAATCAAAATTAAACACAGCCCCCAGGAGGCCCTGAGACAGCTGTGCCGTTATGGAGTCAAAAACAGCTGTGCTGTTTTGTGTCAACTACATTATCTGGTGTTATAATTAACATTAAACACAGCCCCCAGGAGGCCCTGAGACAGCTGTCCTTTTTTGGAGAAAACTACATTAGCTTGTATTGAAATTAACATTAAACACAGCCCCCAGGAGGCCCTGAGACAGCTGTGCAGTTTTGGAGTCAACTACATTAGCTTGTGTTGAAATTAACATTAAACACAGCCCCCAGGGAACCCTTAGACAGCTGTGTGGAGAAAGGTTTTTGCACACTGATAGACTTTTGTCGCGGTAAAGACGATTTCCTAATTGCAGTATTAAGTAAGTTTAACAACAGCTCCCATGAGGCCCTGAGAGAGCTGTCCTTTTTTGGAGACAATTTTATTAGGTTGTGTTGAAATTAACATTAAACACAGCCCCCAGGAGGCCCTGAGACAGCTGTGCTGTTTTGGATTCAATTACATCAGCTTGTGTTGAAAATATTAAACACAGCCCCCAGTACGCCCTGAGAGAGCTTTGCTTTTTTGGAGACAAATTTATTAGCTTGTGTTGAAATTAACATTAAACACAGCCCCCAGGAGGCCCTGAGACAGCTGTGCTGTTTTGGAGTCAAATACATCAGCTTGTGTTGAAATTAACATTAAAGACAGCCCCCAAGAGGCCCTGAGATAGCTGTGCCATTTTGGAGTAAACTACATTAGCTTGTGTTGAAATTAACATTAAACACAGCCCCCAGGAGGCCCTGAGACAGCTGTGTGGAGACAGGTTTTTGCACACTGATAGACCTTTGTCGTGGTAAAGACGATTTCTTAATTGCAGTTGTTAAATTTAACAACAGCCCCCAGGAGGCCCAGAGAGAGCTGTGCTTGTTTGGAGACAATTTCATTAGCTTGTGTTGAAATTAACATTAAACACAGCCCCCAGGAGGCCCGAGACAGCTGTATGGAGAAAGATTGTTGCAGACTGATAAACTTTTGTTGCGGTAAAGACTATCTCTTAATTGCAGTGGTTAAGTTTAACAACAGCCCCCAGGAGGCCCTGAGACAGCTGTGCTGTTTTGGAGTCAATTACATCAGCTTGTGTTGAAATTAACATTAAACACAGCCCCCAGGTGGCCCTGAGACAGCTGTGCCATTTTGGAGTCAACTACATTAGCTTATGTTTTAATTAACATTAAACACAGCCCCCAGGAGGCCCTGAGACAGCTGTGCCGTTTTGGAGTCAACTACATTAGTTTATGTTGTAATTAACATTAAACACAGCCCCCAGGAGGCCCTGAGACAGCTGTGTGGAGAAAGACTTTTGCAGACTGATAGACTTTTGTCGCAGGAAAGACGATTTCGTAATTGCAGTGGTTAAGTTTAACAACAGTCCCCAGGAGGCCCTGAGACAACTGTGCTGTTTTGGAGTCAACTACATTAGCTTGTGTTGTAATTAAAATTAAACACAGCCCCCAGGAGGCCCTGAGACAGCTGTGCCGTTATGGAGTCAAAAACAGCTGTGCTGTTTTGTGTCAACTACATTATCTTGTGTTATAATTAACATTAAACACAGCCCCCAGGAGGCCCTGAGACAGCTGTGCTGTTTTGGAGAAAACTACATTAGCTTGTGTTGAAATTAACATTAAACACAGCCCCCAGGAGGCCCTGAGACAGCTGTGCTGTTTTGGAGTCAACTACATTAGCTTGTGTTGAAATTAACATTAAACACAGCCCCCAGGAGCCCCTGAGACAGCTGTGTGGAGACAGGTTTTTGCACACTGATAGACCTTTGTCGCGGTAAAGACGATTTCTTAATTGCAGTTGTTAAATTTAACAACAGCCCCCAGGAGGCCCAGAGAGAGCTGTGCTTGTTTGGAGACAATTTCATTAGCTTGTGTTGAAATTAACATTAAACACAGCCCCCAGGAGGCCCGAGACAGCTGTATGGAGAAAGATTGTTGCAGACTGATAAACTTTTGTTGCGGTAAAGACTATTTCTTAATTGCAGTGGTTAAGTTTAACAACAGCCCCCAGGAGGCCCTGAGACAGCTGTGCTGTTTTGGAGTCAATTACATCAGCTTGTGTTGAAATTAACATTAAACACAGCCCCCAGGAGGCCCTGAGACAGCTGTGCCATTTTGGAGTCAACTACATTAGCTTATGTTCTAATTAACATTAAACACAGCCCCCAGGAGGCCCTGAGACAGCTGTGCCGTTTTGGAGTCAACTACATTAGCTTATGTTGTAATTAACATTAAACACAGCCCCCAGGAGGCCCTGACACAGCTGTATGGAGAAAGACTTTTGCAGACTGATAGACTTTTGTCGCAGGAAAGACGATTTCCTAATTGCAGTGGTTAAGTTTGACAACAGTCCCCAGGAGGCCCTGAGACAACTGTGCTGTTTTGGAGTCAACTACATTAGCTTATGTTGAAATTAACATTAAACACAGCCCCCAGGAGGCCCTGAGACAACTGTGCTGTTTTGGAGTCAACTACATTAGCTTATGTTGAAATTAACAATAAACACAGCCCCCAGGAGGCCCTGAGACAGCTGTGCCGTTATAGAGTCAAAAACAGCTGTGCTGTTTTGGAGTCAACTACATTATCTTGTGTTATACTTAACATTAAACACAGCCCCCAGGAGGCCCTGAGACAGCTGTCCTTTTTTGGAGAAAACTACATTAGCTTGTGTTGAAATTAACATTAAACACAGCCCCCAGGAGGCCCTGAGACAGCTGTGCTGTTTTGGAGAAAACTACATTAGCTTGTGTTGAAATTAACATTAAACACAGCCCCCAGGAGGCCCTGAGACAGCTGTGCTGTTTTGGAGTCAACTACATTAGCTTGTGTTGAAATTAACATTAAACACAGCCCCCAGGAGGCCCCGAGACAGCTGTGTGGAGAAAGATTTTTGCAGACTGGTCGATTTTTATCGCGGTACAGATAATTTCCTAATTGCAGTTGTTAAGTTTAACAACAGCCCCGAGGAGGCCCTGAGACAGCTGTGCTGTTTATGAGTCAACTACATTAGCTTGTGTTGAAATTAACATTAAACACAGCCCCCAGGGGACCCTTAGACAGCTGTGTGGAGAAAGGTTTTTGCACACTGATAGACTTTTGTCGCGGTAAAGACGATTTCCTAATTGCAGTATTTAAGTTTAACAACAGCTCCCAGGAGGCCCTGAGAGAGCTGTGCTTTTTTGGAGACAATTTTATTAGCTTGTGTTGAAATTAACATTAAACACATCCCCCAGGAGGCCCTGAGACAGCTGTGCTGTTTTGGAGTCAATTACATCAGCTTGTGTTGAAAATAACATTAAACACAGCCCCCAGTACGCCCTGAGAGAGCTGTGCTTTTTTGGAGACAATTTTATTAGCTTGTGTTGAAATTAACATTAAACACAGCCCCCAGGAGGCCCTGAGACAGCTGTGCTGTTTTGGAGTCCACTACATTAGCTTGTGTTATAATTAACATTAAACACAGCCCCCAGGAGGCCCTGAGACAGCTGTATGGAGAAAAAGTTTTGCAGACTGATAAACTTTTGTAGCGGTAAAGACTATTTCCTAATTGCAGTGGTTAAGTTTAACAACAGCTCCCAGGAGGCCCTGAGACAGCTGTGCTGTTTTGGAGTCAACTACATTACCTTGTGTTATAATTAACATTAAACACAGCCCCCAGGAGGCCCTGAGACAGCTGTATGGAGAAAAATTTTTGCAGACTGATAAACTTTTGTCGCGGTAAAGACTATTTCCTAATTGCAGTGGTTAAGTTTAACAACAGCCCCCAGGAGGCCCTGAGACAGCTGTTCTGTTTTGGAATCAACTACATTACCTTGTGTTGAAATTAACATTAAACACAGCCCCCAGGAGGCCCTGAGACAGCTCTGCTGTTTTGGAGAAAACTACATTAGCTTGTGTTGAAATTAACATTAAACACAGCCCCCAGGAGGCCCTGAGACAGCTGTGCTGTTTTGGAGTCAACTACATTAGCTTGTGTTGAAATTACCATTAAACACAGCCCCCAGGAGGCCCTGAGACAGCTGTGCTGTTTTGGAGTCAATTACATCAGCTTGTGTTGAAATTAACATTAAAGACAGCCCCCAACAGGCCCTGAGATAGCTGTGCCGTTTTGGAGTCAACTACATTAGCTTGTGTTAAAATTAACATTGATCACAGCCCCCAAAAGGCCCTGAGAAGGCTGTGTGGAGAAAGATTTTTTCAGACTGGTCAACTTTTGTCGCGGTAAAGACAATTTCCTAATTGCAGTTGTTAAGTTTACCAACAGCCCCCAGGAGGCCCTGAGACAGCTGTGTGGAGAAAGACTTTTGCAGACTGATAGACTTTTGTCGCAGGAAAGACGATTTCCTAATTGCAGTGGTTAAGTTTAACAACAGTCCCCAGGAGGCCCTGAGACAACTGTGCTGTTTTGGAGTCAACTACATTAGTTGTGTTGTAATTAAAATTAAACACAGCCCCCAGGAGGCCCTGAGACAGCTGTGCCGTTATGCAGTCAAAAACAGCTGTGCTGTTTTGGAGTCAACTACATTAGCTTGTGTTATAATTAACATTAAACACAGCCCCCAGGAGGCCCTGAGACAGCTGTCCTTTTTTGGAGAAAACTACATTAGCTGTTGTTGAAATTAACATTAAACACAGCCCCCAGGTGGCCCTGAGACAGCTGTGCTGTTTTGGAGAAAACTACATTAGCTTGTGTTGAGATTAACATTAAACACAGCCCCCAGGAGGCCCTGAGACAGCTGTGCTGTTTTGGAGTCAAGTACATTAGCTTGTGTTGAAATTAACATTAAACACAGCCCCCAGGAGGGCCTGTAACAGCTGTGTGGAGAAAGATTTTTGCAGACTGGTCGATTTTTATCGCGGTACAGATAATTTCCTAATTGCAGTTGTTAAGTTTAACAACATCCCCGACGAGGCCCTGAGACAGCTGTGCTGTTTTGAGTCAACTACATTAGCTTGTGTTGAAATTAACATTAAACACAGCCCCCAGGGAACCCTTAGACAGCTGTGTGGAGAAAGGTTTTTGCACACTGATAGACTTTTGTCGCGGTAAAGACGATTTCCTAATTGCAGTATAAAGTAAGTTTAACAACAGCTCCCATGAGGCCCTGAGAGAGCTGTCCTTTTTTGGAGACAATTTTATTAGGTTGTGTTGAAATTAACATTAAACACAGCCCCCAGGAGGCCCTGAGACAGCTGTGCTGTTTTGGATTCAATTACATCAGCTTGTGTTGAAAATATTAAACACAGCCCCCAGTACGCCCTGAGAGAGCTTTGCTTTTTTGGACACAATTTTATTAGCTTGTGTTGAAATTAACATTAAACACAGCCCCCAGGAGGAACTGAGACAGCTGTGCTGTTTTGGAGTCAAATACATCAGCTTGTGTTGAAATTAACATTAAAGACAGCCCCCAAGAGGCCCTGAGATAGCTGTGCCATTTTGGAGTAAACTACATTAGCTTGTGTTGAAATTAACATTAAACACAGCCCCCAGGAGGCCCTGAGAGAGCTGTGCCATTTTGGAGTCAACTACATTAGCTTATGTTTTAATTAACATTAAACACAGCCCCCAGGAGGCCCTGAGACAGCTGTGCCGTTTTGGAGTCAACTACATTAGTTTATGTTGTAATTAACATTAAACACAGCCCCCAGGAGGCCCTGAGACAGCTGTGTGGAGAAAGACTTTTGCAGACTGATAGACTTTTGTCGCAGGAAAGACGATTTCGTAATTGCAGTGGTTAAGTTTAACAACAGTCCCCAGGAGGCCCTGAGACAACTGTGCTGTTTTGGAGTCAACTACATTAGCTTGTGTTGTAATTAAAATTAAACACAGCCACCAGGAGGCCCTGAGACAGCTGTGCCGTTATGGAGTCAAAAACAGCTGTGCTGTTTTGTGTCAACTACATTATCTGGTGTTATAATTAACATTAAACACAGCCCCCAGGAGGCCCTGAGACAGCTGTGCTGTTTTGGAGAAAACTACATTAGCTTGTGTTGAAATTAACATTAAACACAGCCCCCAGGAGGCCCTGAGACAGCTGTGCTGTTTTGGAGTCAACTACATTAGCTTGTGTTGAAATTAACATTAAACACAGCCCCCAGGAGCCCCTGAGACAGCTGTGTGGAGACAGGTTTTTGCACACTGATAGACCTTTGTCGCGGTAAAGACGATTTCTTAATTGCAGTTGTTAAATTTAACAACAGCCCCCAGGAGGCCCAGAGAGAGCTGTGCTTGTTTGGAGACAATTTCATTAGCTTGTGTTGAAATTAACATTAAACACAGCCCCCAGGAGGCCCGAGACAGCTGTATGGAGAAAGATTGTTGCAGACTGATAAACTTTTGTTGCGGTAAAGACTATTTCTTAATTGCAGTGGTTAAGTTTAACAACAGCCCCCAGGAGGCCCTGAGACAGCTGTGCCATTTTGGAGTCAACTACATTAGCTTATGTTCTAATTAACATTAAACACAGCCCCCAGGAGGCCCTGAGACAGCTGTGCCATTTTGGAGTCAACTACATTAGCTTATGTTGTAATTAACATTAAACACAGCCCCCAGGAGGCCCTGACACAGCTGTATGGAGAAAGACTTTTGCAGACTGATAGACTTTTGTCGCAGGAAAGACGATTTCCTAATTGCAGTGGTTAAGTTTGACAACAGTCCCCAGGAGGCCCTGAGACAACTGTGCTGTTTTGGAGTCAACTACATTAGCTTATGTTGAAATTAACATTAAACACAGCCCCCAGGAGGCCCTGAGACAACTGTGCTGTTTTGGAGTCAACTACATTAGCTTATGTTGAAATTAACAATAAACACAGCCCCCAGGAGGCCCTGAGACAGCTGTGCCGTTATAGAGTCAAAAACAGCTGTGCTGTTTTGGAGAAAACTACATTAGCTTGTGTTGAAATTAACATTAAACACAGCCCCCAGGAGGCCCTGAGACAGCTGTGCTGTTTTGGAGTCAACTACATTAGCTTGTGTTGAAATTAACATTAAACACAGCCCCCAGGAGGCCCTGAGACAGCTGTGTGGAGAACGATTTTTGCAGACTGGTCGATTTTTATCGCGGTACAGATAATTTCCTAATTGCAGTTGTTAAGTTTAACAACAGCCCCGAGGAGGCCCTGAGACAGCTGTGCTGTTTTGGAGTCAACTACATTAGCTTGTGTTGAAATTAACATTAAACACAACCCCCAGGGGACCCTTAGACAGCTGTGTGGAGAAAGGTTTTTGCACACTGATAGACTTTTGTCGCGGTAAAGACGATTTCCTAATTGCAGTATTTAAGTCTAACAACAGCTCCCAGGAGGCCCTGAGAGAGCTGTGCTTTTTTGGAGACAATATTATTAGATTGTGTTGAAATTAACATTAAACACAGCCCCCAGGAGGCCCTGAGACAGCTGTGCTGTTTTGGAGTCAATTACATCAGCTTGTGTTGAAATTAACATTAAACACAGCCCCCAGTACGCCCTGAAACAGCTGTGCTGTTTTGGAGTCAACTACATTAGCTTGTGTTAAAATTAACATTAATCACAGCCCCCAAAAGGCCCTGAGAAGGCTCTGTGGAGAAAGATTTTTGCAGACTGGTCGACTTTTGTCGTGGTACAGACAATTTCCTAATTGCAGTTGTTAAGTTTACCAACAGCCCCCAGGAGGCCCTGAGACAACTCTGCTGTTTTGGAGTCAACTACATTAGCTTGTGTTGTAATTAAAATTAAACACAGCCCCCAGGAGGCCCTGAGACAGTTGTGCTGTTTTGGAGAAAACCACATTAGCTTGTGTTGAAATTAACATTAAACACAGCCCCCAGGAGGCCCTGAGAAAGCTGTGCTGTTTTGGAGTCAATTACATCAGCTTGTGTTGAAATTAACATTAAACACAACCCCCAGGAGGCCCTGAGACAGCTGTGCTGTTTTGGAGTCAATTACATCAGCTTGTGTTGAAATTAACATTAAAGACAGCCCCCAAGAGGCCCTGAGATAGTTTTGCTGTTTTGGAGTCAACTACATTAACTTGTGTTGAAATTAACATTAAACACAGCCCCCAGGAGGCCCTGGGACAGCTGTATGGAGAAAGATTTTTGCAGACTGATAAACTTTTGTTGCGGTTAAGACTATTTCTTAATTGCAGTGGTTAAGTTTAACAACAGCCCCCAGGAGGTCCTGAGACAGCTGTGTGGAGAAAGACTTTTGCAGACTGATACACTTTTGTCGCGGTAAAGACGATTTCCTAATTGCAGTATTTAAGTTTAACAACAGCTCCCAGGAGGCCCTGAGAGAGCTGTGCTTTTTTGGAGACAATTTTATTAGCTTGTGTTGAAATTAACATTAAACACAGCCCCCAGGAGGCCCTGAGACAGCTGTGCTGTTTTGGAGTCAACTACATTAGCTTGTGTTATAATTAACATTAAACACAGCCCCCAGGAGGCCCTGAGACAGCTGTATGGAGAAAAAGTTTTGCATACTGATAAACTTTTGTCGCGGTAAAGACTATTCTCTAATTGCAGTGGTTAAGTTTAACAACAGCCCCCAGGAGGCCCTGAGACAGCTGTGCTGTTTTGGAGTCAACTACATTAGCTTGTGTAGAAAGTAACATTAAACACAGCCCCCAGGGGACCCTGAGACAGCTGTGTGGAGAAAGGTTTTTGCACACTGATAGACTTTTGTCGCGGTAAAGACGATTTCCTAATTGCAGTATTTAAGTTTAACAACAGCGCCCAGGAGGCCCTGAGAGAGCTGTGCTTTTTTGGAGACAATTTTATTAGCTTGTGTTGAAATTATCATTAAACACAGCCCCCAGGAGGCCCTGAGACAGCTGTGCTGTTTTGGAGTCAATTGAAATTAACATTAAACACAGCCCCCAGTACGCCCTGAAACAGCTGTGCTGTTTTGGAGTCAACTACATTAGTTTGTGTTAAAATTAACATTAAACACAGCCCCCAAAAGGCCCTGAGAAGGCTGTGTGGAGAAAGATTTTTGCAGACTGGTCGACTTTTGTCGTGGTACAGACAATTTACTAATTGCAGTTGTTAAGTTTACCAACAGCCCCCAGGAGGCCCTGAGACAACTCTGCTGTTTTGGAGTCAACTACATTAGCTTGTGTTGTAATTAAAATTAAACACAGCCCCCAGGAGGCCCTGAGACAGTTGTGCTGTTTTGGAGAAAACCACATTAGCTTGTGTTGAAATTAACATTAAACACAGCCCGCAGGAGGCCCTGAGAAAGCTGTGCTGTTTTGGAGTCAATTACATCAGCTTGTGTTGAAAATAACATTAAACACAGCCCCCAGGAGGCCCTGAGACAGCTGTGCTGTTTTGGAGTCAATTACATCAGCTTGTGTTGAAATTAACATTAAAGACAGCCCCCAAGAGGCCCTGAGATAGCTGTGCCGTTTTGGAGTCAACTACATTAGCTTGTGTTGAAATTAACATTAAACACAGCCCCCAGGAGGGCCTGAGACAGCTGTGTGGAGAAAGACTTTTGCAGACTGATAGACTTTTGTCGCAGGAAAGACGATTTCGTAATTGCAGTGGTTAAGTTTAACAACAGTCCCCAGGAGGCCCTGAGACAACTGTGCTGTTTTGGAGTCAACTACATTAGCTTGTCTTGTAATTAAAATTAAACACAGCCCCCAGGAGGCCCTGAGACAGCTGTGCTGTTTTGGAGAAAACTACATTAGCTTGTGTTGAATTTAACATTAAACACAGCCCCCAGGAGGCCCTGAGACAGCTGTGCTGTTTTGGAGTCAACTACATTAGCTTGTGTTGAAATTAACATTAAACACAGCCCCCAGGAGGCCCTGAGACAGCTGTGTGGAGAAAGATTTTTGCAGACTGGTCGATTTTTATCGCGGTACAGATAATTTCCTAATTGCAGTTGTTAAGTTTAACAACAGCCCCGAGGAGGCCTTGAGACAGCTCTGCTGTTTTGGAGTCAACTACATTAGCTTGTGTTGAAATTAACATTAAACACAGCCCCCAGGAGGCCCTGAGACAGCTGTGCTGTTTTGGAGTCAACTACATTAGCTTGTGTTGAAATTAACATTAAACACAGCCCCCAGGAGGCCCTGAGACAGCTGTGTGGAGAACGATTTTTGCAGACTGGTCGATTTTTATCGCGGTACAGATAATTTCCTAATTGCAGTTGTTAAGTTTAACAACAGCCCCGAGGAGGCCCTGAGACAGCTGTGCTGTTTTGGAGTCAACTACATTAGCTTGTGTTGAAATTAACATTAAACACAACCCCCAGGGGACCCTTAGACAGCTGTGTGGAGAAAGGTTTTTGCACACTGATAGACTTTTGTCGCGGTAAAGACGATTTCCTAATTGCAGTATTTAAGTCTAACAACAGCTCCCAGGAGGCCCTGAGAGAGCTGTGCTTTTTTGGAGACAATATTATTAGATTGTGTTGAAATTAACATTAAACACAGCCCCCAGGAGGCCCTGAGACAGCTGTGCTGTTTTGGAGTCAATTACATCAGCTTGTGTTGAAATTAACATTAAACACAGCCCCCAGTACGCCCTGAAACAGCTGTGCTGTTTTGGAGTCAACTACATTAGCTTGTGTTAAAATTAACATTAATCACAGCCCCCAAAAGGCCCTGAGAAGGCTCTGTGGAGAAAGATTTTTGCAGACTGGTCGACTTTTGTCGTGGTACAGACAATTTCCTAATTGCAGTTGTTAAGTTTACCAACAGCCCCCAGGAGGCCCTGAGACAACTCTGCTGTTTTGGAGTCAACTACATTAGCTTGTGTTGTAATTAAAATTAAACACAGCCCCCAGGAGGCCCTGAGACAGTTGTGCTGTTTTGGAGAAAACCACATTAGCTTGTGTTGAAATTAACATTAAACACAGCCCCCAGGAGGCCCTGAGAAAGCTGTGCTGTTTTGGAGTCAATTACATCAGCTTGTGTTGAAATTAACATTAAACACAACCCCCAGGAGGCCCTGAGACAGCTGTGCTGTTTTGGAGTCAATTACATCAGCTTGTGTTGAAATTAACATTAAAGACAGCCCCCAAGAGGCCCTGAGATAGTTTTGCCGTTTTGGAGTCAACTACATTAACTTGTGTTGAAATTAACATTAAACACAGCCCCCAGGAGGCCCTGGGACAGCTGTATGGAGAAAGATTTTTGCAGACTGATAAACTTTTGTTGCGGTTAAGACTATTTCTTAATTGCAGTGGTTAAGTTTAACAACAGCCCCCAGGAGGTCCTGAGACAGCTGTGTGGAGAAAGACTTTTGCAGACTGATACACTTTTGTCGCGGTAAAGACGATTTCCTAATTGCAGTATTTAAGTTTAACAACAGCTCCCAGGAGGCCCTGAGAGAGCTGTGCTTTTTTGGAGACAATTTTATTAGCTTGTGTTGAAATTAACATTAAACACAGCCCCCAGGAGGCCCTGAGACAGCTGTGCTGTTTTGGAGTCAACTACATTAGCTTGTGTTATAATTAACATTAAACACAGCCCCCAGGAGGCCCTGAGACAGCTGTATGGAGAAAAAGTTTTGCATACTGATAAACTTTTGTCGCGGTAAAGACTATTCTCTAATTGCAGTGGTTAAGTTTAACAACAGCCCCCAGGAGGCCCTGAGACAGCTGTGCTGTTTTGGAGTCAACTACATTAGCTTGTGTAGAAAGTAACATTAAACACAGCCCCCAGGGGACCCTGAGACAGCTGTGTGGAGAAAGGTTTTTGCACACTGATAGACTTTTGTCGCGGTAAAGACGATTTCCTAATTGCAGTATTTAAGTTTAACAACAGCGCCCAGGAGGCCCTGAGAGAGCTGTGCTTTTTTGGAGACAATTTTATTAGCTTGTGTTGAAATTATCATTAAACACAGCCCCCAGGAGGCCCTGAGACAGCTGTGCTGTTTTGGAGTCAATTGAAATTAACATTAAACACAGCCCCCAGTACGCCCTGAAACAGCTGTGCTGTTTTGGAGTCAACTACATTAGTTTGTGTTAAAATTAACATTAAACACAGCCCCCAAAAGGCCCTGAGAAGGCTGTGTGGAGAAAGATTTTTGCAGACTGGTCGACTTTTGTCGTGGTACAGACAATTTACTAATTGCAGTTGTTAAGTTTACCAACAGCCCCCAGGAGGCCCTGAGACAACTCTGCTGTTTTGGAGTCAACTACATTAGCTTGTGTTGTAATTAAAATTAAACACAGCCCCCAGGAGGCCCTGAGACAGTTGTGCTGTTTTGGAGAAAACCACATTAGCTTGTGTTGAAATTAACATTAAACACAGCCCGCAGGAGGCCCTGAGAAAGCTGTGCTGTTTTGGAGTCAATTACATCAGCTTGTGTTGAAAATAACATTAAACACAGCCCCCAGGAGGCCCTGAGACAGCTGTGCTGTTTTGGAGTCAATTACATCAGCTTGTGTTGAAATTAACATTAAAGACAGCCCCCAAGAGGCCCTGAGATAGCTGTGCCGTTTTGGAGTCAACTACATTAGCTTGTGTTGAAATTAACATTAAACACAGCCCCCAGGAGGGCCTGAGACAGCTGTGTGGAGAAAGACTTTTGCAGACTGATAGACTTTTGTCGCAGGAAAGACGATTTCGTAATTGCAGTGGTTAAGTTTAACAACAGTCCCCAGGAGGCCCTGAGACAACTGTGCTGTTTTGGAGTCAACTACATTAGCTTGTCTTGTAATTAAAATTAAACACAGCCCCCAGGAGGCCCTGAGACAGCTGTGCCGTTATGGAGTCAAAAACAGCTGTGCTGTTTTGGAGTCAACTACATTAGCTTGTGTTGAAATTAACATTAAACACAGCCCCCAGGAGCCCCTGAGACAGCTGTGTGGAGACAGGTTTTTGCACACTGATAGACCTTTGTCGCGGTAAAGACGATTTCTTAATTGCAGTTGTTAAATTTAACAACAGCCCCCAGGAGGCCCAGAGAGAGCTGTGCTTGTTTGGAGACAATTTCATTAGCTTGTGTTGAAATTAACATTAAACACAGCCCCCAGGAGGCCCGAGACAGCTGTATGGAGAAAGATTGTTGCAGACTGATAAACTTTTGTTGCGGTAAAGACTATTTCTTAATTGCAGTGGTTAAGTTTAACAACAGCCCCCAGGAGGCCCTGAGACAGCTGTGCTGTTTTGGAGTCAATTACATCAGCTTGTGTTGAAATTAACATTAAACACAGCCCCCAGGAGGCCCTGAGACAGCTGTGCCATTTTGGAGTCAACTACATTAGCTTATGTTCTAATTAACATTAAACACAGCCCCCAGGAGGCCCTGAGACAGCTGTGCCGTTTTGGAGTCAACTACATTAGCTTATGTTGTAATTAACATTAAACACAGCCCCCAGGAGGCCCTGACACAGCTGTATGGAGAAAGACTTTTGCAGACTGATAGACTTTTGTCGCAGGAAAGACGATTTCCTAATTGCAGTGGTTAAGTTTGACAACAGTCCCCAGGAGGCCCTGAGACAACTGTGCTGTTTTGGAGTCAACTACATTAGCTTATGTTGAAATTAACATTAAACACAGCCCCCAGGAGGCCCTGAGACAACTGTGCTGTTTTGGATTCAACTACATTAGCTTATGTTGAAATTAACAATAAACACAGCCCCCAGGAGGCCCTGAGACAGCTGTGCCGTTATAGAGTCAAAAACAGCTGTGCTGTTTTGGAGTCAACTACATTATCTTGTGTTATACTTAACATTAAACACAGCCCCCAGGAGGCCCTGAGACAGCTGTCCTTTTTTGGAGAAAACTACATTAGCTTGTGTTGAAATTAACATTAAACACAGCCCCCAGGAGGCCCTGAGACAGCTGTGCTGTTTTGGAGAAAACTACATTAGCTTGTGTTGAAATTAACATTAAACACAGCCCCCAGGAGGCCCTGAGACAGCGGTGCTGTTTTGGAGTCAACTACATTAGCTTGTGTTGAAATTAACATTAAACACAGCCCCCAGGAGGCCCCGAGACAGCTGTGTGGAGAAAGATTTTTGCAGACTGGTCGATTTTTATCGCGGTACAGATAATTTCCTAATTGCAGTTGTTAAGTTTAACAACAGCCCCGAGGAGGCCCTGAGACAGCTGTGCTGTTTATGAGTCAACTACATTAGCTTGTGTTGAAATTAACATTAAACACAGCCCCCAGGGGACCCTTAGACAGCTGTGTGGAGAAAGGTTTTTGCACACTGATAGACTTTTGTCGCGGTAAAGACGATTTCCTAATTGCAGTATTTAAGTTTAACAACAGCTCCCAGGAGGCCCTGAGAGAGCTGTGCTTTTTTGGAGACAATTTTATTAGCTTGTGTTGAAATTAACATTAAACACATCCCCCAGGAGGCCCTGAGACAGCTGTGCTGTTTTGGAGTCAATTACATCAGCTTGTGTTGAAAATAACATTAAACACAGCCCCCAGTACGCCCTGAGAGAGCTGTGCTTTTTTGGAGACAATTTTATTAGCTTGTGTTGAAATTAACATTAAACACAGCCCCCAGGAGGCCCTGAGACAGCTGTGCTGTTTTGGAGTCCACTACATTAGCTTGTGTTATAATTAACATTAAACACAGCCCCCAGGAGGCCCTGAGACAGCTGTATGGAGAAAAAGTTTTGCAGACTGATAAACTTTTGTCGCGGTAAAGACTATTTCCTAATTGCAGTGGTTAAGTTTAAAAACAGCCCCCAGGAGGCCCTGAGACAGCTGTGCTGTTTTGGAGTCAACTACATTACCTTGTGTTATAATTAACATTAAACACAGCCCCCAGGAGGCCCTGAGACAGCTCTGCTGTTTTGGAGAAAACTACATTAGCTTGTGTTGAAATTAACATTAAACACAGCCCCCAGGAGGCCCTGAGACAGCTGTGCTGTTTTGGAGTCAACTACATTAGCTTGTGTTGAAATTAACATTAAACACAGCCCCCAGGAGGCCCTGAGACAGCTTTGCTGTTTTGGAGTCAATTACATCAGCTTGTGTTGAAATTAACATTAAAGACAGCCCCCAAGAGGCCCTGAGATAGCTGTGCCGTTTTGGAGTCAACTACATTAGCTTGTGTTGAAATTAACATTGATCACAGCCCCCAAAAGGCCCTGAGAAGGCTGTGTGGAGAAAGATTTTTTCAGACTGGTCGACTTTTGTCGCGGTAAAGACAATTTCCTAATTGCAGTTGTTAAGTTTACCAACAGCCCCCAGGAGGCCCTGAGACAGCTGTGTGGAGAAAGACTTTTGCAGACTGATAGACTTTTGTCGCAGGAAAGACGATTTCCTAATTGCAGTTGTTAACTTTAACAACAGTCCCCAGGAGGCCCTGAGACAACTGTGCTGTTTTGGAGTCAACTACATTAGTTGTGTTGTAATTAAAATTAAACACAGCCCCCAGGAGGCCCTGAGACAGCTGTATGGAGAAAAAGTTTTGCAGACTGATAAACTTTTGTCGCGGTAAAGACTATTTCCTCATTGCAGTGGTTACGTTTAAAAACAGCCCCCAGGAGGCCCTGAGACAGCTGTTCTGTTTTGGAGTCTACTACATTACCTTGTGTTGAAATTAACATTAAACACAGCCCCCAGGAGGCCCTGAGACAGCTGTGCTGTTTTGGATTCAACTACATTAGCTTGTGTTATAATTAACATTAAACACACCCCCCAGGAGGCCCTGAGACAGCTGTATGGAGAAAGACTTTTGCAGACTGATAGACTTTTGTCGCAGGAAAGACGATTTCCTAATTGCAGTGGTTAAGTTTAACAACAGTCCCCAGGAGGCCCTGAGACAACTGTGCTGTTTTGGAGTCAACTACATTAGCTCATGTTGAAATTAACATTAAACACAGCCCCCAGGAGGCCCTGAGACAACTGTGCTGTTTTGGAGTCAACTACATTAGGTTATGTTGAAATTAACATTAAACACAGCCCCCAGGAGGCCCTGAGACAGCTGTGCCGTTATGGAGTCAAAAACAGCTGTGCTGTTTTGGAGTCAACTACATTATCTTGTGTTATAATTAATATTAAACACAGCCCCCAGGAGGCCCTGAGACAGCTGTCCTTTTTTGGAGAAAACTACATTAGCTTTTGTTGAAATTAACATTAAACACAGCCCCCAGGTGGCCCTGAGACAGCTGTGCTGTTTTGGAGAAAAACTACATTAGCTTGTGTTGAGATTAACATTAAACACAGCCCCCAGGAGGCCCTGAGACAGCTGTGCTGTTTTGGAGTCAACTACATTAGCTTGTGTTGAAATTAACATTAAACACAGCCCCCAGGAGGCCCTGAGACAGCTGTGCCGTTATGGAGTCAAAAACAGCTGTGCTGTTTTGGAGTCAACTACATTATCTTGTGTTATAATTAATATTAAACACAGCCCCCAGGAGGCCCTGAGACAGCTGTCCTTTTTTGGAGAAAACTACATTAGCTTTTGTTGAAATTAACATTAAACACAGCCCCCAGGTGGCCCTGAGACAGCTGTGCTGTTTTCGAGAAAAACTACATTAGCTTGTGTTGAGATTAACATTAAACACAGCCCCCAGGAGGCCCTGAGACAGCTGTGTGGAGAAAGATTTTTGCAGACTGGTCGATTTTTATCGCGGTACAGATAATTTCCTAATTGCAGTTGTTAAGTTTAACAACAGCCCCGACGAGGCCCTGAGACAGCTGTGCTGTTTTGGAGTCAACTACATTAGCTTGTGTTGAAATTAACATTAAACACAGCCCCCAGGGAACCCTTAGACAGCTGTGTGGAGAAAGGTTTTTGCACACTGATAGACTTTTGTCGCGGTAAAGACGATTTCCTAATTGCAGTATTAAGTAAGTTTAACAACAGCTCCCAGGAGGCCCTGAGAGAGCTGTCCTTTTTTGGAGACAATTTTATTAGCTTGTGTTGAAATTAACATTAAACACAGCCCCCAGGAGGCCCTGAGACAGCTGTGCTGTTTTGGAGTCAATTACATCAGCTTGTGTTGAAAATATTAAACACAGCCCCCATTACGCCCTGAGAGAGCTGTGCTTTTTTGGAGACAATTTTATTAGCTTGTGTTGAAATTAACATTAAACACAGCCCCCAGGAGGCCCTGAGACAGCTGTGCTGTTTTGGAGAAAACTACATTAGCTTGTGTTGAAATTAACATTAAACACAGCCCCCAGGAGGCCCTGAGACAGCTGTGCTGTTTTGGAGTCAACTACATTAGCTTGTGTTGAAATTAACATTAAACACAGCCCCCAGGAGGCCCCGAGACAGCTGTGTGGAGAAAGATTTTTGCAGACTGGTCGATTTTTATCGCGGTACAGATAATTTCCTAATTGCAGTTGTTAAGTTTAACAACAGCCCCGAGGAGGCCCTGAGACAGCTGTGCTGTTTATGAGTCAACTACATTAGCTTGTGTTGAAATTAACATTAAACACAGCCCCCAGGGGACCCTTAGACAGCTGTGTGGAGAAAGGTTTTTGCACACTGATAGACTTTTGTCGCGGTAAAGACGATTTCCTAATTGCAGTATTTAAGTTTAACAACAGCTCCCAGGAGGCCCTGAGAGAGCTGTGCTTTTTTGGAGACAATTTTATTAGCTTGTGTTGAAATTAACATTAAACACATCCCCCAGGAGGCCCTGAGACAGCTGTGCTGTTTTGGAGTCAATTACATCAGCTTGTGTTGAAAATAACATTAAACACAGCCCCCAGGAGGCCCTGAGACAGCTGTGCTGTTTTGGAGTCCACTACATTAGCTTGTGTTATAATTAACATTAAACACAGCCCCCAGGAGGCCCTGAGACAGCTGTATGGAGAAAAAGTTTTGCAGACTGATAAACTTTTGTAGCGGTAAAGACTATTTCCTAATTGCAGTGGTTAAGTTTAACAACAGCTCCCAGGAGGCCCTGAGACAGCTGTGCTGTTTTGGAGTCAACTACATTACCTTGTGTTATAATTAACATTAAACACAGCCCCCAGGAGGCCCTGAGACAGCTGTATGGAGAAAAATTTTTGCAGACTGATAAACTTTTGTCGCGGTAAAGACTATTTCCTAATTGCAGTGGTTAAGTTTAACAACAGCCCCCAGGAGGCCCTGAGACAGCTGTTCTGTTTTGGAATCAACTACATTACCTTGTGTTGAAATTAACATTAAACACAGCCCCCAGGAGGCCCTGAGACAGCTCTGCTGTTTTGGAGAAAACTACATTAGCTTGTGTTGAAATTAACATTAAACACAGCCCCCAGGAGGCCCTGAGACAGCTGTGCTGTTTTGGAGTCAACTACATTAGCTTGTGTTGAAATTACCATTAAACACAGCCCCCAGGAGGCCCTGAGACAGCTGTGCTGTTTTGGAGTCAATTACATCAGCTTGTGTTGAAATTAACATTAAAGACAGCCCCCAACAGGCCCTGAGATAGCTGTGCCGTTTTGGAGTCAACTACATTAGCTTGTGTTAAAATTAACATTGATCACAGCCCCCAAAAGGCCCTGAGAAGGCTGTGTGGAGAAAGATTTTTTCAGACTGGTCAACTTTTGTCGCGGTAAAGACAATTTCCTAATTGCAGTTGTTAAGTTTACCAACAGCCCCCAGGAGGCCCTGAGACAGCTGTGTGGAGAAAGACTTTTGCAGACTGATAAACTTTTGTCGCAGGAAAGACGATTTCCTAATTGCAGTGGTTAAGTTTAACAACAGTCCCCAGGAGGCCCTGAGACAACTGTGCTGTTTTGGAGTCAACTACATTAGTTGTGTTGTAATTAAAATTAAACACAGCCCCCAGGAGGCCCTGAGACAGCTGTGCCGTTATGCAGTCAAAAACAGCTGTGCTGTTTTGGAGTCAACTACATTAGCTTGTGTTATAATTAACATTAAACACAGCCCCCAGGAGGCCCTGAGACAGCTGTCCTTTTTTGGAGAAAACTACATTAGCTGTTGTTGAAATTAACATTAAACACAGCCCCCAGGTGGCCCTGAGACAGCTGTGCTGTTTTGGAGAAAACTACATTAGCTTGTGTTGAGATTAACATTAAACACAGCCCCCAGGAGGCCCTGAGACAGCTGTGCTGTTTTGGAGTCAAGTACATTAGCTTGTGTTGAAATTAACATTAAACACAGCCCCCAGGAGGGCCTGTAACAGCTGTGTGGAGAAAGATTTTTGCAGACTGGTCGATTTTTATCGCGGTACAGATAATTTCCTAATTGCAGTTGTTAAGTTTAACAACATCCCCGACGAGGCCCTGAGACAGCTGTGCTGTTTTGAGTCAACTACATTAGCTTGTGTTGAAATTAACATTAAACACAGCCCCCAGGAGGAACTGAGACAGCTGTGCTGTTTTGGAGTCAAATACATCAGCTTGTGTTGAAATTAACATTAAAGACAGCCCCCAAGAGGCCCTGAGATAGCTGTGCCATTTTGGAGTAAACTACATTAGCTTGTGTTGAAATTAACATTAAACACAGCCCCCAGGAGGCCCTGAGACAGCTGTGCCATTTTGGAGTCAACTACATTAGCTTATGTTTTAATTAACATTAAACACAGCCCCCAGGAGGCCCTGAGACAGCTGTGCCGTTTTGGAGTCAACTACATTAGTTTATGTTGTAATTAACATTAAACACAGCCCCCAGGAGGCCCTGAGACAGCTGTGTGGAGAAAGACTTTTGCAGACTGATAGACTTTTGTCGCAGGAAAGACGATTTCGTAATTGCAGTGGTTAAGTTTAACAACAGTCCCCAGGAGGCCCTGAGACAACTGTGCTGTTTTGGAGTCAACTACATTAGCTTGTGTTGTAATTAAAATTAAACACAGCCACCAGGAGGCCCTGAGACAGCTGTGCCGTTATGGAGTCAAAAACAGCTGTGCTGTTTTGTGTCAACTACATTATCTGGTGTTATAATTAACATTAAACACAGCCCCCAGGAGGCCCTGAGACAGCTGTGCTGTTTTGGAGAAAACTACATTAGCTTGTGTTGAAATTAACATTAAACACAGCCCCCAGGAGGCCCTGAGACAGCTGTGCTGTTTTGGAGTCAACTACATTAGCTTGTGTTGAAATTAACATTAAACACAGCCCCCAGGAGCCCCTGAGACAGCTGTGTGGAGACAGGTTTTTGCACACTGATAGACCTTTGTCGCGGTAAAGACGATTTCTTAATTGCAGTTGTTAAATTTAACAACAGCCCCCAGGAGGCCCAGAGAGAGCTGTGCTTGTTTGGAGACAATTTCATTAGCTTGTGTTGAAATTAACATTAAACACAGCCCCCAGGAGGCCCGAGACAGCTGTATGGAGAAAGATTGTTGCAGACTGATAAACTTTTGTTGCGGTAAAGACTATTTCTTAATTGCAGTGGTTAAGTTTAACAACAGCCCCCAGGAGGCCCTGAGACAGCTGTGCCATTTTGGAGTCAACTACATTAGCTTATGTTCTAATTAACATTAAACACAGCCCCCAGGAGGCCCTGAGACAGCTGTGCCATTTTGGAGTCAACTACATTAGCTTATGTTGTAATTAACATTAAACACAGCCCCCAGGAGGCCCTGACACAGCTGTATGGAGAAAGACTTTTGCAGACTGATAGACTTTTGTCGCAGGAAAGACGATTTCCTAATTGCAGTGGTTAAGTTTGACAACAGTCCCCAGGAGGCCCTGAGACAACTGTGCTGTTTTGGAGTCAACTACATTAGCTTATGTTGAAATTAACATTAAACACAGCCCCCAGGAGGCCCTGAGACAACTGTGCTGTTTTGGAGTCAACTACATTAGCTTATGTTGAAATTAACAATAAACACAGCCCCCAGGAGGCCCTGAGACAGCTGTGCCGTTATAGAGTCAAAAACAGCTGTGCTGTTTTGGAGAAAACTACATTAGCTTGTGTTGAAATTAACATTAAACACAGCCCCCAGGAGGCCCTGAGACAGCTGTGCTGTTTTGGAGTCAACTACATTAGCTTGTGTTGAAATTAACATTAAACACAGCCCCCAGGAGGCCCCGAGACAGCTGTGTGGAGAAAGATTTTTGCAGACTGGTCGATTTTTATCGCGGTACAGATAATTTCCTAATTGCAGTTGTTAAGTTTAACAACAGCCCCGAGGAGGCCCTGAGACAGCTGTGCTGTTTATGAGTCAACAACATTAGCTTGTGTTGAAATTAACATTAAACACAGCCCCCAGGGGACCCTTAGACAGCTGTGTGGAGAAAGGTTTTTGCACACTGATAGACTTTTGTCGCGGTAAAGACGATTTCCTAATTGCAGTATTTAAGTTTAACAACAGCTCCCAGGAGGCCCTGAGAGAGCTGTGCTTTTTTGGAGACAATTTTATTAGCTTGTGTTGAAATTAACATTAAACACATCCCCCAGGAGGCCCTGAGACAGCTGTGCTGTTTTGGAGTCAATTACATCAGCTTGTGTTGAAAATAACATTAAACACAGCCCCCAGTACGCCCTGAGAGAGCTGTGCTTTTTTGGAGACAATTTTATTAGCTTGTGTTGAAATTAACATTAAACACAGCCCCCAGGAGGCCCTGAGACAGCTGTGCTGTTTTGGAGTCCACTACATTAGCTTGTGTTATAATTAACATTAAACACAGCCCCCAGGAGGCCCTGAGACAGCTGTATGGAGAAAAAGTTTTGCAGACTGATAAACTTTTGTCGCGGTAAAGACTATTTCCTAATTGCAGTGGTTAAGTTTAACAACAGCCCCCAGGAGGCCCTGAGACAGCTGTGCTGTTTTGGAGTCAACTACATTACCTTGTGTTATAATTAACATTAAACACAGCCCCCAGGAGGCCCTGAGACAGCTCTGCTGTTTTGGAGAAAACTACATTAGCTTGTGTTGAAATTAAAATTAAACACAGCCCCCAGGAGGCCCTGAGACAGCTGTGCTGTTTTGGAGTCAACTACATTAGCTTGTGTTGAAATTAACATTAAACACAGCCCCCAGGAGGCCCTGAGACAGCTTTGCTGTTTTGGAGTCAATTACATCAGCTTGTGTTGAAATTAACATTAAACACAGCCCCCAAGAGGCCCTGAGATAGCTGTGCCGTTTTGGAGTCAACTACATTAGCTTGTGTTGAAATTAACATTGATCACAGCCCCCAAAAGGCCCTGAGAAGGCTGTGTGGAGAAAGATTTTTTCAGACTGGTCGACTTTTGTCGCGGTAAAGACAATTTCCTAATTGCAGTTGTTAAGTTTACCAACAGCCCCCAGGAGGCCCTGAGACAGCTGTGTGGAGAAAGACTTTTGCAGACTGATAGACTTTTGTCGCAGGAAAGACGATTTCCTAATTGCAGTTGTTAACTTTAACAACAGTCCCCAGGAGGCCCTGAGACAACTGTGCTGTTTTGGAGTCAACTACATTAGTTGTGTTGTAATTAAAATTAAACACAGCCCCCAGGAGGCCCTGAGACAGCTGTATGGAGAAAAAGTTTTGCAGACTGATAAACTTTTGTCGCGGTAAAGACTATTTCCTCATTGCAGTGGTTACGTTTAAAAACAGCCCCCAGGAGGCCCTGAGACAGCTGTTCTGTTTTGGAGTCTACTACATTACCTTGTGTTGAAATTAACATTAAACACAGCCCCCAGGAGGCCCTGAGACAGCTGTGCTGTTTTGGATTCAACTACATTAGCTTGTGTTATAATTAACATTACACACACGCCCCAGGAGGCCCTGAGACAGCTGTATGGAGAAAGACTTTTGCAGACTGATAGACTTTTGTCGCAGGAAAGACGATTTCCTAATTGCAGTGGTTAAGTTTAACAACAGTCCCCAGGAGGCCCTGAGACAACTGTGCTGTTTTGGAGTCAACTACATTAGCTCATGTTGAAATTAACATTAAACACAGCCCCCAGGAGGCCCTGAGACAACTGTGCTGTTTTGGAGTCAACTACATTAGCTTATGTTGAAATTAACATTAAACACAGCCCCCAGGAGGCCCTGAGACAGCTGTGCCGTTATGGAGTCAAAAACAGCTGTGCTGTTTTGGAGTCAACTACATTATCTTGTGTTATAATTAATATTAAACACAGCCCCCAGGAGGCCCTGAGACAGCTGTCCTTTTTTGGAGAAAACTACATTAGCTTTTGTTGAAATTAACATTAAACACAGCCCCCAGGTGGCCCTGAGACAGCTGTGCTGTTTTGGAGAAAAACTACATTAGCTTGTGTTGAGATTAACATTAAACACAGCCCCCAGGAGGCCCTGAGACAGCTGTGTGGAGAAAGATTTTTGCAGACTGGTCGATTTTTATCGCGGTACAGATAATTTCCTAATTGCAGTTGTTAAGTTTAACAACAGCCCCGACGAGGCCCTGAGACAGCTGTGCTGTTTTGGAGTAAACTACATTAGCTTGTGTTGAAATTAACATTAAACACAGCCCCCAGGGAACCCTTAGACAGCTGTGTGGAGAAAGGTTTTTGCACACTGATAGACTTTTGTCGCGGTAAAGACGATTTCCTAATTGCAGTATTAAGTAAGTTTAACAACAGCTCCCAGGAGGCCCTGAGAGAGCTGTCCTTTTTTGGAGACAATTTTATTAGCTTGTGTTGAAATTAACATTAAACACAGCCCCCAGGAGGCCCTGAGACAGCTGTGCTGTTTTGGATTCAATTACATCAGCTTGTGTTGAAAATATTAAACACAGCCCCCATTACGCCCTGAGAGAGCTGTGCTTTTTTGGAGACAATTTTATTAGCTTGTGTTGAAATTAACATTAAACACAGCCCCCAGGAGGCCCTGAGACAGCTGTGCTGTTTTGGAGAAAACTACATTAGCTTGTGTTGAAAATAACATTAAACACAGCCCCCAGGAGGCCCTGAGACAGCTGTGCAGTTTTGGAGTCAACTACATTAGCTTGTGTTGAAATTAACATTAAACACAGCCCCCAGGGAACCCTTAGACAGCTGTGTGGAGAAAGGTTTTTGCACACTGATAGACTTTTGTCGCGGTAAAGACGATTTCCTAATTGCAGTATTAAGTAAGTTTAACAACAGCTCCCATGAGGCCCTGAGAGAGCTGTCCTTTTTTGGAGACAATTTTATTAGGTTGTGTTGAAATTAACATTAAACACAGCCCCCAGGAGGCCCTGAGACAGCTGTGCTGTTTTGGATTCAATTACATCAGCTTGTGTTGAAAATATTAAACACAGCCCCCAGTACGCCCTGAGAGAGCTTTGCTTTTTTGGAGACAAATTTATTAGCTTGTGTTGAAATTAACATTAAACACAGCCCCCAGGAGGCCCTGAGACAGCTGTGCTGTTTTGGAGTCAAATACATCAGCTTGTGTTGAAATTAACATTAAAGACAGCCCCCAAGAGGCCCTGAGATAGCTGTGCCATTTTGGAGTAAACTACATTAGCTTGTGTTGAAATTAACATTAAACACAGCCCCCAGGAGGCCCTGAGACAGCTGTGTGGAGACAGGTTTTTGCACACTGATAGACCTTTGTCGTGGTAAAGACGATTTCTTAATTGCAGTTGTTAAATTTAACAACAGCCCCCAGGAGGCCCAGAGAGAGCTGTGCTTGTTTGGAGACAATTTCATTAGCTTGTGTTGAAATTAACATTAAACACAGCCCCCAGGAGGCCCGAGACAGCTGTATGGAGAAAGATTGTTGCAGACTGATAAACTTTTGTTGCGGTAAAGACTATCTCTTAATTGCAGTGGTTAAGTTTAACAACAGCCCCCAGGAGGCCCTGAGACAGCTGTGCTGTTTTGGAGTCAATTACATCAGCTTGTGTTGAAATTAACATTAAACACAGCCCCCAGGTGGCCCTGAGACAGCTGTGCCATTTTGGAGTCAACTACATTAGCTTATGTTTTAATTAACATTAAACACAGCCCCCAGGAGGCCCTGAGACAGCTGTGCCGTTTTGGAGTCAACTACATTAGTTTATGTTGTAATTAACATTAAACACAGCCCCCAGGAGGCCCTGAGACAGCTGTGTGGAGAAAGACTTTTGCAGACTGATAGACTTTTGTCGCAGGAAAGACGATTTCGTAATTGCAGTGGTTAAGTTTAACAACAGTCCCCAGGAGGCCCTGAGACAACTGTGCTGTTTTGGAGTCAACTACATTAGCTTGTGTTGTAATTAAAATTAAACACAGCCCCCAGGAGGCCCTGAGACAGCTGTGCCGTTATGGAGTCAAAAACAGCTGTGCTGTTTTGTGTCAACTACATTATCTTGTGTTATAATTAACATTAAACACAGCCCCCAGGAGGCCCTGAGACAGCTGTGCTGTTTTGGAGAAAACTACATTAGCTTGTGTTGAAATTAACATTAAACACAGCCCCCAGGAGGCCCTGAGACAGCTGTGCTGTTTTGGAGTCAACTACATTAGCTTGTGTTGAAATTAACATTAAACACAGCCCCCAGGAGCCCCTGAGACAGCTGTGTGGAGACAGGTTTTTGCACACTGATAGACCTTTGTCGCGGTAAAGACGATTTCTTAATTGCAGTTGTTAAATTTAACAACAGCCCCCAGGAGGCCCAGAGAGAGCTGTGCTTGTTTGGAGACAATTTCATTAGCTTGTGTTGAAATTAACATTAAACACAGCCCCCAGGAGGCCCGAGACAGCTGTATGGAGAAAGATTGTTGCAGACTGATAAACTTTTGTTGCGGTAAAGACTATTTCTTAATTGCAGTGGTTAAGTTTAACAACAGCCCCCAGGAGGCCCTGAGACAGCTGTGCTGTTTTGGAGTCAATTACATCAGCTTGTGTTGAAATTAACATTAAACACAGCCCCCAGGAGGCCCTGAGACAGCTGTGCCATTTTGGAGTCAACTACATTAGCTTATGTTCTAATTAACATTAAACACAGCCCCCAGGAGGCCCTGAGACAGCTGTGCCGTTTTGGAGTCAACTACATTAGCTTATGTTGTAATTAACATTAAACACAGCCCCCAGGAGGCCCTGACACAGCTGTATGGAGAAAGACTTTTGCAGACTGATAGACTTTTGTCGCAGGAAAGACGATTTCCTAATTGCAGTGGTTAAGTTTGACAACAGTCCCCAGGAGGCCCTGAGACAACTGTGCTGTTTTGGAGTCAACTACATTAGCTTATGTTGAAATTAACATTAAACACAGCCCCCAGGAGGCCCTGAGACAACTGTGCTGTTTTGGAGTCAACTACATTAGCTTATGTTGAAATTAACAATAAACACAGCCCCCAGGAGGCCCTGAGACAGCTGTGCCGTTATAGAGTCAAAAACAGCTGTGCTGTTTTGGAGTCAACTACATTATCTTGTGTTATACTTAACATTAAACACAGCCCCCAGGAGGCCCTGAGACAGCTGTCCTTTTTTGGAGAAAACTACATTAGCTTGTGTTGAAATTAACATTAAACACAGCCCCCAGGAGGCCCTGAGACAGCTGTGCTGTTTTGGAGAAAACTACATTAGCTTGTGTTGAAATTAACATTAAACACAGCCCCCAGGAGGCCCTGAGACAGCTGTGCTGTTTTGGAGTCAACTACATTAGCTTGTGTTGAAATTAACATTAAACACAGCCCCCAGGAGGCCCCGAGACAGCTGTGTGGAGAAAGATTTTTGCAGACTGGTCGATTTTTATCGCGGTACAGATAATTTCCTAATTGCAGTTGTTAAGTTTAACAACAGCCCCGAGGAGGCCCTGAGACAGCTGTGCTGTTTATGAGTCAACTACATTAGCTTGTGTTGAAATTAACATTAAACACAGCCCCCAGGGGACCCTTAGACAGCTGTGTGGAGAAAGGTTTTTGCACACTGATAGACTTTTGTCGCGGTAAAGACGATTTCCTAATTGCAGTATTTAAGTTTAACAACAGCTCCCAGGAGGCCCTGAGAGAGCTGTGCTTTTTTGGAGACAATTTTATTAGCTTGTGTTGAAATTAACATTAAACACATCCCCCAGGAGGCCCTGAGACAGCTGTGCTGTTTTGGAGTCAATTACATCAGCTTGTGTTGAAAATAACATTAAACACAGCCCCCAGTACGCCCTGAGAGAGCTGTGCTTTTTTGGAGACAATTTTATTAGCTTGTGTTGAAATTAACATTAAACACAGCCCCCAGGAGGCCCTGAGACAGCTGTGCTGTTTTGGAGTCCACTACATTAGCTTGTGTTATAATTAACATTAAACACAGCCCCCAGGAGGCCCTGAGACAGCTGTATGGAGAAAAAGTTTTGCAGACTGATAAACTTTTGTAGCGGTAAAGACTATTTCCTAATTGCAGTGGTTAAGTTTAACAACAGCTCCCAGGAGGCCCTGAGACAGCTGTGCTGTTTTGGAGTCAACTACATTACCTTGTGTTATAATTAACATTAAACACAGCCCCCAGGAGGCCCTGAGACAGCTGTATGGAGAAAAATTTTTGCAGACTGATAAACTTTTGTCGCGGTAAAGACTATTTCCTAATTGCAGTGGTTAAGTTTAACAACAGCCCCCAGGAGGCCCTGAGACAGCTGTTCTGTTTTGGAATCAACTACATTACCTTGTGTTGAAATTAACATTAAACACAGCCCCCAGGAGGCCCTGAGACAGCTCTGCTGTTTTGGAGAAAACTACATTAGCTTGTGTTGAAATTAACATTAAACACAGCCCCCAGGAGGCCCTGAGACAGCTGTGCTGTTTTGGAGTCAACTACATTAGCTTGTGTTGAAATTACCATTAAACACAGCCCCCAGGAGGCCCTGAGACAGCTGTTCTGTTTTGGAGTCAATTACATCAGCTTGTGTTGAAATTAACATTAAAGACAGCCCCCAACAGGCCCTGAGATAGCTGTGCCGTTTTGGAGTCAACTACATTAGATTGTGTTAAAATTAACATTGATCACAGCCCCCAAAAGGCCCTGAGAAGGCTGTGTGGAGAAAGATTTTTTCAGACTGGTCAACTTTTGTCGCGGTAAAGACAATTTCCTAATTGCAGTTGTTAAGTTTACCAACAGCCCCCAGGAGGCCCTGAGACAGCTGTGTGGAGAAAGACTTTTGCAGACTGATAGACTTTTGTCGCAGGAAAGACGATTTCCTAATTGCAGTGGTTAAGTTTAACAACAGTCCCCAGGAGGCCCTGAGACAACTGTGCTGTTTTGGAGTCAACTACATTAGTTGTGTTGTAATTAAAATTAAACACAGCCCCCAGGAGGCCCTGAGACAGCTGTGCCGTTATGCAGTCAAAAACAGCTGTGCTGTTTTGGAGTCAACTACATTAGCTTGTGTTATAATTAACATTAAACACAGCCCCCAGGAGGCCCTGAGACAGCTGTCCTTTTTTGGAGAAAACTACATTAGCTGTTGTTGAAATTAACATTAAACACAGCCCCCAGGTGGCCCTGAGACAGCTGTGCTGTTTTGGAGAAAACTACATTAGCTTGTGTTGAGATTAACATTAAACACAGCCCCCAGGAGGCCCTGAGACAGCTGTGCTGTTTTGGAGTCAAGTACATTAGCTTGTGTTGAAATTAACATTAAACACAGCCCCCAGGAGGGCCTGTAACAGTTGTGTGGAGAAAGATTTTTGCAGACTGGTCGATTTTTATCGCGGTACAGATAATTTCCTAATTGCAGTTGTTAAGTTTAACAACATCCCCGACGAGGCCCTGAGACAGCTGTGCTGTTTTGGAGTCAACTACATTAGCTTGTGTTGAAATTAACATTAAACACAGCCCCCAGGGAACCCTTAGACAGCTGTGTGGAGAAAGGTTTTTGCACACTGATAGACTTTTGTCGCGGTAAAGACGATTTCCTAATTGCAGTATTAAGTAAGTTTAACAACAGCTCCCATGAGGCCCTGAGAGAGCTGTCCTTTTTTGGAGACAATTTTATTAGGTTGTGTTGAAATTAACATTAAACACAGCCCCCAGGAGGCCCTGAGACAGCTGTGCTGTTTTGGATTCAATTACATCAGCTTGTGTTGAAAATATTAAACACAGCCCCCAGTACGCCCTGAGAGAGCTTTGCTTTTTTGGAGACAATTTTATTAGCTTGTGTTGAAATTAACATTAAACACAGCCCCCAGGAGGAACTGAGACAGCTGTGCTGTTTTGGAGTCAAATACATCAGCTTGTGTTGAAATTAACATTAAAGACAGCCCCCAAGAGGCCCTGAGATAGCTGTGCCATTGTGGAGTAAACTACATTAGCTTGTGTTGAAATTAACATTAAACACAGCCCCCAGGAGGCCCTGAGACAGCTGTGCCATTTTGGAGTCAACTACATTAGCTTATGTTTTAATTAACATTAAACACAGCCCCCAGGAGGCCCTGAGACAGCTGTGCCGTTTTGGAGTCAACTACATTAGTTTATGTTGTAATTAACATTAAACACAGCCCCCAGGAGGCCCTGAGACAGCTGTGTGGAGAAAGACTTTTGCAGACTGATAGACTTTTGTCGCAGGAAAGACGATTTCGTAATTGCAGTGGTTAAGTTTAACAACAGTCCCCAGGAGGCCCTGAGACAACTGTGCTGTTTTGGAGTCAACTACATTAGCTTGTGTTGTAATTAAAATTAAACACAGCCCCCAGGAGGCCCTGAGACAGCTGTGCCGTTATGGAGTCAAAAACAGCTGTGCTGTTTTGTGTCAACTACATTATCTGGTGTTATAATTAACATTAAACACAGCCCCCAGGAGGCCCTGAGACAGCTGTGCTGTTTTGGAGAAAACTACATTAGCTTGTGTTGAAATTAACATTAAACACAGCCCCCAGGAGGCCCTGAGACAGCTGTGCTGTTTTGGAGTCAACTACATTAGCTTGTGTTGAAATTAACATTAAACACAGCCCCCAGGAGCCCCTGAGACAGCTGTGTGGAGACAGGTTTTTGCACACTGATAGACCTTTGTCGCGGTAAAGACGATTTCTTAATTGCAGTTGTTAAATTTAACAACAGCCCCCAGGAGGCCCAGAGAGAGCTGTGCTTGTTTGGAGACAATTTCATTAGCTTGTGTTGAAATTAACATTAAACACAGCCCCCAGGAGGCCCGAGACAGCTGTATGGAGAAAGATTGTTGCAGACTGATAAACTTTTGTTGCGGTAAAGACTATTTCTTAATTGCAGTGGTTAAGTTTAACAACAGCCCCCAGGAGGCCCTGAGACAGCTGTGCCATTTTGGAGTCAACTACATTAGCTTATGTTCTAATTAACATTAAACACAGCCCCCAGGAGGCCCTGAGACAGCTGTGCCATTTTGGAGTCAACTACATTAGCTTATGTTGTAATTAACATTAAACACAGCCCCCAGGAGGCCCTGACACAGCTGTATGGAGAAAGACTTTTGCAGACTGATAGACTTTTGTCGCAGGAAAGACGATTTCCTAATTGCAGTGGTTAAGTTTGACAACAGTCCCCAGGAGGCCCTGAGACAACTGTGCTGTTTTGGAGTCAACTACATTAGCTTATGTTGAAATTAACATTAAACACAGCCCCCAGGAGGCCCTGAGACAACTGTGCTGTTTTGGAGTCAACTACATTAGCTTATGTTGAAATTAACAATAAACACAGCCCCCAGGAGGCCCTGAGACAGCTGTGCCGTTATAGAGTCAAAAACAGCTGTGCTGTTTTGGAGTCAACTACATTATCTTGTGTTATACTTAACATTAAACACAGCCCCCAGGAGGCCCTGAGACAGCTGTCCTTTTTTGGAGAAAACTACATTAGCTTGTGTTGAAATTAACATTAAACACAGCCCCCAGGAGGCCCTGAGACAGCTGTGCTGTTTTGGAGAAAACTACATTAGCTTGTGTTGAAATTAACATTAAACACAGCCCCCAGGAGGCCCTGAGACAGCTGTGCTGTTTTGGAGTCAACTACATTAGCTTGTGTTGAAATTAACATTAAACACAGCCCCCAGGAGGCCCCGAGACAGCTGTGTGGAGAAAGATTTTTGCAGACTGGTCGATTTTTATCGCGGTACAGATAATTTCCTAATTGCAGTTGTTAAGTTTAACAACAGCCCCGAGGAGGCCCTGAGACAGCTGTGCTGTTTATGAGTCAACTACATTAGCTTGTGTTGAAATTAACATTAAACACAGCCCCCAGGGGACCCTTAGACAGCTGTGTGGAGAAAGGTTTTTGCACACTGATAGACTTTTGTCGCGGTAAAGACGATTTCCTAATTGCAGTATTTAAGTTTAACAACAGCTCCCAGGAGGCCCTGAGAGAGCTGTGCTTTTTTGGAGACAATTTTATTAGCTTGTGTTGAAATTAACATTAAACACATCCCCCAGGAGGCCCTGAGACAGCTGTGCTGTTTTGGAGTCAATTACATCAGCTTGTGTTGAAAATAACATTAAACACAGCCCCCAGTACGCCCTGAGAGAGCTGTGCTTTTTTGGAGACAATTTTATTAGCTTGTGTTGAAATTAACATTAAACACAGCCCCCAGGAGGCCCTGAGACAGCTGTGCTGTTTTGGAGTCCACTACATTAGCTTGTGTTATAATTAACATTAAACACAGCCCCCAGGAGGCCCTGAGACAGCTGTATGGAGAAAAAGTTTTGCAGACTGATAAACTTTTGTAGCGGTAAAGACTATTTCCTAATTGCAGTGGTTAAGTTTAACAACAGCTCCCAGGAGGCCCTGAGACAGCTGTGCTGTTTTGGAGTCAACTACATTACCTTGTGTTATAATTAACATTAAACACAGCCCCCAGGAGGCCCTGAGACAGCTGTATGGAGAAAAATTTTTGCAGACTGATAAACTTTTGTCGCGGTAAAGACTATTTCCTAATTGCAGTGGTTAAGTTTAACAACAGCCCCCAGGAGGCCCTGAGACAGCTGTTCTGTTTTGGAATCAACTACATTACCTTGTGTTGAAATTAACATTAAACACAGCCCCCAGGAGGCCCTGAGACAGCTCTGCTGTTTTGGAGAAAACTACATTAGCTTGTGTTGAAATTAACATTAAACACAGCCCCCAGGAGGCCCTGAGACAGCTGTGCTGTTTTGGAGTCAACTACATTAGCTTGTGTTGAAATTACCATTAAACACAGCCCCCAGGAGGCCCTGAGACAGCTGTTCTGTTTTGGAGTCAATTACATCAGCTTGTGTTGAAATTAACATTAAAGACAGCCCCCAACAGGCCCTGAGATAGCTGTGCCGTTTTGGAGTCAACTACATTAGATTGTGTTAAAATTAACATTGATCACAGCCCCCAAAAGGCCCTGAGAAGGCTGTGTGGAGAAAGATTTTTTCAGACTGGTCAACTTTTGTCGCGGTAAAGACAATTTCCTAATTGCAGTTGTTAAGTTTACCAACAGCCCCCAGGAGGCCCTGAGACAGCTGTGTGGAGAAAGACTTTTGCAGACTGATAGACTTTTGTCGCAGGAAAGACGATTTCCTAATTGCAGTGGTTAAGTTTAACAACAGTCCCCAGGAGGCCCTGAGACAACTGTGCTGTTTTGGAGTCAACTACATTAGTTGTGTTGTAATTAAAATTAAACACAGCCCCCAGGAGGCCCTGAGACAGCTGTGCCGTTATGCAGTCAAAAACAGCTGTGCTGTTTTGGAGTCAACTACATTAGCTTGTGTTATAATTAACATTAAACACAGCCCCCAGGAGGCCCTGAGACAGCTGTCCTTTTTTGGAGAAAACTACATTAGCTGTTGTTGAAATTAACATTAAACACAGCCCCCAGGTGGCCCTGAGACAGCTGTGCTGTTTTGGAGAAAACTACATTAGCTTGTGTTGAGATTAACATTAAACACAGCCCCCAGGAGGCCCTGAGACAGCTGTGCTGTTTTGGAGTCAAGTACATTAGCTTGTGTTGAAATTAACATTAAACACAGCCCCCAGGAGGGCCTGTAACAGCTGTGTGGAGAAAGATTTTTGCAGACTGGTCGATTTTTATCGCGGTACAGATAATTTCCTAATTGCAGTTGTTAAGTTTAACAACATCCCCGACGAGGCCCTGAGACAGCTGTGCTGTTTTGGAGTCAACTACATTAGCTTGTGTTGAAATTAACATTAAACACAGCCCCCAGGGAACCCTTAGACAGCTGTGTGGAGAAAGGTTTTTGCACACTGATAGACTTTTGTCGCGGTAAAGACGATTTCCTAATTGCAGTATTAAGTAAGTTTAACAACAGCTCCCATGAGGCCCTGAGAGAGCTGTCCTTTTTTGGAGACAATTTTATTAGGTTGTGTTGAAATTAACATTAAACACAGCCCCCAGGAGGCCCTGAGACAGCTGTGCTGTTTTGGATTCAATTACATCAGCTTGTGTTGAAAATATTAAACACAGCCCCCAGTACGCCCTGAGAGAGCTTTGCTTTTTTGGAGACAATTTTATTAGCTTGTGTTGAAATTAACATTAAACACAGCCCCCAGGAGGAACTGAGACAGCTGTGCTGTTTTGGAGTCAAATACATCAGCTTGTGTTGAAATTAACATTAAAGACAGCCCCCAAGAGGCCCTGAGATAGCTGTGCCATTTTGGAGTAAACTACATTAGCTTGTGTTGAAATTAACATTAAACACAGCCCCCAGGAGGCCCTGAGACAGCTGTGCCATTTTGGAGTCAACTACATTAGCTTATGTTTTAATTAACATTAAACACAGCCCCCAGGAGGCCCTGAGACAGCTGTGCCGTTTTGGAGTCAACTACATTAGTTTATGTTGTAATTAACATTAAACACAGCCCCCAGGAGGCCCTGAGACAGCTGTGTGGAGAAAGACTTTTGCAGACTGATAGACTTTTGTCGCAGGAAAGACGATTTCGTAATTGCAGTGGTTAAGTTTAACAACAGTCCCCAGGAGGCCCTGAGACAACTGTGCTGTTTTGGAGTCAACTACATTAGCTTGTGTTGTAATTAAAATTAAACACAGCCCCCAGGAGGCCCTGAGACAGCTGTGCCGTTATGGAGTCAAAAACAGCTGTGCTGTTTTGTGTCAACTACATTATCTGGTGTTATAATTAACATTAAACACAGCCCCCAGGAGGCCCTGAGACAGCTGTGCTGTTTTGGAGAAAACTACATTAGCTTGTGTTGAAATTAACATTAAACACAGCCCCCAGGAGGCCCTGAGACAGCTGTGCTGTTTTGGAGTCAACTACATTAGCTTGTGTTGAAATTAACATTAAACACAGCCCCCAGGAGCCCCTGAGACAGCTGTGTGGAGACAGGTTTTTGCACACTGATAGACCTTTGTCGCGGTAAAGACGATTTCTTAATTGCAGTTGTTAAATTTAACAACAGCCCCCAGGAGGCCCAGAGAGAGCTGTGCTTGTTTGGAGACAATTTCATTAGCTTGTGTTGAAATTAACATTAAACACAGCCCCCAGGAGGCCCGAGACAGCTGTATGGAGAAAGATTGTTGCAGACTGATAAACTTTTGTTGCGGTAAAGACTATTTCTTAATTGCAGTGGTTAAGTTTAACAACAGCCCCCAGGAGGCCCTGAGACAGCTGTGCCATTTTGGAGTCAACTACATTAGCTTATGTTCTAATTAACATTAAACACAGCCCCCAGGAGGCCCTGAGACAGCTGTGCCATTTTGGAGTCAACTACATTAGCTTATGTTGTAATTAACATTAAACACAGCCCCCAGGAGGCCCTGACACAGCTGTATGGAGAAAGACTTTTGCAGACTGATAGACTTTTGTCGCAGGAAAGACGATTTCCTAATTGCAGTGGTTAAGTTTGACAACAGTCCCCAGGAGGCCCTGAGACAACTGTGCTGTTTTGGAGTCAACTACATTAGCTTATGTTGAAATTAACATTAAACACAGCCCCCAGGAGGCCCTGAGACAACTGTGCTGTTTTGGAGTCAACTACATTAGCTTATGTTGAAATTAACAATAAACACAGCCCCCAGGAGGCCCTGAGACAGCTGTGCCGTTATAGAGTCAAAAACAGCTGTGCTGTTTTGGAGTCAACTACATTATCTTGTGTTATACTTAACATTAAACACAGCCCCCAGGAGGCCCTGAGACAGCTGTCCTTTTTTGGAGAAAACTACATTAGCTTGTGTTGAAATTAACATTAAACCCAGCCCCCAGGAGGCCCTGAGACAGCTGTGCTGTTTTGGAGAAAACTACATTAGCTTGTGTTGAAATTAACATTAAACACAGCCCCCAGGAGGCCCTGAGACAGCTGTGCTGTTTTGGAGTCAACTACATTAGCTTGTGTTGAAATTAACATTAAACACAGCCCCCAGGAGGCCCCGAGACAGCTGTGTGGAGAAAGATTTTTGCAGACTGGTCGATTTTTATCGCGGTACAGATAATTTCCTAATTGCAGTTGTTAAGTTTAACAACAGCCCCGAGGAGGCCCTGAGACAGCTGTGCTGTTTATGAGTCAACAACATTAGCTTGTGTTGAAATTAACATTAAACACAGCCCCCAGGGGACCCTTAGACAGCTGTGTGGAGAAAGGTTTTTGCACACTGATAGACTTTTGTCGCGGTAAAGACGATTTCCTAATTGCAGTATTTAAGTTTAACAACAGCTCCCAGGAGGCCCTGAGAGAGCTGTGCTTTTTTGGAGACAATTTTATTAGCTTGTGTTGAAATTAACATTAAACACATCCCCCAGGAGGCCCTGAGACAGCTGTGCTGTTTTGGAGTCAATTACATCAGCTTGTGTTGAAAATAACATTAAACACAGCCCCCAGTACGCCCTGAGAGAGCTGTGCTTTTTTGGAGACAATTTTATTAGCTTGTGTTGAAATTAACATTAAACACAGCCCCCAGGAGGCCCTGAGACAGCTGTTCTGTTTTGGAGTCTACTACATTACCTTGTGTTGAAATTAACATTAAACACAGCCCCCAGGAGGCCCTGAGACAGCTGTGCTGTTTTGGATTCAACTACATTAGCTTGTGTTATAATTAACATTAAACACACGCCCCAGGAGGCCCTGAGACAGCTGTGTGGAGAAAGACTTTTGCAGACTGATAGACTTTTGTCGCGGTAAAGACAATTTCCTAATTGCAGTTGTTAAGTTTACCAACAGCCCCCAGGAGGCCCTGAGACAGCTGTGTGGAGAAAGACTTTTGCAGACTGATAGACTTTTGTCGCAGGAAAGACGATTTCCTAATTGCAGTTGTTAACTTTAACAACAGTCCCCAGGAGGCCCTGAGACAACTGTGCTGTTTTGGAGTCAACTACATTAGTTGTGTTGTAATTAAAATTAAACACAGCCCCCAGGAGGCCCTGAGACAGCTGTATGGAGAAAAAGTTTTGCAGACTGATAAACTTTTGTCGCGGTAAAGACTATTTCCTCATTGCAGTGGTTACGTTTAAAAACAGCCCCCAGGAGGCCCTGAGACAGCTGTTCTGTTTTGGAGTCTACTACATTACCTTGTGTTGAAATTAACATTAAACACAGCCCCCAGGAGGCCCTGAGACAGCTGTGCTGTTTTGGATTCAACTACATTAGCTTGTGTTATAATTAACATTAAACACACGCCCCAGGAGGCCCTGAGACAGCTGTATGGAGAAAGACTTTTGCAGACTGATAGACTTTTGTCGCAGGAAAGACGATTTCCTAATTGCAGTGGTTAAGTTTAACAACAGTCCCCAGGAGGCCCTGAGACAACTGTGCTGTTTTGGAGTCAACTACATTAGCTCATGTTGAAATTAACATTAAACACAGCCCCCAGGAGGCCCTGAGACAACTGTGCTGTTTTGGAGTCAACTACATTAGCTTATGTTGAAATTAACATTAAACACAGCCCCCAGGAGGCCCTGAGACAGCTGTGCCGTTATGGAGTCAAAAACAGCTGTGCTGTTTTGGAGTCAACTACATTATCTTGTGTTATAATTAATATTAAACACAGCCCCCAGGAGGCCCTGAGACAGCTGTCCTTTTTTGGAGAAAACTACATTAGCTTTTGTTGAAATTAACATTAAACACAGCCCCCAGGTGGCCCTGAGACAGCTGTGCTGTTTTGGAGAAAAACTACATTAGCTTGTGTTGAGATTAACATTAAACACAGCCCCCAGGAGGCCCTGAGACAGCTGTGCTGTTTTGGAGTCAACTACATTACCTTGTGTTATAATTAACATTAAACACAGCCCCCAGGAGGCCCTGAGACAGCTGTATGGAGAAAAATTTTTGCAGACTGATAAACTTTTGTCGCGGTAAAGACTATTTCCTAATTGCAGTGGTTAAGTTTAACAACAGCCCCCAGGAGGCCCTGAGACAGCTGTTCTGTTTTGGAATCAAGTACATTACCTTGTGTTGAAATTAACATTAAACACAGCCCCCAGGAGGCCCTGAGACAGCTCTGCTGTTTTGGAGAAAACTACATTAGCTTGTGTTGAAATTAACATTAAACACAGCCCCCAGGAGGCCCTGAGACAGCTGTGCTGTTTTGGAGTCAACTACATTAGCTTGTGTTGAAATTACCATTAAACACAGCCCCCAGGAGGCCCTGAGACAGCTGTGCTGTTTTGGAGTCAATTACATCAGCTTGTGTTGAAATTAACATTAAAGACAGCCCCCAACAGGCCCTGAGATAGCTGTGCCGTTTTGGAGTGAACTACAATAGCTTGTGTTAAAATTAACATTGATCACAGCCCCCAAAAGGCCCTGAGAAGGCTGTGTGGAGAAAGATTTTTTCAGACTGGTCAACTTTTGTCGCGGTAAAGACAATTTCTTAATTGCAGTTGTTAAGTTTACCAACAGCCCCCAGGAGGCCCTGAGACAGCTGTGTGGAGAAAGACTTTTGCAGACTGATAGACTTTTGTCGCAGGAAAGACGATTTCCTAATTGCAGTGGTTAAGTTTAACAACAGTCCCCAGGAGGCCCTGAGACAACTGTGCTGTTTTGGAGTCAACTACATTAGTTGTGTTGTAATTAAAATTAAACACAGCCCCCAGGAGGCCCTGAGACAGCTGTGCCGTTATGCAGTCAAAAACAGCTGTGCTGTTTTGGAGTAAACTACATTAGCTTGTGTTATAATTAACATTAAACACAGCCCCCAGGAGGCCCTGAGACAGCTGTCCTTTTTTGGAGAAAACTACATTAGCTGTTGTTGAAATTAACATTAAACACAGCCCCCAGGAGGGCCTGTAACAGCTGTGTGGAGAAAGATTTTTGCAGACTGGTCGATTTTTATCGCGGTACAGATAATTTCCTAATTGCAGTTGTTAAGTTTAACAACATCCCCGACGAGGCCCTGAGACAACTGTGCTGTTTTGGAGTCAACTACATTAGCTTGTGTTGAAATTAACATCAAACACAGCCCCCAGGGAACCCTTAGACAGCTGTGTGGAGAAAGGTTTTTGCACACTGATAGACTTTTGTCGCGGTAAAGACGATTTCTTAATTGCAGTATTAAGTAAGTTTAACAACAGCTCCCATGAGGCCCTGAGAGAGCTGTCCTTTTTTGGAGACAATTTTATTAGGTTGTGTTGAAATTAACATTAAACACAGCCCCCAGGAGGCCCTGAGACAGCTGTGCTGTTTTGGAGTCAAATACATCAGCTTGTGTTGAAATTAACATTAAACACAGCCCCCAGGAGGCCCGAGACAGCTGTATGGAGAAAGATTGTTGCAGACTGATAAACTTTTGTTGCGGTAAAGACTATCTCTTAATTGCAGTGGTTAAGTTTAACAACAGCCCCCAGGAGGCCCTGAGACAGCTGTGCTGTTTTGGAGTCAATTACATCAGCTTGTGTTGAAATTAACATTAAACACAGCCCCCAGGAGGCCCTGAGACAGCTGTGCCATTTTGGAGTCAACTACATTAGCTTATGTTTTAATTAACATTAAACACAGCCCCCAGGAGGCCCTGAGACAGCTGTGCCGTTTTGGAGTCAACTACATTAGTTTATGTTGTAATTAACATTAAACACAGCCCCCAGGAGGCCCTGAGACAGCTGTGTGGAGAAAGACTTTTGCAGACTGATAGACTTTTGTCGCAGGAAAGACGATTTCGTAATTGCAGTGGTTAAGTTTAACAACAGTCCCCAGGAGGTCCTGAGACAACTGTGCTGTTTTGGAGTCAACTACATTAGCTTGTGTTGTAATCAAAATTAAACACAGCCCCCAGGAGGCCCTGAGACAGCTGTGCCGTTATGGAGTCAAAAACAGCTGTGCTGTTTTGTGTCAACTACATTATCTGGTGTTATAATTAACATTAAACACAGCCCCCAGGAGGCCCTGAGACAGCTGTCCTTTTTTGGAGAAAACTACATTAGCTTGTGTTGAAATTAACATTAAACACAGCCCCCAGGAGGCCCTGAGACAGCTGTGCTGTTTTGGAGACAATTTCATTAGCTTGTGTTGAAATTAACATTAAACACAGCCCCCAGGAGGCCCGAGACAGCTGTATGGAGAAAGATTGTTGCAGACTGATAAACTTTTGTTGCGGTAAAGACTATTTCTTAATTGCAGTGGTTAAGTTTAACAACAGCCCCCAGGAGGCCCTGAGACAGCTGTGCTGTTTTGGAGTCAATTACATCAGCTTGTGTTGAAATTAACATTAAACACAGCCCCCAGGAGGGCCTGAGACAGCTGTGTGGAGAAAGACTTTTGCAGACTGATAGACTTTTGTCGCAGGAAAGACGATTTCGTAATTGCAGTGGTTAAGTTTAACAACAGTCCCCAGGAGGCCCTGAGACAACTGTGCTGTTTTGGAGTCAACTACATTAGCTTGTGTTGTAATTAAAATTAAACACAGCCCCCAGGAGGCCCTGAGACAGCTGTGCCGTTATGGAGTCAAAAACAGCTGTGCTGTTTTGTGTCAACTACATTATCTTGTGTTATAATTAACATTAAACACAGCCCCCAGGAGGCCCTGAGACAGCTGTCCTTTTTTGGAGAAAACTACATTAGCTTGTATTGAAATTAAAATTAAACACAGCCCCCAGGAGGCCCTGAGAGAGCTGTGCTGTTTTGGAGAAAACTACATTAGCTTGTGTTGAATTTAACATTAAACACAGCCCCCAGGAGGCCCTGAGACAGCTGTGCTGTTTTGGAGTCAACTACATTAGCTTGTGTTGAAATTAACATTAAACACAGCCCCCAGGAGGCCCTGAGACAGCTGTGTGGAGAAAGATTTTTGCAGACTGGTCGATTTTTATCGCGGTACAGATAATTTCCTAATTGCAGTTGTTAAGTTTAACAACAGCCCCGAGGAGGCCTTGAGACAGCTCTGCTGTTTTGGAGTCAACTACATTAGCTTGTGTTGAAATTAACATTAAACACAGCCCCCAGGAGGCCCTGAGACAGCTGTGCTGTTTTGGAGTCAACTACATTAGCTTGTGTTGAAATTAACATTAAACACAGCCCCCAGGAGGCCCTGAGACAGCTGTGTGGAGAACGATTTTTGCAGACTGGTCGATTTTTATCGCGGTACAGATAATTTCCTAATTGCAGTTGTTAAGTTTAACAACATCCCCGACGAGGCCCTGAGACAACTGTGCTGTTTTGGAGTCAACTACATTAGCTTGTGTTGAAATTAACATTAAACACAGCCCCCAGGGAACCCTTAGACAGCTGTGTGGAGAAAGGTTTTTGCACACTGATAGACTTTTGTCGCGGTAAAGACGATTTCTTAATTGCAGTATTAAGTAAGTTTAACAACAGCTCCCATGAGGCCCTGAGAGAGCTGTCCTTTTTTGGAGACAATTTTATTAGGTTGTGTTGAAATTAACATTAAACACAGCCCCCAGGAGGCCCTGAGACAGCTGTGCTGTTTTGGAGTCAAATACATCAGCTTTTGTTGAAATTAACATTAAACACAGCCCCCAGGAGGCCCGAGACAGCTGTATGGAGAAAGATTGTTGCAGACTGATAAACTTTTGTTGCGGTAAAGACTATCTCTTAATTGCAGTGGTTAAGTTTAACAACAGCCCCCAGGAGGCCCTGAGACAGCTGTGCTGTTTTGGAGTCAATTACATCAGCTTGTGTTGAAATTAACATTAAACACAGCCCCCAGGAGGCCCTGAGACAGCTGTGCCATTTTGGAGTCAACTACATTAGCTTATGTTTTAATTAACATTAAACACAGCCCCCAGGAGGCCCTGAGACAGCTGTGCCGTTTTGGAGTCAACTACATTAGTTTATGTTGTAATTAACATTAAACACAGCCCCCAGGAGGCCCTGAGACAGCTGTGTGGAGAAAGACTTTTGCAGACTGATAGACTTTTGTCGCAGGAAAGACGATTTCGTAATTGCAGTGGTTAAGTTTAACAACAGTCCCCAGGAGGCCCTGAGACAACTGTGCTGTTTTGGAGTCAACTACATTAGCTTGTGTTGTAATCAAAATTAAACACAGCCCCCAGGAGGCCCTGAGACAGCTGTGCCGTTATGGAGTCAAAAACAGCTGTGCTGTTTTGTGTAAACTACATTATCTTGTGTTATAATTAACATTAAACACAGCCCCCAGGAGGCCCTGAGACAGCTGTCCTTTTTTGGAGAAAACTACATTAGCTTGTATTGAAATTAACATTAAACACAGCCCCCAGGAGGCCCTGAGACAGCTGTGCTGTTTTGGAGTCAACTACATTAGCTTGTGTTGAAATTACCATTAAACACAGCCCCCAGGAGGCCCTGAGACAGCTGTGCTGTTTTGGAGTCAATTACATCAGCTTGTGTTGAAATTAACATTAAAGACAGCCCCCAACAGGCCCTGAGATAGCTGTGCCGTTTTGGAGTCAACTACATTAGCTTGTGTTAAAATTAACATTGATCACAGCCCCCAAAAGGCCCTGAGAAGGCTGTGTGGAGAAAGATTTTTTCAGACTGGTCAACTTTTGTCGCGGTAAAGACAATTTCCTAATTGCAGTTGTTAAGTTTACCAACAGCCCCCAGGAGGCCCTGAGACAGCTGTGTGGAGAAAGACTTTTGCAGACTGATAGACTTTTGTCGCAGGAAAGACGATTTCCTAATTGCAGTGGTTAAGTTTAACAACAGTCCCCAGGAGGCCCTGAGACAACTGTGCTGTTTTGGAGTCAACTACATTAGTTGTGTTGTAAGTAAAATTAAACACAGCCCCCAGGAGGCCCTGAGACAGCTGTGCCGTTATGCAGTCAAAAACAGCTGTGCTGTTTTGGAGTAAACTACATTAGCTTGTGTTATAATTAACATTAAACACAGCCCCCAGGAGGCCCTGAGACAGCTGTCCTTTTTTGGAGAAAACTACATTAGCTGTTGTTGAAATTAACATTAAACACAGCCCCCAGGAGGGCCTGTAACAGCTGTGTGGAGAAAGATTTTTGCAGACTGGTCGATTTTTATCGCGGTACAGATAATTTCCTAATTGCAGTTGTTAAGTTTAACAACATCCCCGACGAGGCCCTGAGACAACTGTGCTGTTTTGGAGTCAACTACATTAGCTTGTGTTGAAATTAACATTAAACACAGCCCCCAGGGAACCCTTAGACAGCTGTGTGGAGAAAGGTTTTTGCACACTGATAGACTTTTGTCGCGGTAAAGACGATTTCTTAATTGCAGTATTAAGTAAGTTTAACAACAGCTCCCATGAGGCCCTGAGAGAGCTGTCCTTTTTTGGAGACAATTTTATTAGGTTGTGTTGAAATTAACATTAAACACAGCCCCCAGGAGGCCCTGAGACAGCTGTGCTGTTTTGGAGTCAAATACATCAGCTTGTGTTGAAATTAACATTAAACACAGCCCCCAGGAGGCCCGAGACAGCTGTATGGAGAAAGATTGTTGCAGACTGATAAACTTTTGTTGCGGTAAAGACTATTTCTTAATTGCAGTGGTTAAGTTTAACAACAGCCCCCAGGAGGCCCTGAGACAGCTGTGCCATTTTGGAGTCAACTACATTAGCTTATGTTCTAATTAACATTAAACACAGCCCCCAGGAGGCCCTGAGACAGCTGTGCCATTTTGGAGTCAACTACATTAGCTTATGTTGTAATTAACATTAAACACAGCCCCCAGGAGGCCCTGACACAGCTGTATGGAGAAAGACTTTTGCAGACTGATAGACTTTTGTCGCAGGAAAGACGATTTCCTAATTGCAGTGGTTAAGTTTGACAACAGTCCCCAGGAGGCCCTGAGACAACTGTGCTGTTTTGGAGTCAACTACATTAGCTTATGTTGAAATTAACATTAAACACAGCCCCCAGGAGGCCCTGAGACAACTGTGCTGTTTTGGAGTCAACTACATTAGCTTGTGTTGAAATTACCATTAAACACAGCCCCCAGGAGGCCCTGAGACAGCTGTGCTGTTTTGGAGTCAATTACATCAGCTTGTGTTGAAATTAACATTAAAGACAGCCCCCAACAGGCCCTGAGATAGCTGTGCCGTTTTGGAGTCAACTACATTAGCTTGTGTTAAAATTAACATTGATCACAGCCCCCAAAAGGCCCTGAGAAGGCTGTGTGGAGAAAGATTTTTTCAGACTGGTCAACTTTTGTCGCGGTAAAGACAATTTCCTAATTGCAGTTGTTAAGTTTACCAACAGCCCCCAGGAGGCCCTGAGACAGCTGTGTGGAGAAAGACTTTTGCAGACTGATAGACTTTTGTCGCAGGAAAGACGATTTCCTAATTGCAGTGGTTAAGTTTAACAACAGTCCCCAGGAGGCCCTGAGACAACTGTGCTGTTTTGGAGTCAACTACATTAGTTGTGTTGTAATTAAAATTAAACACAGCCCCCAGGAGGCCCTGAGACAGCTGTGCCGTTATGCAGTCAAAAACAGCTGTGCTGTTTTGGAGTAAACTACATTAGCTTGTGTTATAATTAACATTAAACACAGCCCCCAGGAGGCCCTGAGACAGCTGTCCTTTTTTGGAGAAAACTACATTAGCTGTTGTTGAAATTAACATTAAACACAGCCCCCAGGAGGGCCTGTAACAGCTGTGTGGAGAAAGATTTTTGCAGACTGGTCGATTTTTATCGCGGTACAGATAATTTCCTAATTGCAGTTGTTAAGTTTAACAACATCCCCGACGAGGCCCTGAGACAACTGTGCTGTTTTGGAGTCAACTACATTAGCTTGTGTTGAAATTAACATTAAACACAGCCCCCAGGGAACCCTTAGACAGCTGTGTGGAGAAAGGTTTTTGCACACTGATAGACTTTTGTCGCGGTAAAGACGATTTCTTAATTGCAGTATTAAGTAAGTTTAACAACAGCTCCCATGAGGCCCTGAGAGAGCTGTCCTTTTTTGGAGACAATTTTATTAGGTTGTGTTGAAATTAACATTAAACACAGCCCCCAGGAGGCCCTGAGACAGCTGTGCTGTTTTGGAGTCAAATACATCAGCTTGTGTTGAAATTAACATTAAACACAGCCCCCAGGAGGCCCGAGACAGCTGTATGGAGAAAGATTGTTGCAGACTGATAAACTTTTGTTGCGGTAAAGACTATCTCTTAATTGCAGTGGTTAAGTTTAACAACAGCCCCCAGGAGGCCCTGAGACAGCTGTGCTGTTTTGGAGTCAATTACATCAGCTTGTGTTGAAATTAACATTAAACACAGCCCCCAGGAGGCCCTGAGACAGCTGTGCCATTTTGGAGTCAACTACATTAGCTTATGTTTTAATTAACATTAAACACAGCCCCCAGGAGGCCCTGAGACAGCTGTGCCGTTTTGGAGTCAACTACATTAGTTTATGTTGTAATTAACATTAAACACAGCCCCCAGGAGGCCCTGAGACAGCTGTGTGGAGAAAGACTTTTGCAGACTGATAGACTTTTGTCGCAGGAAAGACGATTTCGTAATTGCAGTGGTTAAGTTTAACAACAGTCCCCAGGAGGTCCTGAGACAACTGTGCTGTTTTGGAGTCAACTACATTAGCTTGTGTTGTAATCAAAATTAAACACAGCCCCCAGGAGGCCCTGAGACAGCTGTGCCGTTATGGAGTCAAAAACAGCTGTGCTGTTTTGTGTCAACTACATTATCTGGTGTTATAATTAACATTAAACACAGCCCCCAGGAGGCCCTGAGACAGCTGTCCTTTTTTGGAGAAAACTACATTAGCTTGTATTGAAATTAACATTAAACACAGCCCCCAGGAGGCCCTGAGACAGCTGTGCTGTTTTGGAGAAAACTACATTAGCTTGTGTTGAAATTAACATTAAACACAGCCCCCAGGAGGCCCTGAGACAGCTGTGCTGTTTTGGAGACAATTTCATTAGCTTGTGTTGAAATTAACATTAAACACAGCCCCCAGGAGGCCCGAGACAGCTGTATGGAGAAAGATTGTTGCAGACTGATAAACTTTTGTTGCGGTAAAGACTATTTCTTAATTGCAGTGGTTAAGTTTAACAACAGCCCCCAGGAGGCCCTGAGACAGCTGTGCTGTTTTGGAGTCAATTACATCAGCTTGTGTTGAAATTAACATTAAACACAGCCCCCAGGAGGGCCTGAGACAGCTGTGTGGAGAAAGACTTTTGCAGACTGATAGACTTTTGTCGCAGGAAAGACGATTTCGTAATTGCAGTGGTTAAGTTTAACAACAGTCCCCAGGAGGCCCTGAGACAACTGTGCTGTTTTGGAGTCAACTACATTAGCTTTTGTTGTAATTAAAATTAAACACAGCCCCCAGGAGGCCCTGAGACAGCTGTGCCGTTATGGAGTCAAAAACAGCTGTGCTGTTTTGTGTCAACTACATTATCTTGTGTTATAATTAACATTAAACACAGCCCCCAGGAGGCCCTGAGACAGCTGTCCTTTTTTGGAGAAAACTACATTAGCTTGTATTGAAATTAAAATTAAACACAGCCCCCAGGAGGCCCTGAGACAGCTGTGCTGTTTTGGAGAAAACTACATTAGCTTGTGTTGAATTTAACATTAAACACAGCCCCCAGGAGGCCCTGAGACAGCTGTGCTGTTTTGGAGTCAACTACATTAGCTTGTGTTGAAATTAACATTAAACACAGCCCCCAGGAGGCCCTGAGACAGCTGTGTGGAGAAAGATTTTTGCAGACTGGTCGATTTTTATCGCGGTACAGATAATTTCCTAATTGCAGTTGTTAAGTTTAACAACAGCCCCGAGGAGGCCTTGAGACAGCTCTGCTGTTTTGGAGTCAACTACATTAGCTTGTGTTGAAATTAACATTAAACACAGCCCCCAGGAGGCCCTGAGACAGCTGTGCTGTTTTGGAGTCAACTACATTAGCTTGTGTTGAAATTAACATTAAACACAGCCCCCAGGAGGCCCTGAGACAGCTGTGTGGAGAACGATTTTTGCAGACTGGTCGATTTTTATCGCGGTACAGATAATTTCCTAATTGCAGTTGTTAAGTTTAACAACATCCCCGACGAGGCCCTGAGACAACTGTGCTGTTTTGGAGTCAACTACATTAGCTTGTGTTGAAATTAACATTAAACACAGCCCCCAGGGAACCCTTAGACAGCTGTGTGGAGAAAGGTTTTTGCACACTGATAGACTTTTGTCGCGGTAAAGACGATTTCTTAATTGCAGTATTAAGTAAGTTTAACAACAGCTCCCATGAGGCCCTGAGAGAGCTGTCCTTTTTTGGAGACAATTTTATTAGGTTGTGTTGAAATTAACATTAAACACAGCCCCCAGGAGGCCCTGAGACAGCTGTGCTGTTTTGGAGTCAAATACATCAGCTTTTGTTGAAATTAACATTAAACACAGCCCCCAGGAGGCCCGAGACAGCTGTATGGAGAAAGATTGTTGCAGACTGATAAACTTTTGTTGCGGTAAAGACTATCTCTTAATTGCAGTGGTTAAGTTTAACAACAGCCCCCAGGAGGCCCTGAGACAGCTGTGCTGTTTTGGAGTCAATTACATCAGCTTGTGTTGAAATTAACATTAAACACAGCCCCCAGGAGGCCCTGAGACAGCTGTGCCATTTTGGAGTCAACTACATTAGCTTATGTTTTAATTAACATTAAACACAGCCCCCAGGAGGCCCTGAGACAGCTGTGCCGTTTTGGAGTCAACTACATTAGTTTATGTTGTAATTAACATTAAACACAGCCCCCAGGAGGCCCTGAGACAGCTGTGTGGAGAAAGACTTTTGCAGACTGATAGACTTTTGTCGCAGGAAAGACGATTTCGTAATTGCAGTGGTTAAGTTTAACAACAGTCCCCAGGAGGCCCTGAGACAACTGTGCTGTTTTGGAGTCAACTACATTAGCTTGTGTTGTAATCAAAATTAAACACAGCCCCCAGGAGGCCCTGAGACAGCTGTGCCGTTATGGAGTCAAAAACAGCTGTGCTGTTTTGTGTAAACTACATTATCTTGTGTTATAATTAACATTAAACACAGCCCCCAGGAGGCCCTGAGACAGCTGTCCTTTTTTGGAGAAAACTACATTAGCTTGTATTGAAATTAACATTAAACACAGCCCCCAGGAGGCCCTGAGACAGCTGTGCTGTTTTGGAGAAAACTACATTAGCTTGTGTTGAAATTAACATTAAACACAGCCCCCAGGAGGCCCTGAGACAGCTGTGCTGTTTTGGAGACAATTTCATTAGCTTGTGTTGAAATTAACATTAAACACAGCCCCCAGGAGGCCCGAGACAGCTGTATGGAGAAAGATTGTTGCAGACTGATAAACTTTTGTTGCGGTAAAGACTATTTCTTAATTGCAGTGGTTAAGTTTAACAACAGCCCCCAGGAGGCCCTGAGACAGCTGTGCTGTTTTGGAGTCAATTACATCAGCTTGTGTTGAAATTAACATTAAACACAGCCCCCAGGAGGGCCTGAGACAGCTGTGTGGAGAAAGACTTTTGCAGACTGATAGACTTTTGTCGCAGGAAAGACGATTTCGTAATTGCAGTGGTTAAGTTTAACAACAGTCCCCAGGAGGCCCTGAGACAACTGTGCTGTTTTGGAGTCAACTACATTAGCTTGTGTTGTAATTAAAATTAAACACAGCCCCCAGGAGGCCCTGAGACAGCTGTGCCGTTATGGAGTCAAAAACAGCTGTGCTGTTTTGTGTCAACTACATTATCTTGTGTTATAATTAACATTAAACACAGCCCCCAGGAGGCCCTGAGACAGCTGTCCTTTTTTGGAGAAAACTACATTAGCTTGTATTGAAATTAAAATTAAACACAGCCCCCAGGAGGCCCTGAGACAGCTGTGCTGTTTTGGAGAAAACTACATTAGCTTGTGTTGAATTTAACATTAAACACAGCCCCCAGGAGGCCCTGAGACAGCTGTGCTGTTTTGGAGTCAACTACATTAGCTTGTGTTGAAATTAACATTAAACACAGCCCCCAGGAGGCCCTGAGACAGCTGTGTGGAGAAAGATTTTTGCAGACTGGTCGATTTTTATCGCGGTACAGATAATTTCCTAATTGCAGTTGTTAAGTTTAACAACAGCCCCGAGGAGGCCTTGAGACAGCTCTGCTGTTTTGGAGTCAACTACATTAGCTTGTGTTGAAATTAACATTAAACACAGCCCCCAGGAGGCCCTGAGACAGCTGTGCTGTTTTGGAGTCAACTACATTAGCTTGTGTTGAAATTAACATTAAACACAGCCCCCAGGAGGCCCTGAGACAGCTGTGTGGAGAACGATTTTTGCAGACTGGTCGATTTTTATCGCGGTACAGATAATTTCCTAATTGCAGTTGTTAAGTTTAACAACAGCCCCGAGGAGGCCCTGAGACAGCTGTGCTGTTTTGGAGTCAACTACATTAGCTTGTGTTGAAATTAACATTAAACACAACCCCCAGGGGACCCTTAGACAGCTGTGTGGAGAAAGGTTTTTGCACACTGATAGACTTTTGTCGCGGTAAAGACGATTTCCTAATTGCAGTATTTAAGTCTAACAACAGCTCCCAGGAGGCCCTGAGAGAGCTGTGCTTTTTTGGAGACAATATTATTAGATTGTGTTGAAATTAACATTAAACACAGCCCCCAGGAGGCCCTGAGACAGCTGTGCTGTTTTGGAGTCAATTACATCAGCTTGTGTTGAAATTAACATTAAACACAGCCCCCAGTACGCCCTGAAACAGCTGTGCTGTTTTGGAGTCAACTACATTAGCTTGTGTTAAAATTAACATTAATCACAGCCCCCAAAAGGCCCTGAGAAGGCTCTGTGGAGAAAGATTTTTGCAGACTGGTCGACTTTTGTCGTGGTACAGACAATTTCCTAATTGCAGTTGTTAAGTTTACCAACAGCCCCCAGGAGGCCCTGAGACAACTCTGCTGTTTTGGAGTCAACTACATTAGCTTGTGTTGTAATTAAAATTAAACACAGCCCCCAGGAGGCCCTGAGACAGTTGTGCTGTTTTGGAGAAAACCACATTAGCTTGTGTTGAAATTAACATTAAACACAGCCCCCAGGAGGCCCTGAGAAAGCTGTGCTGTTTTGGAGTCAATTACATCAGCTTGTGTTGAAATTAACATTAAACACAACCCCCAGGAGGCCCTGAGACAGCTGTGCTGTTTTGGAGTCAATTACATCAGCTTGTGTTGAAATTAACATTAAAGACAGCCCCCAAGAGGCCCTGAGATAGTTTTGCCGTTTTGGAGTCAACTACATTAACTTGTGTTGAAATTAACATTAAACACAGCCCCCAGGAGGCCCTGGGACAGCTGTATGGAGAAAGATTTTTGCAGACTGATAAACTTTTGTTGCGGTTAAGACTATTTCTTAATTGCAGTGGTTAAGTTTAACAACAGCCCCCAGGAGGTCCTGAGACAGCTGTGTGGAGAAAGACTTTTGCAGACTGATACACTTTTGTCGCGGTAAAGACGATTTCCTAATTGCAGTATTTAAGTTTAACAACAGCTCCCAGGAGGCCCTGAGAGAGCTGTGCTTTTTTGGAGACAATTTTATTAGCTTGTGTTGAAATTAACATTAAACACAGCCCCCAGGAGGCCCTGAGACAGCTGTGCTGTTTTGGAGTCAACTACATTAGCTTGTGTTATAATTAACATTAAACACAGCCCCCAGGAGGCCCTGAGACAGCTGTATGGAGAAAAAGTTTTGCATACTGATAAACTTTTGTCGCGGTAAAGACTATTCTCTAATTGCAGTGGTTAAGTTTAACAACAGCCCCCAGGAGGCCCTGAGACAGCTGTGCTGTTTTGGAGTCAACTACATTAGCTTGTGTAGAAAGTAACATTAAACACAGCCCCCAGGGGACCCTGAGACAGCTGTGTGGAGAAAGGTTTTTGCACACTGATAGACTTTTGTCGCGGTAAAGACGATTTCCTAATTGCAGTATTTAAGTTTAACAACAGCGCCCAGGAGGCCCTGAGAGAGCTGTGCTTTTTTGGAGACAATTTTATTAGCTTGTGTTGAAATTATCATTAAACACAGCCCCCAGGAGGCCCTGAGACAGCTGTGCTGTTTTGGAGTCAATTGAAATTAACATTAAACACAGCCCCCAGTACGCCCTGAAACAGCTGTGCTGTTTTGGAGTCAACTACATTAGTTTGTGTTAAAATTAACATTAAACACAGCCCCCAAAAGGCCCTGAGAAGGCTGTGTGGAGAAAGATTTTTGCAGACTGGTCGACTTTTGTCGTGGTACAGACAATTTACTAATTGCAGTTGTTAAGTTTACCAACAGCCCCCAGGAGGCCCTGAGACAACTCTGCTGTTTTGGAGTCAACTACATTAGCTTGTGTTGTAATTAAAATTAAACACAGCCCCCAGGAGGCCCTGAGACAGTTGTGCTGTTTTGGAGAAAACCACATTAGCTTGTGTTGAAATTAACATTAAACACAGCCCGCAGGAGGCCCTGAGAAAGCTGTGCTGTTTTGGAGTCAATTACATCAGCTTGTGTTGAAAATAACATTAAACACAGCCCCCAGGAGGCCCTGAGACAGCTGTGCTGTTTTGGAGTCAATTACATCAGCTTGTGTTGAAATTAACATTAAAGACAGCCCCCAAGAGGCCCTGAGATAGCTGTGCCGTTTTGGAGTCAACTACATTAGCTTGTGTTGAAATTAACATTAAACACAGCCCCCAGGAGGGCCTGAGACAGCTGTGTGGAGAAAGACTTTTGCAGACTGATAGACTTTTGTCGCAGGAAAGACGATTTCGTAATTGCAGTGGTTAAGTTTAACAACAGTCCCCAGGAGGCCCTGAGACAACTGTGCTGTTTTGGAGTCAACTACATTAGCTTGTCTTGTAATTAAAATTAAACACAGCCCCCAGGAGGCCCTGAGACAGCTGTGCTGTTTTGGAGAAAACTACATTAGCTTGTGTTGAATTTAACATTAAACACAGCCCCCAGGAGGCCCTGAGACAGCTGTGCTGTTTTGGAGTCAACTACATTAGCTTGTGTTGAAATTAACATTAAACACAGCCCCCAGGAGGCCCTGAGACAGCTGTGTGGAGAAAGATTTTTGCAGACTGGTCGATTTTTATCGCGGTACAGATAATTTCCTAATTGCAGTTGTTAAGTTTAACAACAGCCCCGAGGAGGCCTTGAGACAGCTCTGCTGTTTTGGAGTCAACTACATTAGCTTGTGTTGAAATTAACATTAAACACAGCCCCCAGGAGGCCCTGAGACAGCTGTGCTGTTTTGGAGTCAACTACATTAGCTTGTGTTGAAATTAACATTAAACACAGCCCCCAGGAGGCCCTGAGACAGCTGTGTGGAGAACGATTTTTGCAGACTGGTCGATTTTTATCGCGGTACAGATAATTTCCTAATTGCAGTTGTTAAGTTTAACAACAGCCCCGAGGAGGCCCTGAGACAGCTGTGCTGTTTTGGAGTCAACTACATTAGCTTGTGTTGAAATTAACATTAAACACAACCCCCAGGGGACCCTTAGACAGCTGTGTGGAGAAAGGTTTTTGCACACTGATAGACTTTTGTCGCGGTAAAGACGATTTCCTAATTGCAGTATTTAAGTCTAACAACAGCTCCCAGGAGGCCCTGAGAGAGCTGTGCTTTTTTGGAGACAATATTATTAGATTGTGTTGAAATTAACATTAAACACAGCCCCCAGGAGGCCCTGAGACAGCTGTGCTGTTTTGGAGTCAATTACATCAGCTTGTGTTGAAATTAACATTAAACACAGCCCCCAGTACGCCCTGAAACAGCTGTGCTGTTTTGGAGTCAACTACATTAGCTTGTGTTAAAATTAACATTAATCACAGCCCCCAAAAGGCCCTGAGAAGGCTCTGTGGAGAAAGATTTTTGCAGACTGGTCGACTTTTGTCGTGGTACAGACAATTTCCTAATTGCAGTTGTTAAGTTTACCAACAGCCCCCAGGAGGCCCTGAGACAACTCTGCTGTTTTGGAGTCAACTACATTAGCTTGTGTTGTAATTAAAATTAAACACAGCCCCCAGGAGGCCCTGAGACAGTTGTGCTGTTTTGGAGAAAACCACATTAGCTTGTGTTGAAATTAACATTAAACACAGCCCCCAGGAGGCCCTGAGAAAGCTGTGCTGTTTTGGAGTCAATTACATCAGCTTGTGTTGAAATTAACATTAAACACAACCCCCAGGAGGCCCTGAGACAGCTGTGCTGTTTTGGAGTCAATTACATCAGCTTGTGTTGAAATTAACATTAAAGACAGCCCCCAAGAGGCCCTGAGATAGTTTTGCCGTTTTGGAGTCAACTACATTAACTTGTGTTGAAATTAACATTAAACACAGCCCCCAGGAGGCCCTGGGACAGCTGTATGGAGAAAGATTTTTGCAGACTGATAAACTTTTGTTGCGGTTAAGACTATTTCTTAATTGCAGTGGTTAAGTTTAACAACAGCCCCCAGGAGGTCCTGAGACAGCTGTGTGGAGAAAGACTTTTGCAGACTGATACACTTTTGTCGCGGTAAAGACGATTTCCTAATTGCAGTATTTAAGTTTAACAACAGCTCCCAGGAGGCCCTGAGAGAGCTGTGCTTTTTTGGAGACAATTTTATTAGCTTGTGTTGAAATTAACATTAAACACAGCCCCCAGGAGGCCCTGAGACAGCTGTGCTGTTTTGGAGTCAACTACATTAGCTTGTGTTATAATTAACATTAAACACAGCCCCCAGGAGGCCCTGAGACAGCTGTATGGAGAAAAAGTTTTGCATACTGATAAACTTTTGTCGCGGTAAAGACTATTCTCTAATTGCAGTGGTTAAGTTTAACAACAGCCCCCAGGAGGCCCTGAGACAGCTGTGCTGTTTTGGAGTCAACTACATTAGCTTGTGTAGAAAGTAACATTAAACACAGCCCCCAGGGGACCCTGAGACAGCTGTGTGGAGAAAGGTTTTTGCACACTGATAGACTTTTGTCGCGGTAAAGACGATTTCCTAATTGCAGTATTTAAGTTTAACAACAGCGCCCAGGAGGCCCTGAGAGAGCTGTGCTTTTTTGGAGACAATTTTATTAGCTTGTGTTGAAATTATCATTAAACACAGCCCCCAGGAGGCCCTGAGACAGCTGTGCTGTTTTGGAGTCAATTGAAATTAACATTAAACACAGCCCCCAGTACGCCCTGAAACAGCTGTGCTGTTTTGGAGTCAACTACATTAGTTTGTGTTAAAATTAACATTAAACACAGCCCCCAAAAGGCCCTGAGAAGGCTGTGTGGAGAAAGATTTTTGCAGACTGGTCGACTTTTGTCGTGGTACAGACAATTTACTAATTGCAGTTGTTAAGTTTACCAACAGCCCCCAGGAGGCCCTGAGACAACTCTGCTGTTTTGGAGTCAACTACATTAGCTTGTGTTGTAATTAAAATTAAACACAGCCCCCAGGAGGCCCTGAGACAGTTGTGCTGTTTTGGAGAAAACCACATTAGCTTGTGTTGAAATTAACATTAAACACAGCCCGCAGGAGGCCCTGAGAAAGCTGTGCTGTTTTGGAGTCAATTACATCAGCTTGTGTTGAAAATAACATTAAACACAGCCCCCAGGAGGCCCTGAGACAGCTGTGCTGTTTTGGAGTCAATTACATCAGCTTGTGTTGAAATTAACATTAAAGACAGCCCCCAAGAGGCCCTGAGATAGCTGTGCCGTTTTGGAGTCAACTACATTAGCTTGTGTTGAAATTAACATTAAACACAGCCCCCAGGAGGGCCTGAGACAGCTGTGTGGAGAAAGACTTTTGCAGACTGATAGACTTTTGTCGCAGGAAAGACGATTTCGTAATTGCAGTGGTTAAGTTTAACAACAGTCCCCAGGAGGCCCTGAGACAACTGTGCTGTTTTGGAGTCAACTACATTAGCTTGTCTTGTAATTAAAATTAAACACAGCCCCCAGGAGGCCCTGAGACAGCTGTGCCGTTATGGAGTCAAAAACAGCTGTGCTGTTTTGGAGTCAACTACATTATCTTGTGTTATAATTAACATTAAACACAGCCCCCAGGAGGCCCTGAGACAGCTGTCCTTTTTTGGAGAAAACTACATTAGCTTGTATTGAAATTAACATTAAATACAGCCCCCAGGAGGCCCTGAGACAGCTGTGCTGTTTTGGAGAAAACTACATTAGCTTGTGTTGAAATTAACATTAAACACAGCCCCCAGGAGGCCCTGAGACAGCTGTGCTGTTTTGGAGTCAACTACATTACCTTGTGTTATAATTAACATTAAACACAGCCCCCAGGAGGCCCTGAGACAGCTGTATGGAGAAAAATTTTTGCAGACTGATAAACTTTTGTCGCGGTAAAGACTATTTCCTAATTGCAGTGGTTAAGTTTAACAACAGCCCCCAGGAGGCCCTGAGACAGCTGTTCTGTTTTGGAATCAAGTACATTACCTTGTGTTGAAATTAACATTAAACACAGCCCCCAGGAGGCCCTGAGACAGCTCTGCTGTTTTGGAGAAAACTACATTAGCTTGTGTTGAAATTAACATTAAACACAGCCCCCAGGAGGCCCTGAGACAGCTGTGCTGTTTTGGAGTCAACTACATTAGCTTGTGTTGAAATTACCATTAAACACAGCCCCCAGGAGGCCCTGAGACAGCTGTGCTGTTTTGGAGTCAATTACATCAGCTTGTGTTGAAATTAACATTAAAGACAGCCCCCAACAGGCCCTGAGATAGCTGTGCCGTTTTGGAGTCAACTACATTAGCTTGTGTTAAAATTAACATTGATCACAGCCCCCAAAAGGCCCTGAGAAGGCTGTGTGGAGAAAGATTTTTTCAGACTGGTCAACTTTTGTCGCGGTAAAGACAATTTCCTAATTGCAGTTGTTAAGTTTACCAACAGCCCCCAGGAGGCCCTGAGACAGCTGTGTGGAGAAAGACTTTTGCAGACTGATAGACTTTTGTCGCAGGAAAGACGATTTCCTAATTGCAGTGGTTAAGTTTAACAACAGTCCCCAGGAGGCCCTGAGACAACTGTGCTGTTTTGGAGTCAACTACATTAGTTGTGTTGTAAGTAAAATTAAACACAGCCCCCAGGAGGCCCTGAGACAGCTGTGCCGTTATGCAGTCAAAAACAGCTGTGCTGTTTTGGAGTAAACTACATTAGCTTGTGTTATAATTAACATTAAACACAGCCCCCAGGAGGCCCTGAGACAGCTGTCCTTTTTTGGAGAAAACTACATTAGCTGTTGTTGAAATTAACATTAAACACAGCCCCCAGGAGGGCCTGTAACAGCTGTGTGGAGAAAGATTTTTGCAGACTGGTCGATTTTTATCGCGGTACAGATAATTTCCTAATTGCAGTTGTTAAGTTTAACAACATCCCCGACGAGGCCCTGAGAAAACTGTGCTGTTTTGGAGTCAACTACATTAGCTTGTGTTGAAATTAACATTAAACACAGCCCCCAGGGAACCCTTAGACAGCTGTGTGGAGAAAGGTTTTTGCACACTGATAGACTTTTGTCGCGGTAAAGACGATTTCTTAATTGCAGTATTAAGTAAGTTTAACAACAGCTCCCATGAGGCCCTGAGAGAGCTGTCCTTTTTTGGAGACAATTTTATTAGGTTGTGTTGAAATTAACATTAAACACAGCCCCCAGGAGGCCCTGAGACAGCTGTGCTGTTTTGGAGTCAAATACATCAGCTTGTGTTGAAATTAACATTAAACACAGCCCCCAGGAGGCCCGAGACAGCTGTATGGAGAAAGATTGTTGCAGACTGATAAACTTTTGTTGCGGTAAAGACTATTTCTTAATTGCAGTGGTTAAGTTTAACAACAGCCCCCAGGAGGCCCTGAGACAGCTGTGCCATTTTGGAGTCAACTACATTAGCTTATGTTCTAATTAACATTAAACACAGCCCCCAGGAGGCCCTGAGACAGCTGTGCCATTTTGGAGTCAACTACATTAGCTTATGTTGTAATTAACATTAAACACAGCCCCCAGGAGGCCCTGACACAGCTGTATGGAGAAAGACTTTTGCAGACTGATAGACTTTTGTCGCAGGAAAGACGATTTCCTAATTGCAGTGGTTAAGTTTGACAACAGTCCCCAGGAGGCCCTGAGACAACTGTGCTGTTTTGGAGTCAACTACATTAGCTTATGTTGAAATTAACATTAAACACAGCCCCCAGGAGGCCCTGAGACAACTGTGCTGTTTTGGAGTCAACTACATTAGCTTATGTTTTAATTAACATTAAACACAGCCCCCAGGAGGCCCTGAGACAGCTGTGCCGTTTTGGAGTCAACTACATTAGTTTATGTTGTAATTAACATTAAACACAGCCCCCAGGAGGCCCTGAGACAGCTGTGTGGAGAAAGACTTTTGCAGACTGATAGACTTTTGTCGCAGGAAAGACGATTTCGTAATTGCAGTGGTTAAGTTTAACAACAGTCCCCAGGAGGTCCTGAGACAACTGTGCTGTTTTGGAGTCAACTACATTAGCTTGTGTTGTAATCAAAATTAAACACAGCCCCCAGGAGGCCCTGAGACAGCTGTGCCGTTATGGAGTCAAAAACAGCTGTGCTGTTTTGTGTCAACTACATTATCTGGTGTTATAATTAACATTAAACACAGCCCCCAGGAGGCCCTGAGACAGCTGTCCTTTTTTGGAGAAAACTACATTAGCTTGTATTGAAATTAACATTAAACACAGCCCCCAGGAGGCCCTGAGACAGCTGTGCAGTTTTGGAGTCAACTACATTAGCTTGTGTTGAAATTAACATTAAACACAGCCCCCAGGGAACCCTTAGACAGCTGTGTGGAGAAAGGTTTTTGCACACTGATAGACTTTTGTCGCGGTAAAGACGATTTCCTAATTGCAGTATTAAGTAAGTTTAACAACAGCTCCCATGAGGCCCTGAGAGAGCTGTCCTTTTTTGGAGACAATTTTATTAGGTTGTGTTGAAATTAACATTAAACACAGCCCCCAGGAGGCCCTGAGACAGCTGTGCTGTTTTGGATTCAATTACATCAGCTTGTGTTGAAAATATTAAACACAGCCCCCAGTACGCCCTGAGAGAGCTTTGCTTTTTTGGAGACAAATTTATTAGCTTGTGTTGAAATTAACATTAAACACAGCCCCCAGGAGGCCCTGAGACAGCTGTGCTGTTTTGGAGTCAAATACATCAGCTTGTGTTGAAATTAACATTAAAGACAGCCCCCAAGAGGCCCTGAGATAGCTGTGCCATTTTGGAGTAAACTACATTAGCTTGTGTTGAAATTAACATTAAACACAGCCCCCAGGAGGCCCTGAGACAGCTGTGTGGAGACAGGTTTTTGCACACTGATAGACCTTTGTCGTGGTAAAGACGATTTCTTAATTGCAGTTGTTAAATTTAACAACAGCCCCCAGGAGGCCCAGAGAGAGCTGTGCTTGTTTGGAGACAATTTCATTAGCTTGTGTTGAAATTAACATTAAACACAGCCCCCAGGAGGCCCGAGACAGCTGTATGGAGAAAGATTGTTGCAGACTGATAAACTTTTGTTGCGGTAAAGACTATCTCTTAATTGCAGTGGTTAAGTTTAACAACAGCCCCCAGGAGGCCCTGAGACAGCTGTGCTGTTTTGGAGTCAATTACATCAGCTTGTGTTGAAATTAACATTAAACACAGCCCCCAGGTGGCCCTGAGACAGCTGTGCCATTTTGGAGTCAACTACATTAGCTTATGTTTTAATTAACATTAAACACAGCCCCCAGGAGGCCCTGAGACAGCTGTGCCGTTTTGGAGTCAACTACATTAGTTTATGTTGTAATTAACATTAAACACAGCCCCCAGGAGGCCCTGAGACAGCTGTGTGGAGAAAGACTTTTGCAGACTGATAGACTTTTGTCGCAGGAAAGACGATTTCGTAATTGCAGTGGTTAAGTTTAACAACAGTCCCCAGGAGGCCCTGAGACAACTGTGCTGTTTTGGAGTCAACTACATTAGCTTGTGTTGTAATTAAAATTAAACACAGCCCCCAGGAGGCCCTGAGACAGCTGTGCCGTTATGGAGTCAAAAACAGCTGTGCTGTTTTGTGTCAACTACATTATCTTGTGTTATAATTAACATTAAACACAGCCCCCAGGAGGCCCTGAGACAGCTGTGCTGTTTTGGAGAAAACTACATTAGCTTGTGTTGAAATTAACATTAAACACAGCCCCCAGGAGGCCCTGAGACAGCTGTGCTGTTTTGGAGTCAACTACATTAGCTTGTGTTGAAATTAACATTAAACACAGCCCCCAGGAGCCCCTGAGACAGCTGTGTGGAGACAGGTTTTTGCACACTGATAGACCTTTGTCGCGGTAAAGACGATTTCTTAATTGCAGTTGTTAAATTTAACAACAGCCCCCAGGAGGCCCAGAGAGAGCTGTGCTTGTTTGGAGACAATTTCATTAGCTTGTGTTGAAATTAACATTAAACACAGCCCCCAGGAGGCCCGAGACAGCTGTATGGAGAAAGATTGTTGCAGACTGATAAACTTTTGTTGCGGTAAAGACTATTTCTTAATTGCAGTGGTTAAGTTTAACAACAGCCCCCAGGAGGCCCTGAGACAGCTGTGCTGTTTTGGAGTCAATTACATCAGCTTGTGTTGAAATTAACATTAAACACAGCCCCCAGGAGGCCCTGAGACAGCTGTGCCATTTTGGAGTCAACTACATTAGCTTATGTTCTAATTAACATTAAACACAGCCCCCAGGAGGCCCTGAGACAGCTGTGCCGTTTTGGAGTCAACTACATTAGCTTATGTTGTAATTAACATTAAACACAGCCCCCAGGAGGCCCTGACACAGCTGTATGGAGAAAGACTTTTGCAGACTGATAGACTTTTGTCGCAGGAAAGACGATTTCCTAATTGCAGTGGTTAAGTTTGACAACAGTCCCCAGGAGGCCCTGAGACAACTGTGCTGTTTTGGAGTCAACTACATTAGCTTATGTTGAAATTAACATTAAACACAGCCCCCAGGAGGCCCTGAGACAACTGTGCTGTTTTGGAGTCAACTACATTAGCTTATGTTGAAATTAACAATAAACACAGCCCCCAGGAGGCCCTGAGACAGCTGTGCCGTTATAGAGTCAAAAACAGCTGTGCTGTTTTGGAGTCAACTACATTATCTTGTGTTATACTTAACATTAAACACAGCCCCCAGGAGGCCCTGAGACAGCTGTCCTTTTTTGGAGAAAACTACATTAGCTTGTGTTGAAATTAACATTAAACACAGCCCCCAGGAGGCCCTGAGACAGCTGTGCTGTTTTGGAGAAAACTACATTAGCTTGTGTTGAAATTAACATTAAACACAGCCCCCAGGAGGCCCTGAGACAGCTGTGCTGTTTTGGAGTCAACTACATTAGCTTGTGTTGAAATTAACATTAAACACAGCCCCCAGGAGGCCCCGAGACAGCTGTGTGGAGAAAGATTTTTGCAGACTGGTCGATTTTTATCGCGGTACAGATAATTTCCTAATTGCAGTTGTTAAGTTTAACAACAGCCCCGAGGAGGCCCTGAGACAGCTGTGCTGTTTATGAGTCAACTACATTAGCTTGTGTTGAAATTAACATTAAACACAGCCCCCAGGGGACCCTTAGACAGCTGTGTGGAGAAAGGTTTTTGCACACTGATAGACTTTTGTCGCGGTAAAGACGATTTCCTAATTGCAGTATTTAAGTTTAACAACAGCTCCCAGGAGGCCCTGAGAGAGCTGTGCTTTTTTGGAGACAATTTTATTAGCTTGTGTTGAAATTAACATTAAACACATCCCCCAGGAGGCCCTGAGACAGCTGTGCTGTTTTGGAGTCAATTACATCAGCTTGTGTTGAAAATAACATTAAACACAGCCCCCAGTACGCCCTGAGAGAGCTGTGCTTTTTTGGAGACAATTTTATTAGCTTGTGTTGAAATTAACATTAAACACAGCCCCCAGGAGGCCCTGAGACAGCTGTGCTGTTTTGGAGTCCACTACATTAGCTTGTGTTATAATTAACATTAAACACAGCCCCCAGGAGGCCCTGAGACAGCTGTATGGAGAAAAAGTTTTGCAGACTGATAAACTTTTGTAGCGGTAAAGACTATTTCCTAATTGCAGTGGTTAAGTTTAACAACAGCTCCCAGGAGGCCCTGAGACAGCTGTGCTGTTTTGGAGTCAACTACATTACCTTGTGTTATAATTAACATTAAACACAGCCCCCAGGAGGCCCTGAGACAGCTGTATGGAGAAAAATTTTTGCAGACTGATAAACTTTTGTCGCGGTAAAGACTATTTCCTAATTGCAGTGGTTAAGTTTAACAACAGCCCCCAGGAGGCCCTGAGACAGCTGTTCTGTTTTGGAATCAACTACATTACCTTGTGTTGAAATTAACATTAAACACAGCCCCCAGGAGGCCCTGAGACAGCTCTGCTGTTTTGGAGAAAACTACATTAGCTTGTGTTGAAATTAACATTAAACACAGCCCCCAGGAGGCCCTGAGACAGCTGTGCTGTTTTGGAGTCAACTACATTAGCTTGTGTTGAAATTACCATTAAACACAGCCCCCAGGAGGCCCTGAGACAGCTGTTCTGTTTTGGAGTCAATTACATCAGCTTGTGTTGAAATTAACATTAAAGACAGCCCCCAACAGGCCCTGAGATAGCTGTGCCGTTTTGGAGTCAACTACATTAGATTGTGTTAAAATTAACATTGATCACAGCCCCCAAAAGGCCCTGAGAAGGCTGTGTGGAGAAAGATTTTTTCAGACTGGTCAACTTTTGTCGCGGTAAAGACAATTTCCTAATTGCAGTTGTTAAGTTTACCAACAGCCCCCAGGAGGCCCTGAGACAGCTGTGTGGAGAAAGACTTTTGCAGACTGATAGACTTTTGTCGCAGGAAAGACGATTTCCTAATTGCAGTGGTTAAGTTTAACAACAGTCCCCAGGAGGCCCTGAGACAACTGTGCTGTTTTGGAGTCAACTACATTAGTTGTGTTGTAATTAAAATTAAACACAGCCCCCAGGAGGCCCTGAGACAGCTGTGCCGTTATGCAGTCAAAAACAGCTGTGCTGTTTTGGAGTCAACTACATTAGCTTGTGTTATAATTAACATTAAACACAGCCCCCAGGAGGCCCTGAGACAGCTGTCCTTTTTTGGAGAAAACTACATTAGCTGTTGTTGAAATTAACATTAAACACAGCCCCCAGGTGGCCCTGAGACAGCTGTGCTGTTTTGGAGAAAACTACATTAGCTTGTGTTGAGATTAACATTAAACACAGCCCCCAGGAGGCCCTGAGACAGCTGTGCTGTTTTGGAGTCAAGTACATTAGCTTGTGTTGAAATTAACATTAAACACAGCCCCCAGGAGGGCCTGTAACAGTTGTGTGGAGAAAGATTTTTGCAGACTGGTCGATTTTTATCGCGGTACAGATAATTTCCTAATTGCAGTTGTTAAGTTTAACAACATCCCCGACGAGGCCCTGAGACAGCTGTGCTGTTTTGGAGTCAACTACATTAGCTTGTGTTGAAATTAACATTAAACACAGCCCCCAGGGAACCCTTAGACAGCTGTGTGGAGAAAGGTTTTTGCACACTGATAGACTTTTGTCGCGGTAAAGACGATTTCCTAATTGCAGTATTAAGTAAGTTTAACAACAGCTCCCATGAGGCCCTGAGAGAGCTGTCCTTTTTTGGAGACAATTTTATTAGGTTGTGTTGAAATTAACATTAAACACAGCCCCCAGGAGGCCCTGAGACAGCTGTGCTGTTTTGGATTCAATTACATCAGCTTGTGTTGAAAATATTAAACACAGCCCCCAGTACGCCCTGAGAGAGCGTTGCTTTTTTGGAGACAATTTTATTAGCTTGTGTTGAAATTAACATTAAACACAGCCCCCAGGAGGAACTGAGACAGCTGTGCTGTTTTGGAGTCAAATACATCAGCTTGTGTTGAAATTAACATTAAAGACAGCCCCCAAGAGGCCCTGAGATAGCTGTGCCATTGTGGAGTAAACTACATTAGCTTGTGTTGAAATTAACATTAAACACAGCCCCCAGGAGGCCCTGAGACAGCTGTGCCATTTTGGAGTCAACTACATTAGCTTATGTTTTAATTAACATTAAACACAGCCCCCAGGAGGCCCTGAGACAGCTGTGCCGTTTTGGAGTCAACTACATTAGTTTATGTTGTAATTAACATTAAACACAGCCCCCAGGAGGCCCTGAGACAGCTGTGTGGAGAAAGACTTTTGCAGACTGATAGACTTTTGTCGCAGGAAAGACGATTTCGTAATTGCAGTGGTTAAGTTTAACAACAGTCCCCAGGAGGCCCTGAGACAACTGTGCTGTTTTGGAGTCAACTACATTAGCTTGTGTTGTAATTAAAATTAAACACAGCCCCCAGGAGGCCCTGAGACAGCTGTGCCGTTATGGAGTCAAAAACAGCTGTGCTGTTTTGTGTCAACTACATTATCTGGTGTTATAATTAACATTAAACACAGCCCCCAGGAGGCCCTGAGACAGCTGTGCTGTTTTGGAGAAAACTACATTAGCTTGTGTTGAAATTAACATTAAACACAGCCCCCAGGAGGCCCTGAGACAGCTGTGCTGTTTTGGAGTCAACTACATTAGCTTGTGTTGAAATTAACATTAAACACAGCCCCCAGGAGCCCCTGAGACAGCTGTGTGGAGACAGGTTTTTGCACACTGATAGACCTTTGTCGCGGTAAAGACGATTTCTTAATTGCAGTTGTTAAATTTAACAACAGCCCCCAGGAGGCCCAGAGAGAGCTGTGCTTGTTTGGAGACAATTTCATTAGCTTGTGTTGAAATTAACATTAAACACAGCCCCCAGGAGGCCCGAGACAGCTGTATGGAGAAAGATTGTTGCAGACTGATAAACTTTTGTTGCGGTAAAGACTATTTCTTAATTGCAGTGGTTAAGTTTAACAACAGCCCCCAGGAGGCCCTGAGACAGCTGTGCCATTTTGGAGTCAACTACATTAGCTTATGTTCTAATTAACATTAAACACAGCCCCCAGGAGGCCCTGAGACAGCTGTGCCATTTTGGAGTCAACTACATTAGCTTATGTTGTAATTAACATTAAACACAGCCCCCAGGAGGCCCTGACACAGCTGTATGGAGAAAGACTTTTGCAGACTGATAGACTTTTGTCGCAGGAAAGACGATTTCCTAATTGCAGTGGTTAAGTTTGACAACAGTCCCCAGGAGGCCCTGAGACAACTGTGCTGTTTTGGAGTCAACTACATTAGCTTATGTTGAAATTAACATTAAACACAGCCCCCAGGAGGCCCTGAGACAACTGTGCTGTTTTGGAGTCAACTACATTAGCTTATGTTGAAATTAACAATAAACACAGCCCCCAGGAGGCCCTGAGACAGCTGTGCCGTTATAGAGTCAAAAACAGCTGTGCTGTTTTGGAGTCAACTACATTATCTTGTGTTATACTTAACATTAAACACAGCCCCCAGGAGGCCCTGAGACAGCTGTCCTTTTTTGGAGAAAACTACATTAGCTTGTGTTGAAATTAACATTAAACACAGCCCCCAGGAGGCCCTGAGACAGCTGTGCTGTTTTGGAGAAAACTACATTAGCTTGTGTTGAAATTAACATTAAACACAGCCCCCAGGAGGCCCTGAGACAGCTGTGCTGTTTTGGAGTCAACTACATTAGCTTGTGTTGAAATTAACATTAAACACAGCCCCCAGGAGGCCCCGAGACAGCTGTGTGGAGAAAGATTTTTGCAGACTGGTCGATTTTTATCGCGGTACAGATAATTTCCTAATTGCAGTTGTTAAGTTTAACAACAGCCCCGAGGAGGCCCCGAGACAGCTGTGCTGTTTATGAGTCAACTACATTAGCTTGTGTTGAAATTAACATTAAACACAGCCCCCAGGGGACCCTTAGACAGCTGTGTGGAGAAAGGTTTTTGCACACTGATAGACTTTTGTCGCGGTAAAGACGATTTCCTAATTGCAGTATTTAAGTTTAACAACAGCTCCCAGGAGGCCCTGAGAGAGCTGTGCTTTTTTGGAGACAATTTTATTAGCTTGTGTTGAAATTAACATTAAACACATCCCCCAGGAGGCCCTGAGACAGCTGTGCTGTTTTGGAGTCAATTACATCAGCTTGTGTTGAAAATAACATTAAACACAGCCCCCAGTACGCCCTGAGAGAGCTGTGCTTTTTTGGAGACAATTTTATTAGCTTGTGTTGAAATTAACATTAAACACAGCCCCCAGGAGGCCCTGAGACAGCTGTGCTGTTTTGGAGTCCACTACATTAGCTTGTGTTATAATTAACATTAAACACAGCCCCCAGGAGGCCCTGAGACAGCTGTATGGAGAAAAAGTTTTGCAGACTGATAAACTTTTGTAGCGGTAAAGACTATTTCCTAATTGCAGTGGTTAAGTTTAACAACAGCTCCCAGGAGGCCCTGAGACAGCTGTGCTGTTTTGGAGTCAACTACATTACCTTGTGTTATAATTAACATTAAACACAGCCCCCAGGAGGCCCTGAGACAGCTGTATGGAGAAAAATTTTTGCAGACTGATAAACTTTTGTCGCGGTAAAGACTATTTCCTAATTGCAGTGGTTAAGTTTAACAACAGCCCCCAGGAGGCCCTGAGACAGCTGTTCTGTTTTGGAATCAACTACATTACCTTGTGTTGAAATTAACATTAAACACAGCCCCCAGGAGGCCCTGAGACAGCTCTGCTGTTTTGGAGAAAACTACATTAGCTTGTGTTGAAATTAACATTAAACACAGCCCCCAGGAGGCCCTGAGACAGCTGTGCTGTTTTGGAGTCAACTACATTAGCTTGTGTTGAAATTACCATTAAACACAGCCCCCAGGAGGCCCTGAGACAGCTGTTCTGTTTTGGAGTCAATTACATCAGCTTGTGTTGAAATTAACATTAAAGACAGCCCCCAACAGGCCCTGAGATAGCTGTGCCGTTTTGGAGTCAACTACATTAGATTGTGTTAAAATTAACATTGATCACAGCCCCCAAAAGGCCCTGAGAAGGCTGTGTGGAGAAAGATTTTTTCAGACTGGTCAACTTTTGTCGCGGTAAAGACAATTTCCTAATTGCAGTTGTTAAGTTTACCAACAGCCCCCAGGAGGCCCTGAGACAGCTGTGTGGAGAAAGACTTTTGCAGACTGATAGACTTTTGTCGCAGGAAAGACGATTTCCTAATTGCAGTGGTTAAGTTTAACAACAGTCCCCAGGAGGCCCTGAGACAACTGTGCTGTTTTGGAGTCAACTACATTAGTTGTGTTGTAATTAAAATTAAACACAGCCCCCAGGAGGCCCTGAGACAGCTGTGCCGTTATGCAGTCAAAAACAGCTGTGCTGTTTTGGAGTCAACTACATTAGCTTGTGTTATAATTAACATTAAACACAGCCCCCAGGAGGCCCTGAGACAGCTGTCCTTTTTTGGAGAAAACTACATTAGCTGTTGTTGAAATTAACATTAAACACAGCCCCCAGGTGGCCCTGAGACAGCTGTGCTGTTTTGGAGAAAACTACATTAGCTTGTGTTGAGATTAACATTAAACACAGCCCCCAGGAGGCCCTGAGACAGCTGTGCTGTTTTGGAGTCAAGTACATTAGCTTGTGTTGAAATTAACATTAAACACAGCCCCCAGGAGGGCCTGTAACAGCTGTGTGGAGAAAGATTTTTGCAGACTGGTCGATTTTTATCGCGGTACAGATAATTTCCTAATTGCAGTTGTTAAGTTTAACAACATCCCCGACGAGGCCCTGAGACAGCTGTGCTGTTTTGGAGTCAACTACATTAGCTTGTGTTGAAATTAACATTAAACACAGCCCCCAGGGAACCCTTAGACAGCTGTGTGGAGAAAGGTTTTTGCACACTGATAGACTTTTGTCGCGGTAAAGACGATTTCCTAATTGCAGTATTAAGTAAGTTTAACAACAGCTCCCATGAGGCCCTGAGAGAGCTGTCCTTTTTTGGAGACAATTTTATTAGGTTGTGTTGAAATTAACATTAAACACAGCCCCCAGGAGGCCCTGAGACAGCTGTGCTGTTTTGGATTCAATTACATCAGCTTGTGTTGAAAATATTAAACACAGCCCCCAGTACGCCCTGAGAGAGCTTTGCTTTTTTGGAGACAATTTTATTAGCTTGTGTTGAAATTAACATTAAACACAGCCCCCAGGAGGAACTGAGACAGCTGTGCTGTTTTGGAGTCAAATACATCAGCTTGTGTTGAAATTAACATTAAAGACAGCCCCCAAGAGGCCCTGAGATAGCTGTGCCATTTTGGAGTAAACTACATTAGCTTGTGTTGAAATTAACATTAAACACAGCCCCCAGGAGGCCCTGAGACAGCTGTGCCATTTTGGAGTCAACTACATTAGCTTATGTTTTAATTAACATTAAACACAGCCCCCAGGAGGCCCTGAGACAGCTGTGCCGTTTTGGAGTCAACTACATTAGTTTATGTTGTAATTAACATTAAACACAGCCCCCAGGAGGCCCTGAGACAGCTGTGTGGAGAAAGACTTTTGCAGACTGATAGACTTTTGTCGCAGGAAAGACGATTTCGTAATTGCAGTGGTTAAGTTTAACAACAGTCCCCAGGAGGCCCTGAGACAACTGTGCTGTTTTGGAGTCAACTACATTAGCTTGTGTTGTAATTAAAATTAAACACAGCCCCCAGGAGGCCCTGAGACAGCTGTGCCGTTATGGAGTCAAAAACAGCTGTGCTGTTTTGTGTCAACTACATTATCTGGTGTTATAATTAACATTAAACACAGCCCCCAGGAGGCCCTGAGACAGCTGTGCTGTTTTGGAGAAAACTACATTAGCTTGTGTTGAAATTAACATTAAACACAGCCCCCAGGAGGCCCTGAGACAGCTGTGCTGTTTTGGAGTCAACTACATTAGCTTGTGTTGAAATTAACATTAAACACAGCCCCCAGGAGCCCCTGAGACAGCTGTGTGGAGATAGGTTTTTGCACACTGATAGACCTTTGTCGCGGTAAAGACGATTTCTTAATTGCAGTTGTTAAATTTAACAACAGCCCCCAGGAGGCCCAGAGAGAGCTGTGCTTGTTTGGAGACAATTTCATTAGCTTGTGTTGAAATTAACATTAAACACAGCCCCCAGGAGGCCCGAGACAGCTGTATGGAGAAAGATTGTTGCAGACTGATAAACTTTTGTTGCGGTAAAGACTATTTCTTAATTGCAGTGGTTAAGTTTAACAACAGCCCCCAGGAGGCCCTGAGACAGCTGTGCCATTTTGGAGTCAACTACATTAGCTTATGTTCTAATTAACATTAAACACAGCCCCCAGGAGGCCCTGAGACAGCTGTGCCATTTTGGAGTCAACTACATTAGCTTATGTTGTAATTAACATTAAACACAGCCCCCAGGAGGCCCTGACACAGCTGTATGGAGAAAGACTTTTGCAGACTGATAGACTTTTGTCGCAGGAAAGACGATTTCCTAATTGCAGTGGTTAAGTTTGACAACAGTCCCCAGGAGGCCCTGAGACAACTGTGCTGTTTTGGAGTCAACTACATTAGCTTATGTTGAAATTAACATTAAACACAGCCCCCAGGAGGCCCTGAGACAACTGTGCTGTTTTGGAGTCAACTACATTAGCTTATGTTGAAATTAACAATAAACACAGCCCCCAGGAGGCCCTGAGACAGCTGTGCCGTTATAGAGTCAAAAACAGCTGTGCTGTTTTGGAGTCAACTACATTATCTTGTGTTATACTTAACATTAAACACAGCCCCCAGGAGGCCCTGAGACAGCTGTCCTTTTTTGGAGAAAACTACATTAGCTTGTGTTGAAATTAACATTAAACCCAGCCCCCAGGAGGCCCTGAGACAGCTGTGCTGTTTTGGAGAAAACTACATTAGCTTGTGTTGAAATTAACATTAAACACAGCCCCCAGGAGGCCCTGAGACAGCTGTGCTGTTTTGGAGTCAACTACATTAGCTTGTGTTGAAATTAACATTAAACACAGCCCCCAGGAGGCCCCGAGACAGCTGTGTGGAGAAAGATTTTTGCAGACTGGTCGATTTTTATCGCGGTACAGATAATTTCCTAATTGCAGTTGTTAAGTTTAACAACAGCCCCGAGGAGGCCCTGAGACAGCTGTGCTGTTTATGAGTCAACAACATTAGCTTGTGTTGAAATTAACATTAAACACAGCCCCCAGGGGACCCTTAGACAGCTGTGTGGAGAAAGGTTTTTGCACACTGATAGACTTTTGTCGCGGTAAAGACGATTTCCTAATTGCAGTATTTAAGTTTAACAACAGCTCCCAGGAGGCCCTGAGAGAGCTGTGCTTTTTTGGAGACAATTTTATTAGCTTGTGTTGAAATTAACATTAAACACATCCCCCAGGAGGCCCTGAGACAGCTGTGCTGTTTTGGAGTCAATTACATCAGCTTGTGTTGAAAATAACATTAAACACAGCCCCCAGTACGCCCTGAGAGAGCTGTGCTTTTTTGGAGACAATTTTATTAGCTTGTGTTGAAATTAACATTAAACACAGCCCCCAGGAGGCCCTGAGACAGCTGTTCTGTTTTGGAGTCTACTACATTACCTTGTGTTGAAATTAACATTAAACACAGCCCCCAGGAGGCCCTGAGACAGCTGTGCTGTTTTGGATTCAACTACATTAGCTTGTGTTATAATTAACATTAAACACACGCCCCAGGAGGCCCTGAGACAGCTGTGTGGAGAAAGACTTTTGCAGACTGATAGACTTTTGTCGCGGTAAAGACAATTTCCTAATTGCAGTTGTTAAGTTTACCAACAGCCCCCAGGAGGCCCTGAGACAGCTGTGTGGAGAAAGACTTTTGCAGACTGATAGACTTTTGTCGCAGGAAAGACGATTTCCTAATTGCAGTTGTTAACTTTAACAACAGTCCCCAGGAGGCCCTGAGACAACTGTGCTGTTTTGGAGTCAACTACATTAGTTGTGTTGTAATTAAAATTAAACACAGCCCCCAGGAGGCCCTGAGACAGCTGTATGGAGAAAAAGTTTTGCAGACTGATAAACTTTTGTCGCGGTAAAGACTATTTCCTCATTGCAGTGGTTACGTTTAAAAACAGCCCCCAGGAGGCCCTGAGACAGCTGTTCTGTTTTGGAGTCTACTACATTACCTTGTGTTGAAATTAACATTAAACACAGCCCCCAGGAGGCCCTGAGACAGCTGTGCTGTTTTGGATTCAACTACATTAGCTTGTGTTATAATTAACATTAAACACACGCCCCAGGAGGCCCTGAGACAGCTGTATGGAGAAAGACTTTTGCAGACTGATAGACTTTTGTCGCAGGAAAGACGATTTCCTAATTGCAGTGGTTAAGTTTAACAACAGTCCCCAGGAGGCCCTGAGACAACTGTGCTGTTTTGGAGTCAACTACATTAGCTCATGTTGAAATTAACATTAAACACAGCCCCCAGGAGGCCCTGAGACAACTGTGCTGTTTTGGAGTCAACTACATTAGCTTATGTTGAAATTAACATTAAACACAGCCCCCAGGAGGCCCTGAGACAGCTGTGCCGTTATGGAGTCAAAAACAGCTGTGCTGTTTTGGAGTCAACTACATTATCTTGTGTTATAATTAATATTAAACACAGCCCCCAGGAGGCCCTGAGACAGCTGTCCTTTTTTGGAGAAAACTACATTAGCTTTTGTTGAAATTAACATTAAACACAGCCCCCAGGTGGCCCTGAGACAGCTGTGCTGTTTTGGAGAAAAACTACATTAGCTTGTGTTGAGATTAACATTAAACACAGCCCCCAGGAGGCCCTGAGACAGCTGTGCTGTTTTGGAGTCAACTACATTACCTTGTGTTATAATTAACATTAAACACAGCCCCCAGGAGGCCCTGAGACAGCTGTATGGAGAAAAATTTTTGCAGACTGATAAACTTTTGTCGCGGTAAAGACTATTTCCTAATTGCAGTGGTTAAGTTTAACAACAGCCCCCAGGAGGCCCTGAGACAGCTGTTCTGTTTTGGAATCAAATACATTACCTTGTGTTGAAATTAACATTAAACACAGCCCCCAGGAGGCCCTGAGACAGCTCTGCTGTTTTGGAGAAAACTACATTAGCTTGTGTTGAAATTAACATTAAACACAGCCCCCAGGAGGCCCTGAGACAGCTGTGCTGTTTTGGAGTCAACTACATTAGCTTGTGTTGAAATTACCATTAAACACAGCCCCCAGGAGGCCCTGAGACAGCTGTGCTGTTTTGGAGTCAATTACATCAGCTTGTGTTGAAATTAACATTAAAGACAGCCCCCAACAGGCCCTGAGATAGCTGTGCCGTTTTGGAGTGAACTACAATAGCTTGTGTTAAAATTAACATTGATCACAGCCCCCAAAAGGCCCTGAGAAGGCTGTGTGGAGAAAGATTTTTTCAGACTGGTCAACTTTTGTCGCGGTAAAGACAATTTCTTAATTGCAGTTGTTAAGTTTACCAACAGCCCCCAGGAGGCCCTGAGACAGCTGTGTGGAGAAAGACTTTTGCAGACTGATAGACTTTTGTCGCAGGAAAGACGATTTCCTAATTGCAGTGGTTAAGTTTAACAACAGTCCCCAGGAGGCCCTGAGACAACTGTGCTGTTTTGGAGTCAACTACATTAGTTGTGTTGTAATTAAAATTAAACACAGCCCCCAGGAGGCCCTGAGACAGCTGTGCCGTTATGCAGTCAAAAACAGCTGTGCTGTTTTGGAGTAAACTACATTAGCTTGTGTTATAATTAACATTAAACACAGCCCCCAGGAGGCCCTGAGACAGCTGTCCTTTTTTGGAGAAAACTACATTAGCTGTTGTTGAAATTAACATTAAACACAGCCCCCAGGAGGGCCTGTAACAGCTGTGTGGAGAAAGATTTTTGCAGACTGGTCGATTTTTATCGCGGTACAGATAATTTCCTAATTGCAGTTGTTAAGTTTAACAACATCCCCGACGAGGCCCTGAGACAACTGTGCTGTTTTGGAGTCAACTACATTAGCTTGTGTTGAAATTAACATTAAACACAGCCCCCAGGGAACCCTTAGACAGCTGTGTGGAGAAAGGTTTTTGCACACTGATAGACTTTTGTCGCGGTAAAGACGATTTCTTAATTGCAGTATTAAGTAAGTTTAACAACAGCTCCCATGAGGCCCTGAGAGAGCTGTCCTTTTTTGGAGACAATTTTATTAGGTTGTGTTGAAATTAACATTAAACACAGCCCCCAGGAGGCCCTGAGACAGCTGTGCTGTTTTGGAGTCAAATACATCAGCTTGTGTTGAAATTAACATTAAACACAGCCCCCAGGAGGCCCGAGACAGCTGTATGGAGAAAGATTGTTGCAGACTGATAAACTTTTGTTGCGGTAAAGACTATCTCTTAATTGCAGTGGTTAAGTTTAACAACAGCCCCCAGGAGGCCCTGAGACAGCTGTGCTGTTTTGGAGTCAATTACATCAGCTTGTGTTGAAATTAACATTAAACACAGCCCCCAGGAGGCCCTGAGACAGCTGTGCCATTTTGGAGTCAACTACATTAGCTTATGTTTTAATTAACATTAAACACAGCCCCCAGGAGGCCCTGAGACAGCTGTGCCGTTTTGGAGTCAACTACATTAGTTTATGTTGTAATTAACATTAAACACAGCCCCCAGGAGGCCCTGAGACAGCTGTGTGGAGAAAGACTTTTGCAGACTGATAGACTTTTGTCGCAGGAAAGACGATTTCGTAATTGCAGTGGTTAAGTTTAACAACAGTCCCCAGGAGGTCCTGAGACAACTGTGCTGTTTTGGAGTCAACTACATTAGCTTGTGTTGTAATCAAAATTAAACACAGCCCCCAGGAGGCCCTGAGACAGCTGTGCCGTTATGGAGTCAAAAACAGCTGTGCTGTTTTGTGTCAACTACATTATCTGGTGTTATAATTAACATTAAACACAGCCCCCAGGAGGCCCTGAGACAGCTGTCCTTTTTTGGAGAAAACTACATTAGCTTGTATTGAAATTAACATTAAACACAGCCCCCAGGAGGCCCTGAGACAGCTGTGCTGTTTTGGAGAAAACTACATTAGCTTGTGTTGAAATTAACATTAAACACAGCCCCCAGGAGGCCCTGAGACAGCTGTGCTGTTTTGGAGACAATTTCATTAGCTTGTGTTGAAATTAACATTAAACACAGCCCCCAGGAGGCCCGAGACAGCTGTATGGAGAAAGATTGTTGCAGACTGATAAACTTTTGTTGCGGTAAAGACTATTTCTTAATTGCAGTGGTTAAGTTTAACAACAGCCCCCAGGAGGCCCTGAGACAGCTGTGCTGTTTTGGAGTCAATTACATCAGCTTGTGTTGAAATTAACATTAAACACAGCCCCCAGGAGGGCCTGAGACAGCTGTGTGGAGAAAGACTTTTGCAGACTGATAGACTTTTGTCGCAGGAAAGACGATTTCGTAATTGCAGTGGTTAAGTTTAACAACAGTCCCCAGGAGGCCCTGAGACAACTGTGCTGTTTTGGAGTCAACTACATTAGCTTGTGTTGTAATTAAAATTAAACACAGCCCCCAGGAGGCCCTGAGACAGCTGTGCCGTTATGGAGTCAAAAACAGCTGTGCTGTTTTGTGTCAACTACATTATCTTGTGTTATAATTAACATTAAACACAGCCCCCAGGAGGCCCTGAGACAGCTGTCCTTTTTTGGAGAAAACTACATTAGCTTGTATTGAAATTAAAATTAAACACAGCCCCCAGGAGGCCCTGAGAGAGCTGTGCTGTTTTGGAGAAAACTACATTAGCTTGTGTTGAATTTAACATTAAACACAGCCCCCAGGAGGCCCTGAGACAGCTGTGCTGTTTTGGAGTCAACTACATTAGCTTGTGTTGAAATTAACATTAAACACAGCCCCCAGGAGGCCCTGAGACAGCTGTGTGGAGAAAGATTTTTGCAGACTGGTCGATTTTTATCGCGGTACAGATAATTTCCTAATTGCAGTTGTTAAGTTTAACAACAGCCCCGAGGAGGCCTTGAGACAGCTCTGCTGTTTTGGAGTCAACTACATTAGCTTGTGTTGAAATTAACATTAAACACAGCCCCCAGGAGGCCCTGAGACAGCTGTGCTGTTTTGGAGTCAACTACATTAGCTTGTGTTGAAATTAACATTAAACACAGCCCCCAGGAGGCCCTGAGACAGCTGTGTGGAGAACGATTTTTGCAGACTGGTCGATTTTTATCGCGGTACAGATAATTTCCTAATTGCAGTTGTTAAGTTTAACAACATCCCCGACGAGGCCCTGAGACAACTGTGCTGTTTTGGAGTCAACTACATTAGCTTGTGTTGAAATTAACATTAAACACAGCCCCCAGGGAACCCTTAGACAGCTGTGTGGAGAAAGGTTTTTGCACACTGATAGACTTTTGTCGCGGTAAAGACGATTTCTTAATTGCAGTATTAAGTAAGTTTAACAACAGCTCCCATGAGGCCCTGAGAGAGCTGTCCTTTTTTGGAGACAATTTTATTAGGTTGTGTTGAAATTAACATTAAACACAGCCCCCAGGAGGCCCTGAGACAGCTGTGCTGTTTTGGAGTCAAATACATCAGCTTTTGTTGAAATTAACATTAAACACAGCCCCCAGGAGGCCCGAGACAGCTGTATGGAGAAAGATTGTTGCAGACTGATAAACTTTTGTTGCGGTAAAGACTATCTCTTAATTGCAGTGGTTAAGTTTAACAACAGCCCCCAGGAGGCCCTGAGACAGCTGTGCTGTTTTGGAGTCAATTACATCAGCTTGTGTTGAAATTAACATTAAACACAGCCCCCAGGAGGCCCTGAGACAGCTGTGCCATTTTGGAGTCAACTACATTAGCTTATGTTTTAATTAACATTAAACACAGCCCCCAGGAGGCCCTGAGACAGCTGTGCCGTTTTGGAGTCAACTACATTAGTTTATGTTGTAATTAACATTAAACACAGCCCCCAGGAGGCCCTGAGACAGCTGTGTGGAGAAAGACTTTTGCAGACTGATAGACTTTTGTCGCAGGAAAGACGATTTCGTAATTGCAGTGGTTAAGTTTAACAACAGTCCCCAGGAGGCCCTGAGACAACTGTGCTGTTTTGGAGTCAACTACATTAGCTTGTGTTGTAATCAAAATTAAACACAGCCCCCAGGAGGCCCTGAGACAGCTGTGCCGTTATGGAGTCAAAAACAGCTGTGCTGTTTTGTGTAAACTACATTATCTTGTGTTATAATTAACATTAAACACAGCCCCCAGGAGGCCCTGAGACAGCTGTCCTTTTTTGGAGAAAACTACATTAGCTTGTATTGAAATTAACATTAAACACAGCCCCCAGGAGGCCCTGAGACAGCTGTGCTGTTTTGGAGTCAACTACATTAGCTTGTGTTGAAATTACCATTAAACACAGCCCCCAGGAGGCCCTGAGACAGCTGTGCTGTTTTGGAGTCAATTACATCAGCTTGTGTTGAAATTAACATTAAAGACAGCCCCCAACAGGCCCTGAGATAGCTGTGCCGTTTTGGAGTCAACTACATTAGCTTGTGTTAAAATTAACATTGATCACAGCCCCCAAAAGGCCCTGAGAAGGCTGTGTGGAGAAAGATTTTTTCAGACTGGTCAACTTTTGTCGCGGTAAAGACAATTTCCTAATTGCAGTTGTTAAGTTTACCAACAGCCCCCAGGAGGCCCTGAGACAGCTGTGTGGAGAAAGACTTTTGCAGACTGATAGACTTTTGTCGCAGGAAAGACGATTTCCTAATTGCAGTGGTTAAGTTTAACAACAGTCCCCAGGAGGCCCTGAGACAACTGTGCTGTTTTGGAGTCAACTACATTAGTTGTGTTGTAAGTAAAATTAAACACAGCCCCCAGGAGGCCCTGAGACAGCTGTGCCGTTATGCAGTCAAAAACAGCTGTGCTGTTTTGGAGTAAACTACATTAGCTTGTGTTATAATTAACATTAAACACAGCCCCCAGGAGGCCCTGAGACAGCTGTCCTTTTTTGGAGAAAACTACATTAGCTGTTGTTGAAATTAACATTAAACACAGCCCCCAGGAGGGCCTGTAACAGCTGTGTGGAGAAAGATTTTTGCAGACTGGTCGATTTTTATCGCGGTACAGATAATTTCCTAATTGCAGTTGTTAAGTTTAACAACATCCCCGACGAGGCCCTGAGACAACTGTGCTGTTTTGGAGTCAACTACATTAGCTTGTGTTGAAATTAACATTAAACACAGCCCCCAGGGAACCCTTAGACAGCTGTGTGGAGAAAGGTTTTTGCACACTGATAGACTTTTGTCGCGGTAAAGACGATTTCTTAATTGCAGTATTAAGTAAGTTTAACAACAGCTCCCATGAGGCCCTGAGAGAGCTGTCCTTTTTTGGAGACAATTTTATTAGGTTGTGTTGAAATTAACATTAAACACAGCCCCCAGGAGGCCCTGAGACAGCTGTGCTGTTTTGGAGTCAAATACATCAGCTTGTGTTGAAATTAACATTAAACACAGCCCCCAGGAGGCCCGAGACAGCTGTATGGAGAAAGATTGTTGCAGACTGATAAACTTTTGTTGCGGTAAAGACTATTTCTTAATTGCAGTGGTTAAGTTTAACAACAGCCCCCAGGAGGCCCTGAGACAGCTGTGCCATTTTGGAGTCAACTACATTAGCTTATGTTCTAATTAACATTAAACACAGCCCCCAGGAGGCCCTGAGACAGCTGTGCCATTTTGGAGTCAACTACATTAGCTTATGTTGTAATTAACATTAAACACAGCCCCCAGGAGGCCCTGACACAGCTGTATGGAGAAAGACTTTTGCAGACTGATAGACTTTTGTCGCAGGAAAGACGATTTCCTAATTGCAGTGGTTAAGTTTGACAACAGTCCCCAGGAGGCCCTGAGACAACTGTGCTGTTTTGGAGTCAACTACATTAGCTTATGTTGAAATTAACATTAAACACAGCCCCCAGGAGGCCCTGAGACAACTGTGCTGTTTTGGAGTCAACTACATTAGCTTGTGTTGAAATTACCATTAAACACAGCCCCCAGGAGGCCCTGAGACAGCTGTGCTGTTTTGGAGTCAATTACATCAGCTTGTGTTGAAATTAACATTAAAGACAGCCCCCAACAGGCCCTGAGATAGCTGTGCCGTTTTGGAGTCAACTACATTAGCTTGTGTTAAAATTAACATTGATCACAGCCCCCAAAAGGCCCTGAGAAGGCTGTGTGGAGAAAGATTTTTTCAGACTGGTCAACTTTTGTCGCGGTAAAGACAATTTCCTAATTGCAGTTGTTAAGTTTACCAACAGCCCCCAGGAGGCCCTGAGACAGCTGTGTGGAGAAAGACTTTTGCAGACTGATAGACTTTTGTCGCAGGAAAGACGATTTCCTAATTGCAGTGGTTAAGTTTAACAACAGTCCCCAGGAGGCCCTGAGACAACTGTGCTGTTTTGGAGTCAACTACATTAGTTGTGTTGTAATTAAAATTAAACACAGCCCCCAGGAGGCCCTGAGACAGCTGTGCCGTTATGCAGTCAAAAACAGCTGTGCTGTTTTGGAGTAAACTACATTAGCTTGTGTTATAATTAACATTAAACACAGCCCCCAGGAGGCCCTGAGACAGCTGTCCTTTTTTGGAGAAAACTACATTAGCTGTTGTTGAAATTAACATTAAACACAGCCCCCAGGAGGGCCTGTAACAGCTGTGTGGAGAAAGATTTTTGCAGACTGGTCGATTTTTATCGCGGTACAGATAATTTCCTAATTGCAGTTGTTAAGTTTAACAACATCCCCGACGAGGCCCTGAGACAACTGTGCTGTTTTGGAGTCAACTACATTAGCTTGTGTTGAAATTAACATTAAACACAGCCCCCAGGGAACCCTTAGACAGCTGTGTGGAGAAAGGTTTTTGCACACTGATAGACTTTTGTCGCGGTAAAGACGATTTCTTAATTGCAGTATTAAGTAAGTTTAACAACAGCTCCCATGAGGCCCTGAGAGAGCTGTCCTTTTTTGGAGACAATTTTATTAGGTTGTGTTGAAATTAACATTAAACACAGCCCCCAGGAGGCCCTGAGACAGCTGTGCTGTTTTGGAGTCAAATACATCAGCTTGTGTTGAAATTAACATTAAACACAGCCCCCAGGAGGCCCGAGACAGCTGTATGGAGAAAGATTGTTGCAGACTGATAAACTTTTGTTGCGGTAAAGACTATCTCTTAATTGCAGTGGTTAAGTTTAACAACAGCCCCCAGGAGGCCCTGAGACAGCTGTGCTGTTTTGGAGTCAATTACATCAGCTTGTGTTGAAATTAACATTAAACACAGCCCCCAGGAGGCCCTGAGACAGCTGTGCCATTTTGGAGTCAACTACATTAGCTTATGTTTTAATTAACATTAAACACAGCCCCCAGGAGGCCCTGAGACAGCTGTGCCGTTTTGGAGTCAACTACATTAGTTTATGTTGTAATTAACATTAAACACAGCCCCCAGGAGGCCCTGAGACAGCTGTGTGGAGAAAGACTTTTGCAGACTGATAGACTTTTGTCGCAGGAAAGACGATTTCGTAATTGCAGTGGTTAAGTTTAACAACAGTCCCCAGGAGGTCCTGAGACAACTGTGCTGTTTTGGAGTCAACTACATTAGCTTGTGTTGTAATCAAAATTAAACACAGCCCCCAGGAGGCCCTGAGACAGCTGTGCCGTTATGGAGTCAAAAACAGCTGTGCTGTTTTGTGTCAACTACATTATCTGGTGTTATAATTAACATTAAACACAGCCCCCAGGAGGCCCTGAGACAGCTGTCCTTTTTTGGAGAAAACTACATTAGCTTGTATTGAAATTAACATTAAACACAGCCCCCAGGAGGCCCTGAGACAGCTGTGCTGTTTTGGAGAAAACTACATTAGCTTGTGTTGAAATTAACATTAAACACAGCCCCCAGGAGGCCCTGAGACAGCTGTGCTGTTTTGGAGACAATTTCATTAGCTTGTGTTGAAATTAACATTAAACACAGCCCCCAGGAGGCCCGAGACAGCTGTATGGAGAAAGATTGTTGCAGACTGATAAACTTTTGTTGCGGTAAAGACTATTTCTTAATTGCAGTGGTTAAGTTTAACAACAGCCCCCAGGAGGCCCTGAGACAGCTGTGCTGTTTTGGAGTCAATTACATCAGCTTGTGTTGAAATTAACATTAAACACAGCCCCCAGGAGGGCCTGAGACAGCTGTGTGGAGAAAGACTTTTGCAGACTGATAGACTTTTGTCGCAGGAAAGACGATTTCGTAATTGCAGTGGTTAAGTTTAACAACAGTCCCCAGGAGGCCCTGAGACAACTGTGCTGTTTTGGAGTCAACTACATTAGCTTGTGTTGTAATTAAAATTAAACACAGCCCCCAGGAGGCCCTGAGACAGCTGTGCCGTTATGGAGTCAAAAACAGCTGTGCTGTTTTGTGTCAACTACATTATCTTGTGTTATAATTAACAATAAACACAGCCCCCAGGAGGCCCTGAGACAGCTGTCCTTTTTTGGAGAAAACTACATTAGCTTGTATTGAAATTAAAATTAAACACAGCCCCCAGGAGGCCCTGAGACAGCTGTGCTGTTTTGGAGAAAACTACATTAGCTTGTGTTGAATTTAACATTAAACACAGCCCCCAGGAGGCCCTGAGACAGCTGTGCTGTTTTGGAGTCAACTACATTAGCTTGTGTTGAAATTAACATTAAACACAGCCCCCAGGAGGCCCTGAGACAGCTGTGTGGAGAAAGATTTTTGCAGACTGGTCGATTTTTATCGCGGTACAGATAATTTCCTAATTGCAGTTGTTAAGTTTAATAACAGCCCCGAGGAGGCCTTGAGACAGCTCTGCTGTTTTGGAGTCAACTACATTAGCTTGTGTTGAAATTAACATTAAACACAGCCCCCAGGAGGCCCTGAGACAGCTGTGCTGTTTTGGAGTCAACTACATTAGCTTGTGTTGAAATTAACATTAAACACAGCCCCCAGGAGGCCCTGAGACAGCTGTGTGGAGAACGATTTTTGCAGACTGGTCGATTTTTATCGCGGTACAGATAATTTCCTAATTGCAGTTGTTAAGTTTAACAACATCCCCGACGAGGCCCTGAGACAACTGTGCTGTTTTGGAGTCAACTACATTAGCTTGTGTTGAAATTAACATTAAACACAGCCCCCAGGGAACCCTTAGACAGCTGTGTGGAGAAAGGTTTTTGCACACTGATAGACTTTTGTCGCGGTAAAGACGATTTCTTAATTGCAGTATTAAGTAAGTTTAACAACAGCTCCCATGAGGCCCTGAGAGAGCTGTCCTTTTTTGGAGACAATTTTATTAGGTTGTGTTGAAATTAACATTAAACACAGCCCCCAGGAGGCCCTGAGACAGCTGTGCTGTTTTGGAGTCAAATACATCAGCTTTTGTTGAAATTAACATTAAACACAGCCCCCAGGAGGCCCGAGACAGCTGTATGGAGAAAGATTGTTGCAGACTGATAAACTTTTGTTGCGGTAAAGACTATCTCTTAATTGCAGTGGTTAAGTTTAACAACAGCCCCCAGGAGGCCCTGAGACAGCTGTGCTGTTTTGGAGTCAATTACATCAGCTTGTGTTGAAATTAACATTAAACACAGCCCCCAGGAGGCCCTGAGACAGCTGTGCCATTTTGGAGTCAACTACATTAGCTTATGTTTTAATTAACATTAAACACAGCCCCCAGGAGGCCCTGAGACAGCTGTGCCGTTTTGGAGTCAACTACATTAGTTTATGTTGTAATTAACATTAAACACAGCCCCCAGGAGGCCCTGAGACAGCTGTGTGGAGAAAGACTTTTGCAGACTGATAGACTTTTGTCGCAGGAAAGACGATTTCGTAATTGCAGTGGTTAAGTTTAACAACAGTCCCCAGGAGGCCCTGAGACAACTGTGCTGTTTTGGAGTCAACTACATTAGCTTGTGTTGTAATCAAAATTAAACACAGCCCCCAGGAGGCCCTGAGACAGCTGTGCCGTTATGGAGTCAAAAACAGCTGTGCTGTTTTGTGTAAACTACATTATCTTGTGTTATAATTAACATTAAACACAGCCCCCAGGAGGCCCTGAGACAGCTGTCCTTTTTTGGAGAAAACTACATTAGCTTGTATTGAAATTAACATTAAACACAGCCCCCAGGAGGCCCTGAGACAGCTGTGCTGTTTTGGAGAAAACTACATTAGCTTGTGTTGAAATTAACATTAAACACAGCCCCCAGGAGGCCCTGAGACAGCTGTGCTGTTTTGGAGACAATTTCATTAGCTTGTGTTGAAATTAACATTAAACACAGCCCCCAGGAGGCCCGAGACAGCTGTATGGAGAAAGATTGTTGCAGACTGATAAACTTTTGTTGCGGTAAAGACTATTTCTTAATTGCAGTGGTTAAGTTTAACAACAGCCCCCAGGAGGCCCTGAGACAGCTGTGCTGTTTTGGAGTCAATTACATCAGCTTGTGTTGAAATTAACATTAAACACAGCCCCCAGGAGGGCCTGAGACAGCTGTGTGGAGAAAGACTTTTGCAGACTGATAGACTTTTGTCGCAGGAAAGACGATTTCGTAATTGCAGTGGTTAAGTTTAACAACAGTCCCCAGGAGGCCCTGAGACAACTGTGCTGTTTTGGAGTCAACTACATTAGCTTGTGTTGTAATTAAAATTAAACACAGCCCCCAGGAGGCCCTGAGACAGCTGTGCCGTTATGGAGTCAAAAACAGCTGTGCTGTTTTGTGTCAACTACATTATCTTGTGTTATAATTAACATTAAACACAGCCCCCAGGAGGCCCTGAGACAGCTGTCCTTTTTTGGAGAAAACTACATTAGCTTGTATTGAAATTAAAATTAAACACAGCCCCCAGGAGGCCCTGAGACAGCTGTGCTGTTTTGGAGAAAACTACATTAGCTTGTGTTGAATTTAACATTAAACACAGCCCCCAGGAGGCCCTGAGACAGCTGTGCTGTTTTGGAGTCAACTACATTAGCTTGTGTTGAAATTAACATTAAACACAGCCCCCAGGAGGCCCTGAGACAGCTGTGTGGAGAAAGATTTTTGCAGACTGGTCGATTTTTATCGCGGTACAGATAATTTCCTAATTGCAGTTGTTAAGTTTAACAACAGCCCCGAGGAGGCCTTGAGACAGCTCTGCTGTTTTGGAGTCAACTACATTAGCTTGTGTTGAAATTAACATTAAACACAGCCCCCAGGAGGCCCTGAGACAGCTGTGCTGTTTTGGAGTCAACTACATTAGCTTGTGTTGAAATTAACATTAAACACAGCCCCCAGGAGGCCCTGAGACAGCTGTGTGGAGAACGATTTTTGCAGACTGGTCGATTTTTATCGCGGTACAGATAATTTCCTAATTGCAGTTGTTAAGTTTAACAACAGCCCCGAGGAGGCCCTGAGACAGCTGTGCTGTTTTGGAGTCAACTACATTAGCTTGTGTTGAAATTAACATTAAACACAACCCCCAGGGGACCCTTAGACAGCTGTGTGGAGAAAGGTTTTTGCACACTGATAGACTTTTGTCGCGGTAAAGACGATTTCCTAATTGCAGTATTTAAGTCTAACAACAGCTCCCAGGAGGCCCTGAGAGAGCTGTGCTTTTTTGGAGACAATATTATTAGATTGTGTTGAAATTAACATTAAACACAGCCCCCAGGAGGCCCTGAGACAGCTGTGCTGTTTTGGAGTCAATTACATCAGCTTGTGTTGAAATTAACATTAAACACAGCCCCCAGTACGCCCTGAAACAGCTGTGCTGTTTTGGAGTCAACTACATTAGCTTGTGTTAAAATTAACATTAATCACAGCCCCCAGGAGGCCCTGAGACAACTGTGCTGTTTTGGAGTCAACTACATTAGCTTATGTTGAAATTAACAATAAACACAGCCCCCAGGAGGCCCTGAGACAGCTGTGCCGTTATAGAGTCAAAAACAGCTGTGCTGTTTTGGAGTCAACTACATTATCTTGTGTTATACTTAACATTAAACACAGCCCCCAGGAGGCCCTGAGACAGCTGTCCTTTTTTGGAGAAAACTACATTAGCTTGTGTTGAAATTAACATTAAACCCAGCCCCCAGGAGGCCCTGAGACAGCTGTGCTGTTTTGGAGAAAACTACATTAGCTTGTGTTGAAATTAACATTAAACACAGCCCCCAGGAGGCCCTGAGACAGCTGTGCTGTTTTGGAGTCAACTACATTAGCTTGTGTTGAAATTAACATTAAACACAGCCCCCAGGAGGCCCCGAGACAGCTGTGTGGAGAAAGATTTTTGCAGACTGGTCGATTTTTATCGCGGTACAGATAATTTCCTAATTGCAGTTGTTAAGTTTAACAACAGCCCCGAGGAGGCCCTGAGACAGCTGTGCTGTTTATGAGTCAACAACATTAGCTTGTGTTGAAATTAACATTAAACACAGCCCCCAGGGGACCCTTAGACAGCTGTGTGGAGAAAGGTTTTTGCACACTGATAGACTTTTGTCGCGGTAAAGACGATTTCCTAATTGCAGTATTTAAGTTTAACAACAGCTCCCAGGAGGCCCTGAGAGAGCTGTGCTTTTTTGGAGACAATTTTATTAGCTTGTGTTGAAATTAACATTAAACACATCCCCCAGGAGGCCCTGAGACAGCTGTGCTGTTTTGGAGTCAATTACATCAGCTTGTGTTGAAAATAACATTAAACACAGCCCCCAGTACGCCCTGAGAGAGCTGTGCTTTTTTGGAGACAATTTTATTAGCTTGTGTTGAAATTAACATTAAACACAGCCCCCAGGAGGCCCTGAGACAGCTGTTCTGTTTTGGAGTCTACTACATTACCTTGTGTTGAAATTAACATTAAACACAGCCCCCAGGAGGCCCTGAGACAGCTGTGCTGTTTTGGATTCAACTACATTAGCTTGTGTTATAATTAACATTAAACACACGCCCCAGGAGGCCCTGAGACAGCTGTGTGGAGAAAGACTTTTGCAGACTGATAGACTTTTGTCGCGGTAAAGACAATTTCCTAATTGCAGTTGTTAAGTTTACCAACAGCCCCCAGGAGGCCCTGAGACAGCTGTGTGGAGAAAGACTTTTGCAGACTGATAGACTTTTGTCGCAGGAAAGACGATTTCCTAATTGCAGTTGTTAACTTTAACAACAGTCCCCAGGAGGCCCTGAGACAACTGTGCTGTTTTGGAGTCAACTACATTAGTTGTGTTGTAATTAAAATTAAACACAGCCCCCAGGAGGCCCTGAGACAGCTGTATGGAGAAAAAGTTTTGCAGACTGATAAACTTTTGTCGCGGTAAAGACTATTTCCTCATTGCAGTGGTTACGTTTAAAAACAGCCCCCAGGAGGCCCTGAGACAGCTGTTCTGTTTTGGAGTCTACTACATTACCTTGTGTTGAAATTAACATTAAACACAGCCCCCAGGAGGCCCTGAGACAGCTGTGCTGTTTTGGATTCAACTACATTAGCTTGTGTTATAATTAACATTAAACACACGCCCCAGGAGGCCCTGAGACAGCTGTATGGAGAAAGACTTTTGCAGACTGATAGACTTTTGTCGCAGGAAAGACGATTTCCTAATTGCAGTGGTTAAGTTTAACAACAGTCCCCAGGAGGCCCTGAGACAACTGTGCTGTTTTGGAGTCAACTACATTAGCTCATGTTGAAATTAACATTAAACACAGCCCCCAGGAGGCCCTGAGACAACTGTGCTGTTTTGGAGTCAACTACATTAGCTTATGTTGAAATTAACATTAAACACAGCCCCCAGGAGGCCCTGAGACAGCTGTGCCGTTATGGAGTCAAAAACAGCTGTGCTGTTTTGGAGTCAACTACATTATCTTGTGTTATAATTAATATTAAACACAGCCCCCAGGAGGCCCTGAGACAGCTGTCCTTTTTTGGAGAAAACTACATTAGCTTTTGTTGAAATTAACATTAAACACAGCCCCCAGGTGGCCCTGAGACAGCTGTGCTGTTTTGGAGAAAAACTACATTAGCTTGTGTTGAGATTAACATTAAACACAGCCCCCAGGAGGCCCTGAGACAGCTGTGCTGTTTTGGAGTCAACTACATTACCTTGTGTTATAATTAACATTAAACACAGCCCCCAGGAGGCCCTGAGACAGCTGTATGGAGAAAAATTTTTGCAGACTGATAAACTTTTGTCGCGGTAAAGACTATTTCCTAATTGCAGTGGTTAAGTTTAACAACAGCCCCCAGGAGGCCCTGAGACAGCTGTTCTGTTTTGGAATCAAGTACATTACCTTGTGTTGAAATTAACATTAAACACAGCCCCCAGGAGGCCCTGAGACAGCTCTGCTGTTTTGGAGAAAACTACATTAGCTTGTGTTGAAATTAACATTAAACACAGCCCCCAGGAGGCCCTGAGACAGCTGTGCTGTTTTGGAGTCAACTACATTAGCTTGTGTTGAAATTACCATTAAACACAGCCCCCAGGAGGCCCTGAGACAGCTGTGCTGTTTTGGAGTCAATTACATCAGCTTGTGTTGAAATTAACATTAAAGACAGCCCCCAACAGGCCCTGAGATAGCTGTGCCGTTTTGGAGTGAACTACAATAGCTTGTGTTAAAATTAACATTGATCACAGCCCCCAAAAGGCCCTGAGAAGGCTGTGTGGAGAAAGATTTTTTCAGACTGGTCAACTTTTGTCGCGGTAAAGACAATTTCTTAATTGCAGTTGTTAAGTTTACCAACAGCCCCCAGGAGGCCCTGAGACAGCTGTGTGGAGAAAGACTTTTGCAGACTGATAGACTTTTGTCGCAGGAAAGACGATTTCCTAATTGCAGTGGTTAAGTTTAACAACAGTCCCCAGGAGGCCCTGAGACAACTGTGCTGTTTTGGAGTCAACTACATTAGTTGTGTTGTAATTAAAATTAAACACAGCCCCCAGGAGGCCCTGAGACAGCTGTGCCGTTATGCAGTCAAAAACAGCTGTGCTGTTTTGGAGTAAACTACATTAGCTTGTGTTATAATTAACATTAAACACAGCCCCCAGGAGGCCCTGAGACAGCTGTCCTTTTTTGGAGAAAACTACATTAGCTGTTGTTGAAATTAACATTAAACACAGCCCCCAGGAGGGCCTGTAACAGCTGTGTGGAGAAAGATTTTTGCAGACTGGTCGATTTTTATCGCGGTACAGATAATTTCCTAATTGCAGTTGTTAAGTTTAACAACATCCCCGACGAGGCCCTGAGACAACTGTGCTGTTTTGGAGTCAACTACATTAGCTTGTGTTGAAATTAACATTAAACACAGCCCCCAGGGAACCCTTAGACAGCTGTGTGGAGAAAGGTTTTTGCACACTGATAGACTTTTGTCGCGGTAAAGACGATTTCTTAATTGCAGTATTAAGTAAGTTTAACAACAGCTCCCATGAGGCCCTGAGAGAGCTGTCCTTTTTTGGAGACAATTTTATTAGGTTGTGTTGAAATTAACATTAAACACAGCCCCCAGGAGGCCCTGAGACAGCTGTGCTGTTTTGGAGTCAAATACATCAGCTTGTGTTGAAATTAACATTAAACACAGCCCCCAGGAGGCCCGAGACAGCTGTATGGAGAAAGATTGTTGCAGACTGATAAACTTTTGTTGCGGTAAAGACTATCTCTTAATTGCAGTGGTTAAGTTTAACAACAGCCCCCAGGAGGCCCTGAGACAGCTGTGCTGTTTTGGAGTCAATTACATCAGCTTGTGTTGAAATTAACATTAAACACAGCCCCCAGGAGGCCCTGAGACAGCTGTGCCATTTTGGAGTCAACTACATTAGCTTATGTTTTAATTAACATTAAACACAGCCCCCAGGAGGCCCTGAGACAGCTGTGCCGTTTTGGAGTCAACTACATTAGTTTATGTTGTAATTAACATTAAACACAGCCCCCAGGAGGCCCTGAGACAGCTGTGTGGAGAAAGACTTTTGCAGACTGATAGACTTTTGTCGCAGGAAAGACGATTTCGTAATTGCAGTGGTTAAGTTTAACAACAGTCCCCAGGAGGTCCTGAGACAACTGTGCTGTTTTGGAGTCAACTACATTAGCTTGTGTTGTAATCAAAATTAAACACAGCCCCCAGGAGGCCCTGAGACAGCTGTGCCGTTATGGAGTCAAAAACAGCTGTGCTGTTTTGTGTCAACTACATTATCTGGTGTTATAATTAACATTAAACACAGCCCCCAGGAGGCCCTGAGACAGCTGTCCTTTTTTGGAGAAAACTACATTAGCTTGTATTGAAATTAACATTAAACACAGCCCCCAGGAGGCCCTGAGACAGCTGTGCTGTTTTGGAGAAAACTACATTAGCTTGTGTTGAAATTAACATTAAACACAGCCCCCAGGAGGCCCTGAGACAGCTGTGCTGTTTTGGAGACAATTTCATTAGCTTGTGTTGAAATTAACATTAAACACAGCCCCCAGGAGGCCCGAGACAGCTGTATGGAGAAAGATTGTTGCAGACTGATAAACTTTTGTTGCGGTAAAGACTATTTCTTAATTGCAGTGGTTAAGTTTAACAACAGCCCCCAGGAGGCCCTGAGACAGCTGTGCTGTTTTGGAGTCAATTACATCAGCTTGTGTTGAAATTAACATTAAACACAGCCCCCAGGAGGGCCTGAGACAGCTGTGTGGAGAAAGACTTTTGCAGACTGATAGACTTTTGTCGCAGGAAAGACGATTTCGTAATTGCAGTGGTTAAGTTTAACAACAGTCCCCAGGAGGCCCTGAGACAACTGTGCTGTTTTGGAGTCAACTACATTAGCTTGTGTTGTAATTAAAATTAAACACAGCCCCCAGGAGGCCCTGAGACAGCTGTGCCGTTATGGAGTCAAAAACAGCTGTGCTGTTTTGTGTCAACTACATTATCTTGTGTTATAATTAACATTAAACACAGCCCCCAGGAGGCCCTGAGACAGCTGTCCTTTTTTGGAGAAAACTACATTAGCTTGTATTGAAATTAAAATTAAACACAGCCCCCAGGAGGCCCTGAGAGAGCTGTGCTGTTTTGGAGAAAACTACATTAGCTTGTGTTGAATTTAACATTAAACACAGCCCCCAGGAGGCCCTGAGACAGCTGTGCTGTTTTGGAGTCAACTACATTAGCTTGTGTTGAAATTAACATTAAACACAGCCCCCAGGAGGCCCTGAGACAGCTGTGTGGAGAAAGATTTTTGCAGACTGGTCGATTTTTATCGCGGTACAGATAATTTCCTAATTGCAGTTGTTAAGTTTAACAACAGCCCCGAGGAGGCCTTGAGACAGCTCTGCTGTTTTGGAGTCAACTACATTAGCTTGTGTTGAAATTAACATTAAACACAGCCCCCAGGAGGCCCTGAGACAGCTGTGCTGTTTTGGAGTCAACTACATTAGCTTGTGTTGAAATTAACATTAAACACAGCCCCCAGGAGGCCCTGAGACAGCTGTGTGGAGAACGATTTTTGCAGACTGGTCGATTTTTATCGCGGTACAGATAATTTCCTAATTGCAGTTGTTAAGTTTAACAACATCCCCGACGAGGCCCTGAGACAACTGTGCTGTTTTGGAGTCAACTACATTAGCTTGTGTTGAAATTAACATTAAACACAGCCCCCAGGGAACCCTTAGACAGCTGTGTGGAGAAAGGTTTTTGCACACTGATAGACTTTTGTCGCGGTAAAGACGATTTCTTAATTGCAGTATTAAGTAAGTTTAACAACAGCTCCCATGAGGCCCTGAGAGAGCTGTCCTTTTTTGGAGACAATTTTATTAGGTTGTGTTGAAATTAACATTAAACACAGCCCCCAGGAGGCCCTGAGACAGCTGTGCTGTTTTGGAGTCAAATACATCAGCTTTTGTTGAAATTAACATTAAACACAGCCCCCAGGAGGCCCGAGACAGCTGTATGGAGAAAGATTGTTGCAGACTGATAAACTTTTGTTGCGGTAAAGACTATCTCTTAATTGCAGTGGTTAAGTTTAACAACAGCCCCCAGGAGGCCCTGAGACAGCTGTGCTGTTTTGGAGTCAATTACATCAGCTTGTGTTGAAATTAACATTAAACACAGCCCCCAGGAGGCCCTGAGACAGCTGTGCCATTTTGGAGTCAACTACATTAGCTTATGTTTTAATTAACATTAAACACAGCCCCCAGGAGGCCCTGAGACAGCTGTGCCGTTTTGGAGTCAACTACATTAGTTTATGTTGTAATTAACATTAAACACAGCCCCCAGGAGGCCCTGAGACAGCTGTGTGGAGAAAGACTTTTGCAGACTGATAGACTTTTGTCGCAGGAAAGACGATTTCGTAATTGCAGTGGTTAAGTTTAACAACAGTCCCCAGGAGGCCCTGAGACAACTGTGCTGTTTTGGAGTCAACTACATTAGCTTGTGTTGTAATCAAAATTAAACACAGCCCCCAGGAGGCCCTGAGACAGCTGTGCCGTTATGGAGTCAAAAACAGCTGTGCTGTTTTGTGTAAACTACATTATCTTGTGTTATAATTAACATTAAACACAGCCCCCAGGAGGCCCTGAGACAGCTGTCCTTTTTTGGAGAAAACTACATTAGCTTGTATTGAAATTAACATTAAACACAGCCCCCAGGAGGCCCTGAGACAGCTGTGCTGTTTTGGAGTCAACTACATTAGCTTGTGTTGAAATTACCATTAAACACAGCCCCCAGGAGGCCCTGAGACAGCTGTGCTGTTTTGGAGTCAATTACATCAGCTTGTGTTGAAATTAACATTAAAGACAGCCCCCAACAGGCCCTGAGATAGCTGTGCCGTTTTGGAGTCAACTACATTAGCTTGTGTTAAAATTAACATTGATCACAGCCCCCAAAAGGCCCTGAGAAGGCTGTGTGGAGAAAGATTTTTTCAGACTGGTCAACTTTTGTCGCGGTAAAGACAATTTCCTAATTGCAGTTGTTAAGTTTACCAACAGCCCCCAGGAGGCCCTGAGACAGCTGTGTGGAGAAAGACTTTTGCAGACTGATAGACTTTTGTCGCAGGAAAGACGATTTCCTAATTGCAGTGGTTAAGTTTAACAACAGTCCCCAGGAGGCCCTGAGACAACTGTGCTGTTTTGGAGTCAACTACATTAGTTGTGTTGTAAGTAAAATTAAACACAGCCCCCAGGAGGCCCTGAGACAGCTGTGCCGTTATGCAGTCAAAAACAGCTGTGCTGTTTTGGAGTAAACTACATTAGCTTGTGTTATAATTAACATTAAACACAGCCCCCAGGAGGCCCTGAGACAGCTGTCCTTTTTTGGAGAAAACTACATTAGCTGTTGTTGAAATTAACATTAAACACAGCCCCCAGGAGGGCCTGTAACAGCTGTGTGGAGAAAGATTTTTGCAGACTGGTCGATTTTTATCGCGGTACAGATAATTTCCTAATTGCAGTTGTTAAGTTTAACAACATCCCCGACGAGGCCCTGAGACAACTGTGCTGTTTTGGAGTCAACTACATTAGCTTGTGTTGAAATTAACATTAAACACAGCCCCCAGGGAACCCTTAGACAGCTGTGTGGAGAAAGGTTTTTGCACACTGATAGACTTTTGTCGCGGTAAAGACGATTTCTTAATTGCAGTATTAAGTAAGTTTAACAACAGCTCCCATGAGGCCCTGAGAGAGCTGTCCTTTTTTGGAGACAATTTTATTAGGTTGTGTTGAAATTAACATTAAACACAGCCCCCAGGAGGCCCTGAGACAGCTGTGCTGTTTTGGAGTCAAATACATCAGCTTGTGTTGAAATTAACATTAAACACAGCCCCCAGGAGGCCCGAGACAGCTGTATGGAGAAAGATTGTTGCAGACTGATAAACTTTTGTTGCGGTAAAGACTATTTCTTAATTGCAGTGGTTAAGTTTAACAACAGCCCCCAGGAGGCCCTGAGACAGCTGTGCCATTTTGGAGTCAACTACATTAGCTTATGTTCTAATTAACATTAAACACAGCCCCCAGGAGGCCCTGAGACAGCTGTGCCATTTTGGAGTCAACTACATTAGCTTATGTTGTAATTAACATTAAACACAGCCCCCAGGAGGCCCTGACACAGCTGTATGGAGAAAGACTTTTGCAGACTGATAGACTTTTGTCGCAGGAAAGACGATTTCCTAATTGCAGTGGTTAAGTTTGACAACAGTCCCCAGGAGGCCCTGAGACAACTGTGCTGTTTTGGAGTCAACTACATTAGCTTATGTTGAAATTAACATTAAACACAGCCCCCAGGAGGCCCTGAGACAACTGTGCTGTTTTGGAGTCAACTACATTAGCTTGTGTTGAAATTACCATTAAACACAGCCCCCAGGAGGCCCTGAGACAGCTGTGCTGTTTTGGAGTCAATTACATCAGCTTGTGTTGAAATTAACATTAAAGACAGCCCCCAACAGGCCCTGAGATAGCTGTGCCGTTTTGGAGTCAACTACATTAGCTTGTGTTAAAATTAACATTGATCACAGCCCCCAAAAGGCCCTGAGAAGGCTGTGTGGAGAAAGATTTTTTCAGACTGGTCAACTTTTGTCGCGGTAAAGACAATTTCCTAATTGCAGTTGTTAAGTTTACCAACAGCCCCCAGGAGGCCCTGAGACAGCTGTGTGGAGAAAGACTTTTGCAGACTGATAGACTTTTGTCGCAGGAAAGACGATTTCCTAATTGCAGTGGTTAAGTTTAACAACAGTCCCCAGGAGGCCCTGAGACAACTGTGCTGTTTTGGAGTCAACTACATTAGTTGTGTTGTAATTAAAATTAAACACAGCCCCCAGGAGGCCCTGAGACAGCTGTGCCGTTATGCAGTCAAAAACAGCTGTGCTGTTTTGGAGTAAACTACATTAGCTTGTGTTATAATTAACATTAAACACAGCCCCCAGGAGGCCCTGAGACAGCTGTCCTTTTTTGGAGAAAACTACATTAGCTGTTGTTGAAATTAACATTAAACACAGCCCCCAGGAGGGCCTGTAACAGCTGTGTGGAGAAAGATTTTTGCAGACTGGTCGATTTTTATCGCGGTACAGATAATTTCCTAATTGCAGTTGTTAAGTTTAACAACATCCCCGACGAGGCCCTGAGACAACTGTGCTGTTTTGGAGTCAACTACATTAGCTTGTGTTGAAATTAACATTAAACACAGCCCCCAGGGAACCCTTAGACAGCTGTGTGGAGAAAGGTTTTTGCACACTGATAGACTTTTGTCGCGGTAAAGACGATTTCTTAATTGCAGTATTAAGTAAGTTTAACAACAGCTCCCATGAGGCCCTGAGAGAGCTGTCCTTTTTTGGAGACAATTTTATTAGGTTGTGTTGAAATTAACATTAAACACAGCCCCCAGGAGGCCCTGAGACAGCTGTGCTGTTTTGGAGTCAAATACATCAGCTTGTGTTGAAATTAACATTAAACACAGCCCCCAGGAGGCCCGAGACAGCTGTATGGAGAAAGATTGTTGCAGACTGATAAACTTTTGTTGCGGTAAAGACTATCTCTTAATTGCAGTGGTTAAGTTTAACAACAGCCCCCAGGAGGCCCTGAGACAGCTGTGCTGTTTTGGAGTCAATTACATCAGCTTGTGTTGAAATTAACATTAAACACAGCCCCCAGGAGGCCCTGAGACAGCTGTGCCATTTTGGAGTCAACTACATTAGCTTATGTTTTAATTAACATTAAACACAGCCCCCAGGAGGCCCTGAGACAGCTGTGCCGTTTTGGAGTCAACTACATTAGTTTATGTTGTAATTAACATTAAACACAGCCCCCAGGAGGCCCTGAGACAGCTGTGTGGAGAAAGACTTTTGCAGACTGATAGACTTTTGTCGCAGGAAAGACGATTTCGTAATTGCAGTGGTTAAGTTTAACAACAGTCCCCAGGAGGTCCTGAGACAACTGTGCTGTTTTGGAGTCAACTACATTAGCTTGTGTTGTAATCAAAATTAAACACAGCCCCCAGGAGGCCCTGAGACAGCTGTGCCGTTATGGAGTCAAAAACAGCTGTGCTGTTTTGTGTCAACTACATTATCTGGTGTTATAATTAACATTAAACACAGCCCCCAGGAGGCCCTGAGACAGCTGTCCTTTTTTGGAGAAAACTACATTAGCTTGTATTGAAATTAACATTAAACACAGCCCCCAGGAGGCCCTGAGACAGCTGTGCTGTTTTGGAGAAAACTACATTAGCTTGTGTTGAAATTAACATTAAACACAGCCCCCAGGAGGCCCTGAGACAGCTGTGCTGTTTTGGAGACAATTTCATTAGCTTGTGTTGAAATTAACATTAAACACAGCCCCCAGGAGGCCCGAGACAGCTGTATGGAGAAAGATTGTTGCAGACTGATAAACTTTTGTTGCGGTAAAGACTATTTCTTAATTGCAGTGGTTAAGTTTAACAACAGCCCCCAGGAGGCCCTGAGACAGCTGTGCTGTTTTGGAGTCAATTACATCAGCTTGTGTTGAAATTAACATTAAACACAGCCCCCAGGAGGGCCTGAGACAGCTGTGTGGAGAAAGACTTTTGCAGACTGATAGACTTTTGTCGCAGGAAAGACGATTTCGTAATTGCAGTGGTTAAGTTTAACAACAGTCCCCAGGAGGCCCTGAGACAACTGTGCTGTTTTGGAGTCAACTACATTAGCTTGTGTTGTAATTAAAATTAAACACAGCCCCCAGGAGGCCCTGAGACAGCTGTGCCGTTATGGAGTCAAAAACAGCTGTGCTGTTTTGTGTCAACTACATTATCTTGTGTTATAATTAACATTAAACACAGCCCCCAGGAGGCCCTGAGACAGCTGTCCTTTTTTGGAGAAAACTACATTAGCTTGTATTGAAATTAAAATTAAACACAGCCCCCAGGAGGCCCTGAGACAGCTGTGCTGTTTTGGAGAAAACTACATTAGCTTGTGTTGAATTTAACATTAAACACAGCCCCCAGGAGGCCCTGAGACAGCTGTGCTGTTTTGGAGTCAACTACATTAGCTTGTGTTGAAATTAACATTAAACACAGCCCCCAGGAGGCCCTGAGACAGCTGTGTGGAGAAAGATTTTTGCAGACTGGTCGATTTTTATCGCGGTACAGATAATTTCCTAATTGCAGTTGTTAAGTTTAACAACAGCCCCGAGGAGGCCTTGAGACAGCTCTGCTGTTTTGGAGTCAACTACATTAGCTTGTGTTGAAATTAACATTAAACACAGCCCCCAGGAGGCCCTGAGACAGCTGTGCTGTTTTGGAGTCAACTACATTAGCTTGTGTTGAAATTAACATTAAACACAGCCCCCAGGAGGCCCTGAGACAGCTGTGTGGAGAACGATTTTTGCAGACTGGTCGATTTTTATCGCGGTACAGATAATTTCCTAATTGCAGTTGTTAAGTTTAACAACATCCCCGACGAGGCCCTGAGACAACTGTGCTGTTTTGGAGTCAACTACATTAGCTTGTGTTGAAATTAACATTAAACACAGCCCCCAGGGAACCCTTAGACAGCTGTGTGGAGAAAGGTTTTTGCACACTGATAGACTTTTGTCGCGGTAAAGACGATTTCTTAATTGCAGTATTAAGTAAGTTTAACAACAGCTCCCATGAGGCCCTGAGAGAGCTGTCCTTTTTTGGAGACAATTTTATTAGGTTGTGTTGAAATTAACATTAAACACAGCCCCCAGGAGGCCCTGAGACAGCTGTGCTGTTTTGGAGTCAAATACATCAGCTTTTGTTGAAATTAACATTAAACACAGCCCCCAGGAGGCCCGAGACAGCTGTATGGAGAAAGATTGTTGCAGACTGATAAACTTTTGTTGCGGTAAAGACTATCTCTTAATTGCAGTGGTTAAGTTTAACAACAGCCCCCAGGAGGCCCTGAGACAGCTGTGCTGTTTTGGAGTCAATTACATCAGCTTGTGTTGAAATTAACATTAAACACAGCCCCCAGGAGGCCCTGAGACAGCTGTGCCATTTTGGAGTCAACTACATTAGCTTATGTTTTAATTAACATTAAACACAGCCCCCAGGAGGCCCTGAGACAGCTGTGCCGTTTTGGAGTCAACTACATTAGTTTATGTTGTAATTAACATTAAACACAGCCCCCAGGAGGCCCTGAGACAGCTGTGTGGAGAAAGACTTTTGCAGACTGATAGACTTTTGTCGCAGGAAAGACGATTTCGTAATTGCAGTGGTTAAGTTTAACAACAGTCCCCAGGAGGCCCTGAGACAACTGTGCTGTTTTGGAGTCAACTACATTAGCTTGTGTTGTAATCAAAATTAAACACAGCCCCCAGGAGGCCCTGAGACAGCTGTGCCGTTATGGAGTCAAAAACAGCTGTGCTGTTTTGTGTAAACTACATTATCTTGTGTTATAATTAACATTAAACACAGCCCCCAGGAGGCCCTGAGACAGCTGTCCTTTTTTGGAGAAAACTACATTAGCTTGTATTGAAATTAACATTAAACACAGCCCCCAGGAGGCCCTGAGACAGCTGTGCTGTTTTGGAGAAAACTACATTAGCTTGTGTTGAAATTAACATTAAACACAGCCCCCAGGAGGCCCTGAGACAGCTGTGCTGTTTTGGAGACAATTTCATTAGCTTGTGTTGAAATTAACATTAAACACAGCCCCCAGGAGGCCCGAGACAGCTGTATGGAGAAAGATTGTTGCAGACTGATAAACTTTTGTTGCGGTAAAGACTATTTCTTAATTGCAGTGGTTAAGTTTAACAACAGCCCCCAGGAGGCCCTGAGACAGCTGTGCTGTTTTGGAGTCAATTACATCAGCTTGTGTTGAAATTAACATTAAACACAGCCCCCAGGAGGGCCTGAGACAGCTGTGTGGAGAAAGACTTTTGCAGACTGATAGACTTTTGTCGCAGGAAAGACGATTTCGTAATTGCAGTGGTTAAGTTTAACAACAGTCCCCAGGAGGCCCTGAGACAACTGTGCTGTTTTGGAGTCAACTACATTAGCTTGTGTTGTAATTAAAATTAAACACAGCCCCCAGGAGGCCCTGAGACAGCTGTGCCGTTATGGAGTCAAAAACAGCTGTGCTGTTTTGTGTCAACTACATTATCTTGTGTTATAATTAACATTAAACACAGCCCCCAGGAGGCCCTGAGACAGCTGTCCTTTTTTGGAGAAAACTACATTAGCTTGTATTGAAATTAAAATTAAACACAGCCCCCAGGAGGCCCTGAGACAGCTGTGCTGTTTTGGAGAAAACTACATTAGCTTGTGTTGAATTTAACATTAAACACAGCCCCCAGGAGGCCCTGAGACAGCTGTGCTGTTTTGGAGTCAACTACATTAGCTTGTGTTGAAATTAACATTAAACACAGCCCCCAGGAGGCCCTGAGACAGCTGTGTGGAGAAAGATTTTTGCAGACTGGTCGATTTTTATCGCGGTACAGATAATTTCCTAATTGCAGTTGTTAAGTTTAACAACAGCCCCGAGGAGGCCTTGAGACAGCTCTGCTGTTTTGGAGTCAACTACATTAGCTTGTGTTGAAATTAACATTAAACACAGCCCCCAGGAGGCCCTGAGACAGCTGTGCTGTTTTGGAGTCAACTACATTAGCTTGTGTTGAAATTAACATTAAACACAGCCCCCAGGAGGCCCTGAGACAGCTGTGTGGAGAACGATTTTTGCAGACTGGTCGATTTTTATCGCGGTACAGATAATTTCCTAATTGCAGTTGTTAAGTTTAACAACAGCCCCGAGGAGGCCCTGAGACAGCTGTGCTGTTTTGGAGTCAACTACATTAGCTTGTGTTGAAATTAACATTAAACACAACCCCCAGGGGACCCTTAGACAGCTGTGTGGAGAAAGGTTTTTGCACACTGATAGACTTTTGTCGCGGTAAAGACGATTTCCTAATTGCAGTATTTAAGTCTAACAACAGCTCCCAGGAGGCCCTGAGAGAGCTGTGCTTTTTTGGAGACAATATTATTAGATTGTGTTGAAATTAACATTAAACACAGCCCCCAGGAGGCCCTGAGACAGCTGTGCTGTTTTGGAGTCAATTACATCAGCTTGTGTTGAAATTAACATTAAACACAGCCCCCAGTACGCCCTGAAACAGCTGTGCTGTTTTGGAGTCAACTACATTAGCTTGTGTTAAAATTAACATTAATCACAGCCCCCAAAAGGCCCTGAGAAGGCTCTGTGGAGAAAGATTTTTGCAGACTGGTCGACTTTTGTCGTGGTACAGACAATTTCCTAATTGCAGTTGTTAAGTTTACCAACAGCCCCCAGGAGGCCCTGAGACAACTCTGCTGTTTTGGAGTCAACTACATTAGCTTGTGTTGTAATTAAAATTAAACACAGCCCCCAGGAGGCCCTGAGACAGTTGTGCTGTTTTGGAGAAAACCACATTAGCTTGTGTTGAAATTAACATTAAACACAGCCCCCAGGAGGCCCTGAGAAAGCTGTGCTGTTTTGGAGTCAATTACATCAGCTTGTGTTGAAATTAACATTAAACACAACCCCCAGGAGGCCCTGAGACAGCTGTGCTGTTTTGGAGTCAATTACATCAGCTTGTGTTGAAATTAACATTAAAGACAGCCCCCAAGAGGCCCTGAGATAGTTTTGCCGTTTTGGAGTCAACTACATTAACTTGTGTTGAAATTAACATTAAACACAGCCCCCAGGAGGCCCTGGGACAGCTGTATGGAGAAAGATTTTTGCAGACTGATAAACTTTTGTTGCGGTTAAGACTATTTCTTAATTGCAGTGGTTAAGTTTAACAACAGCCCCCAGGAGGTCCTGAGACAGCTGTGTGGAGAAAGACTTTTGCAGACTGATACACTTTTGTCGCGGTAAAGACGATTTCCTAATTGCAGTATTTAAGTTTAACAACAGCTCCCAGGAGGCCCTGAGAGAGCTGTGCTTTTTTGGAGACAATTTTATTAGCTTGTGTTGAAATTAACATTAAACACAGCCCCCAGGAGGCCCTGAGACAGCTGTGCTGTTTTGGAGTCAACTACATTAGCTTGTGTTATAATTAACATTAAACACAGCCCCCAGGAGGCCCTGAGACAGCTGTATGGAGAAAAAGTTTTGCATACTGATAAACTTTTGTCGCGGTAAAGACTATTCTCTAATTGCAGTGGTTAAGTTTAACAACAGCCCCCAGGAGGCCCTGAGACAGCTGTGCTGTTTTGGAGTCAACTACATTAGCTTGTGTAGAAAGTAACATTAAACACAGCCCCCAGGGGACCCTGAGACAGCTGTGTGGAGAAAGGTTTTTGCACACTGATAGACTTTTGTCGCGGTAAAGACGATTTCCTAATTGCAGTATTTAAGTTTAACAACAGCGCCCAGGAGGCCCTGAGAGAGCTGTGCTTTTTTGGAGACAATTTTATTAGCTTGTGTTGAAATTATCATTAAACACAGCCCCCAGGAGGCCCTGAGACAGCTGTGCTGTTTTGGAGTCAATTGAAATTAACATTAAACACAGCCCCCAGTACGCCCTGAAACAGCTGTGCTGTTTTGGAGTCAACTACATTAGTTTGTGTTAAAATTAACATTAAACACAGCCCCCAAAAGGCCCTGAGAAGGCTGTGTGGAGAAAGATTTTTGCAGACTGGTCGACTTTTGTCGTGGTACAGACAATTTACTAATTGCAGTTGTTAAGTTTACCAACAGCCCCCAGGAGGCCCTGAGACAACTCTGCTGTTTTGGAGTCAACTACATTAGCTTGTGTTGTAATTAAAATTAAACACAGCCCCCAGGAGGCCCTGAGACAGTTGTGCTGTTTTGGAGAAAACCACATTAGCTTGTGTTGAAATTAACATTAAACACAGCCCGCAGGAGGCCCTGAGAAAGCTGTGCTGTTTTGGAGTCAATTACATCAGCTTGTGTTGAAAATAACATTAAACACAGCCCCCAGGAGGCCCTGAGACAGCTGTGCTGTTTTGGAGTCAATTACATCAGCTTGTGTTGAAATTAACATTAAAGACAGCCCCCAAGAGGCCCTGAGATAGCTGTGCCGTTTTGGAGTCAACTACATTAGCTTGTGTTGAAATTAACATTAAACACAGCCCCCAGGAGGGCCTGAGACAGCTGTGTGGAGAAAGACTTTTGCAGACTGATAGACTTTTGTCGCAGGAAAGACGATTTCGTAATTGCAGTGGTTAAGTTTAACAACAGTCCCCAGGAGGCCCTGAGACAACTGTGCTGTTTTGGAGTCAACTACATTAGCTTGTCTTGTAATTAAAATTAAACACAGCCCCCAGGAGGCCCTGAGACAGCTGTGCTGTTTTGGAGAAAACTACATTAGCTTGTGTTGAATTTAACATTAAACACAGCCCCCAGGAGGCCCTGAGACAGCTGTGCTGTTTTGGAGTCAACTACATTAGCTTGTGTTGAAATTAACATTAAACACAGCCCCCAGGAGGCCCTGAGACAGCTGTGTGGAGAAAGATTTTTGCAGACTGGTCGATTTTTATCGCGGTACAGATAATTTCCTAATTGCAGTTGTTAAGTTTAACAACAGCCCCGAGGAGGCCTTGAGACAGCTCTGCTGTTTTGGAGTCAACTACATTAGCTTGTGTTGAAATTAACATTAAACACAGCCCCCAGGAGGCCCTGAGACAGCTGTGCTGTTTTGGAGTCAACTACATTAGCTTGTGTTGAAATTAACATTAAACACAGCCCCCAGGAGGCCCTGAGACAGCTGTGTGGAGAACGATTTTTGCAGACTGGTCGATTTTTATCGCGGTACAGATAATTTCCTAATTGCAGTTGTTAAGTTTAACAACAGCCCCGAGGAGGCCCTGAGACAGCTGTGCTGTTTTGGAGTCAACTACATTAGCTTGTGTTGAAATTAACATTAAACACAACCCCCAGGGGACCCTTAGACAGCTGTGTGGAGAAAGGTTTTTGCACACTGATAGACTTTTGTCGCGGTAAAGACGATTTCCTAATTGCAGTATTTAAGTCTAACAACAGCTCCCAGGAGGCCCTGAGAGAGCTGTGCTTTTTTGGAGACAATATTATTAGATTGTGTTGAAATTAACATTAAACACAGCCCCCAGGAGGCCCTGAGACAGCTGTGCTGTTTTGGAGTCAATTACATCAGCTTGTGTTGAAATTAACATTAAACACAGCCCCCAGTACGCCCTGAAACAGCTGTGCTGTTTTGGAGTCAACTACATTAGCTTGTGTTAAAATTAACATTAATCACAGCCCCCAAAAGGCCCTGAGAAGGCTCTGTGGAGAAAGATTTTTGCAGACTGGTCGACTTTTGTCGTGGTACAGACAATTTCCTAATTGCAGTTGTTAAGTTTACCAACAGCCCCCAGGAGGCCCTGAGACAACTCTGCTGTTTTGGAGTCAACTACATTAGCTTGTGTTGTAATTAAAATTAAACACAGCCCCCAGGAGGCCCTGAGACAGTTGTGCTGTTTTGGAGAAAACCACATTAGCTTGTGTTGAAATTAACATTAAACACAGCCCCCAGGAGGCCCTGAGAAAGCTGTGCTGTTTTGGAGTCAATTACATCAGCTTGTGTTGAAATTAACATTAAACACAACCCCCAGGAGGCCCTGAGACAGCTGTGCTGTTTTGGAGTCAATTACATCAGCTTGTGTTGAAATTAACATTAAAGACAGCCCCCAAGAGGCCCTGAGATAGTTTTGCCGTTTTGGAGTCAACTACATTAACTTGTGTTGAAATTAACATTAAACACAGCCCCCAGGAGGCCCTGGGACAGCTGTATGGAGAAAGATTTTTGCAGACTGATAAACTTTTGTTGCGGTTAAGACTATTTCTTAATTGCAGTGGTTAAGTTTAACAACAGCCCCCAGGAGGTCCTGAGACAGCTGTGTGGAGAAAGACTTTTGCAGACTGATACACTTTTGTCGCGGTAAAGACGATTTCCTAATTGCAGTATTTAAGTTTAACAACAGCTCCCAGGAGGCCCTGAGAGAGCTGTGCTTTTTTGGAGACAATTTTATTAGCTTGTGTTGAAATTAACATTAAACACAGCCCCCAGGAGGCCCTGAGACAGCTGTGCTGTTTTGGAGTCAACTACATTAGCTTGTGTTATAATTAACATTAAACACAGCCCCCAGGAGGCCCTGAGACAGCTGTATGGAGAAAAAGTTTTGCATACTGATAAACTTTTGTCGCGGTAAAGACTATTCTCTAATTGCAGTGGTTAAGTTTAACAACAGCCCCCAGGAGGCCCTGAGACAGCTGTGCTGTTTTGGAGTCAACTACATTAGCTTGTGTAGAAAGTAACATTAAACACAGCCCCCAGGGGACCCTGAGACAGCTGTGTGGAGAAAGGTTTTTGCACACTGATAGACTTTTGTCGCGGTAAAGACGATTTCCTAATTGCAGTATTTAAGTTTAACAACAGCGCCCAGGAGGCCCTGAGAGAGCTGTGCTTTTTTGGAGACAATTTTATTAGCTTGTGTTGAAATTATCATTAAACACAGCCCCCAGGAGGCCCTGAGACAGCTGTGCTGTTTTGGAGTCAATTGAAATTAACATTAAACACAGCCCCCAGTACGCCCTGAAACAGCTGTGCTGTTTTGGAGTCAACTACATTAGTTTGTGTTAAAATTAACATTAAACACAGCCCCCAAAAGGCCCTGAGAAGGCTGTGTGGAGAAAGATTTTTGCAGACTGGTCGACTTTTGTCGTGGTACAGACAATTTACTAATTGCAGTTGTTAAGTTTACCAACAGCCCCCAGGAGGCCCTGAGACAACTCTGCTGTTTTGGAGTCAACTACATTAGCTTGTGTTGTAATTAAAATTAAACACAGCCCCCAGGAGGCCCTGAGACAGTTGTGCTGTTTTGGAGAAAACCACATTAGCTTGTGTTGAAATTAACATTAAACACAGCCCGCAGGAGGCCCTGAGAAAGCTGTGCTGTTTTGGAGTCAATTACATCAGCTTGTGTTGAAAATAACATTAAACACAGCCCCCAGGAGGCCCTGAGACAGCTGTGCTGTTTTGGAGTCAATTACATCAGCTTGTGTTGAAATTAACATTAAAGACAGCCCCCAAGAGGCCCTGAGATAGCTGTGCCGTTTTGGAGTCAACTACATTAGCTTGTGTTGAAATTAACATTAAACACAGCCCCCAGGAGGGCCTGAGACAGCTGTGTGGAGAAAGACTTTTGCAGACTGATAGACTTTTGTCGCAGGAAAGACGATTTCGTAATTGCAGTGGTTAAGTTTAACAACAGTCCCCAGGAGGCCCTGAGACAACTGTGCTGTTTTGGAGTCAACTACATTAGCTTGTCTTGTAATTAAAATTAAACACAGCCCCCAGGAGGCCCTGAGACAGCTGTGCCGTTATGGAGTCAAAAACAGCTGTGCTGTTTTGGAGTCAACTACATTATCTTGTGTTATAATTAACATTAAACACAGCCCCCAGGAGGCCCTGAGACAGCTGTCCTTTTTTGGAGAAAACTACATTAGCTTGTATTGAAATTAACATTAAATACAGCCCCCAGGAGGCCCTGAGACAGCTGTGCTGTTTTGGAGAAAACTACATTAGCTTGTGTTGAAATTAACATTAAACACAGCCCCCAGGAGGCCCTGAGACAGCTGTGCTGTTTTGGAGTCAACTACATTACCTTGTGTTATAATTAACATTAAACACAGCCCCCAGGAGGCCCTGAGACAGCTGTATGGAGAAAAATTTTTGCAGACTGATAAACTTTTGTCGCGGTAAAGACTATTTCCTAATTGCAGTGGTTAAGTTTAACAACAGCCCCCAGGAGGCCCTGAGACAGCTGTTCTGTTTTGGAATCAAGTACATTACCTTGTGTTGAAATTAACATTAAACACAGCCCCCAGGAGGCCCTGAGACAGCTCTGCTGTTTTGGAGAAAACTACATTAGCTTGTGTTGAAATTAACATTAAACACAGCCCCCAGGAGGCCCTGAGACAGCTGTGCTGTTTTGGAGTCAACTACATTAGCTTGTGTTGAAATTACCATTAAACACAGCCCCCAGGAGGCCCTGAGACAGCTGTGCTGTTTTGGAGTCAATTACATCAGCTTGTGTTGAAATTAACATTAAAGACAGCCCCCAACAGGCCCTGAGATAGCTGTGCCGTTTTGGAGTCAACTACATTAGCTTGTGTTAAAATTAACATTGATCACAGCCCCCAAAAGGCCCTGAGAAGGCTGTGTGGAGAAAGATTTTTTCAGACTGGTCAACTTTTGTCGCGGTAAAGACAATTTCCTAATTGCAGTTGTTAAGTTTACCAACAGCCCCCAGGAGGCCCTGAGACAGCTGTGTGGAGAAAGACTTTTGCAGACTGATAGACTTTTGTCGCAGGAAAGACGATTTCCTAATTGCAGTGGTTAAGTTTAACAACAGTCCCCAGGAGGCCCTGAGACAACTGTGCTGTTTTGGAGTCAACTACATTAGTTGTGTTGTAAGTAAAATTAAACACAGCCCCCAGGAGGCCCTGAGACAGCTGTGCCGTTATGCAGTCAAAAACAGCTGTGCTGTTTTGGAGTAAACTACATTAGCTTGTGTTATAATTAACATTAAACACAGCCCCCAGGAGGCCCTGAGACAGCTGTCCTTTTTTGGAGAAAACTACATTAGCTGTTGTTGAAATTAACATTAAACACAGCCCCCAGGAGGGCCTGTAACAGCTGTGTGGAGAAAGATTTTTGCAGACTGGTCGATTTTTATCGCGGTACAGATAATTTCCTAATTGCAGTTGTTAAGTTTAACAACATCCCCGACGAGGCCCTGAGAAAACTGTGCTGTTTTGGAGTCAACTACATTAGCTTGTGTTGAAATTAACATTAAACACAGCCCCCAGGGAACCCTTAGACAGCTGTGTGGAGAAAGGTTTTTGCACACTGATAGACTTTTGTCGCGGTAAAGACGATTTCTTAATTGCAGTATTAAGTAAGTTTAACAACAGCTCCCATGAGGCCCTGAGAGAGCTGTCCTTTTTTGGAGACAATTTTATTAGGTTGTGTTGAAATTAACATTAAACACAGCCCCCAGGAGGCCCTGAGACAGCTGTGCTGTTTTGGAGTCAAATACATCAGCTTGTGTTGAAATTAACATTAAACACAGCCCCCAGGAGGCCCGAGACAGCTGTATGGAGAAAGATTGTTGCAGACTGATAAACTTTTGTTGCGGTAAAGACTATTTCTTAATTGCAGTGGTTAAGTTTAACAACAGCCCCCAGGAGGCCCTGAGACAGCTGTGCCATTTTGGAGTCAACTACATTAGCTTATGTTCTAATTAACATTAAACACAGCCCCCAGGAGGCCCTGAGACAGCTGTGCCATTTTGGAGTCAACTACATTAGCTTATGTTGTAATTAACATTAAACACAGCCCCCAGGAGGCCCTGACACAGCTGTATGGAGAAAGACTTTTGCAGACTGATAGACTTTTGTCGCAGGAAAGACGATTTCCTAATTGCAGTGGTTAAGTTTGACAACAGTCCCCAGGAGGCCCTGAGACAACTGTGCTGTTTTGGAGTCAACTACATTAGCTTATGTTGAAATTAACATTAAACACAGCCCCCAGGAGGCCCTGAGACAACTGTGCTGTTTTGGAGTCAACTACATTAGCTTATGTTTTAATTAACATTAAACACAGCCCCCAGGAGGCCCTGAGACAGCTGTGCCGTTTTGGAGTCAACTACATTAGTTTATGTTGTAATTAACATTAAACACAGCCCCCAGGAGGCCCTGAGACAGCTGTGTGGAGAAAGACTTTTGCAGACTGATAGACTTTTGTCGCAGGAAAGACGATTTCGTAATTGCAGTGGTTAAGTTTAACAACAGTCCCCAGGAGGTCCTGAGACAACTGTGCTGTTTTGGAGTCAACTACATTAGCTTGTGTTGTAATCAAAATTAAACACAGCCCCCAGGAGGCCCTGAGACAGCTGTGCCGTTATGGAGTCAAAAACAGCTGTGCTGTTTTGTGTCAACTACATTATCTGGTGTTATAATTAACATTAAACACAGCCCCCAGGAGGCCCTGAGACAGCTGTCCTTTTTTGGAGAAAACTACATTAGCTTGTATTGAAATTAACATTAAACACAGCCCCCAGGAGGCCCTGAGACAGCTGTGCTGTTTTGGAGAAAACTACATTAGCTTGTGTTGAAATTAACATTAAACACAGCCCCCAGGAGGCCCTGAGACAGCTGTGCTGTTTTGGAGACAATTTCATTAGCTTGTGTTGAAATTAACATTAAACACAGCCCCCAGGAGGCCCGAGACAGCTGTATGGAGAAAGATTGTTGCAGACTGATAAACTTTTGTTGCGGTAAAGACTATTTCTTAATTGCAGTGGTTAAGTTTAACAACAGCCCCCAGGAGGCCCTGAGACAGCTGTGCTGTTTTGGAGTCAATTACATCAGCTTGTGTTGAAATTAACATTAAACACAGCCCCCAGGAGGGCCTGAGACAGCTGTGTGGAGAAAGACTTTTGCAGACTGATAGACTTTTGTCGCAGGAAAGACGATTTCGTAATTGCAGTGGTTAAGTTTAACAACAGTCCCCAGGAGGCCCTGAGACAACTGTGCTGTTTTGGAGTCAACTACATTAGCTTGTGTTGTAATTAAAATTAAACACAGCCCCCAGGAGGCCCTGAGAAAGCTGTGCCGTTATGGAGTCAAAAACAGCTGTGCTGTTTTGTGTCAACTACATTATCTTGTGTTATAATTAACATTAAACACAGCCCCCAGGAGGCCCTGAGACAGCTGTCCTTTTTTGGAGAAAACTACATTAGCTTGTATTGAAATTAAAATTAAACACAGCCCCCAGGAGGCCCTGAGACAGCTGTGCTGTTTTGGAGAAAACTACATTAGCTTGTGTTGAATTTAACATTAAACACAGCCCCCAGGAGGCCCTGAGACAGCTGTGCTGTTTTGGAGTCAACTACATTAGCTTGTGTTGAAATTAACATTAAACACAGCCCCCAGGAGGCCCTGAGACAGCTGTGTGGAGAAAGATTTTTGCAGACTGGTCGATTTTTATCGCGGTACAGATAATTTCCTAATTGCAGTTGTTAAGTTTAACAACAGCCCCGAGGAGGCCTTGAGACAGCTCTGCTGTTTTGGAGTCAACTACATTAGCTTGTGTTGAAATTAACATTAAACACAGCCCCCAGGAGGCCCTGAGACAGCTGTGCTGTTTTGGAGTCAACTACATTAGCTTGTGTTGAAATTAACATTAAACACAGCCCCCAGGAGGCCCTGAGACAGCTGTGTGGAGAACGATTTTTGCAGACTGGTCGATTTTTATCGCGGTACAGATAATTTCCTAATTGCAGTTGTTAAGTTTAACAACATCCCCGACGAGGCCCTGAGACAACTGTGCTGTTTTGGAGTCAACTACATTAGCTTGTGTTGAAATTAACATTAAACACAGCCCCCAGGGAACCCTTAGACAGCTGTGTGGAGAAAGGTTTTTGCACACTGATAGACTTTTGTCGCGGTAAAGACGATTTCTTAATTGCAGTATTAAGTAAGTTTAACAACAGCTCCCATGAGGCCCTGAGAGAGCTGTCCTTTTTTGGAGACAATTTTATTAGGTTGTGTTGAAATTAACATTAAACACAGCCCCCAGGAGGCCCTGAGACAGCTGTGCTGTTTTGGAGTCAAATACATCAGCTTGTGTTGAAATTAACATTAAACACAGCCCCCAGGAGGCCCGAGACAGCTGTATGGAGAAAGATTGTTGCAGACTGATAAACTTTTGTTGCGGTAAAGACTATCTCTTAATTGCAGTGGTTAAGTTTAACAACAGCCCCCAGGAGGCCCTGAGACAGCTGTGCTGTTTTGGAGTCAATTACATCAGCTTGTGTTGAAATTAACATTAAACACAGCCCCCAGGAGGCCCTGAGACAGCTGTGCCATTTTGGAGTCAACTACATTAGCTTATGTTTTAATTAACATTAAACACAGCCCCCAGGAGGCCCTGAGACAGCTGTGCCGTTTTGGAGTCAACTACATTAGTTTATGTTGTAATTAACATTAAACACAGCCCCCAGGAGGCCCTGAGACAGCTGTGTGGAGAAAGACTTTTGCAGACTGATAGACTTTTGTCGCAGGAAAGACGATTTCGTAATTGCAGTGGTTAAGTTTAACAACAGTCCCCAGGAGGCCCTGAGACAACTGTGCTGTTTTGGAGTCAACTACATTAGCTTGTGTTGTAATCAAAATTAAACACAGCCCCCAGGAGGCCCTGAGACAGCTGTGCCGTTATGGAGTCAAAAACAGCTGTGCTGTTTTGTGTAAACTACATTATCTTGTGTTATAATTAACATTAAACACAGCCCCCAGGAGGCCCTGAGACAGCTGTCCTTTTTTGGAGAAAACTACATTAGCTTGTATTGAAATTAACATTAAACACAGCCCCCAGGAGGCCCTGAGACAGCTGTGCTGTTTTGGAGAAAACTACATTAGCTTGTGTTGAAATTAACATTAAACACAGCCCCCAGGAGGCCCTGAGACAGCTGTGCTGTTTTGGAGACAATTTCATTAGCTTGTGTTGAAATTAACATTAAACACAGCCCCCAGGAGGCCCGAGACAGCTGTATGGAGAAAGATTGTTGCAGACTGATAAACTTTTGTTGCGGTAAAGACTATTTCTTAATTGCAGTGGTTAAGTTTAACAACAGCCCCCAGGAGGCCCTGAGACAGCTGTGCTGTTTTGGAGTCAATTACATCAGCTTGTGTTGAAATTAACATTAAACACAGCCCCCAGGAGGGCCTGAGACAGCTGTGTGGAGAAAGACTTTTGCAGACTGATAGACTTTTGTCGCAGGAAAGACGATTTCGTAATTGCAGTGGTTAAGTTTAACAACAGTCCCCAGGAGGCCCTGAGACAACTGTGCTGTTTTGGAGTCAACTACATTAGCTTGTGTTGTAATTAAAATTAAACACAGCCCCCAGGAGGCCCTGAGACAGCTGTGCCGTTATGGAGTCAAAAACAGCTGTGCTGTTTTGTGTCAACTACATTATCTTGTGTTATAATTAACATTAAACACAGCCCCCAGGAGGCCCTGAGACAGCTGTCCTTTTTTGGAGAAAACTACATTAGCTTGTATTGAAATTAAAATTAAACACAGCCCCCAGGAGGCCCTGAGACAGCTGTGCTGTTTTGGAGAAAACTACATTAGCTTGTGTTGAATTTAACATTAAACACAGCCCCCAGGAGGCCCTGAGACAGCTGTGCTGTTTTGGAGTCAACTACATTAGCTTGTGTTGAAATTAACATTAAACACAGCCCCCAGGAGGCCCTGAGACAGCTGTGTGGAGAAAGATTTTTGCAGACTGGTCGATTTTTATCGCGGTACAGATAATTTCCTAATTGCAGTTGTTAAGTTTAACAACAGCCCCGAGGAGGCCTTGAGACAGCTCTGCTGTTTTGGAGTCAACTACATTAGCTTGTGTTGAAATTAACATTAAACACAGCCCCCAGGAGGCCCTGAGACAGCTGTGCTGTTTTGGAGTCAACTACATTAGCTTGTGTTGAAATTAACATTAAACACAGCCCCCAGGAGGCCCTGAGACAGCTGTGTGGAGAACGATTTTTGCAGACTGGTCGATTTTTATCGCGGTACAGATAATTTCCTAATTGCAGTTGTTAAGTTTAACAACAGCCCCGAGGAGGCCCTGAGACAGCTGTGCTGTTTTGGAGTCAACTACATTAGCTTGTGTTGAAATTAACATTAAACACAACCCCCAGGGGACCCTTAGACAGCTGTGTGGAGAAAGGTTTTTGCACACTGATAGACTTTTGTCGCGGTAAAGACGATTTCCTAATTGCAGTATTTAAGTCTAACAACAGCTCCCAGGAGGCCCTGAGAGAGCTGTGCTTTTTTGGAGACAATATTATTAGATTGTGTTGAAATTAACATTAAACACAGCCCCCAGGAGGCCCTGAGACAGCTGTGCTGTTTTGGAGTCAATTACATCAGCTTGTGTTGAAATTAACATTAAACACAGCCCCCAGTACGCCCTGAAACAGCTGTGCTGTTTTGGAGTCAACTACATTAGCTTGTGTTAAAATTAACATTAATCACAGCCCCCAAAAGGCCCTGAGAAGGCTCTGTGGAGAAAGATTTTTGCAGACTGGTCGACTTTTGTCGTGGTACAGACAATTTCCTAATTGCAGTTGTTAAGTTTACCAACAGCCCCCAGGAGGCCCTGAGACAACTCTGCTGTTTTGGAGTCAACTACATTAGCTTGTGTTGTAATTAAAATTAAACACAGCCCCCAGGAGGCCCTGAGACAGTTGTGCTGTTTTGGAGAAAACCACATTAGCTTGTGTTGAAATTAACATTAAACACAGCCCCCAGGAGGCCCTGAGAAAGCTGTGCTGTTTTGGAGTCAATTACATCAGCTTGTGTTGAAATTAACATTAAACACAACCCCCAGGAGGCCCTGAGACAGCTGTGCTGTTTTGGAGTCAATTACATCAGCTTGTGTTGAAATTAACATTAAAGACAGCCCCCAAGAGGCCCTGAGATAGTTTTGCCGTTTTGGAGTCAACTACATTAACTTGTGTTGAAATTAACATTAAACACAGCCCCCAGGAGGCCCTGGGACAGCTGTATGGAGAAAGATTTTTGCAGACTGATAAACTTTTGTTGCGGTTAAGACTATTTCTTAATTGCAGTGGTTAAGTTTAACAACAGCCCCCAGGAGGTCCTGAGACAGCTGTGTGGAGAAAGACTTTTGCAGACTGATACACTTTTGTCGCGGTAAAGACGATTTCCTAATTGCAGTATTTAAGTTTAACAACAGCTCCCAGGAGGCCCTGAGAGAGCTGTGCTTTTTTGGAGACAATTTTATTAGCTTGTGTTGAAATTAACATTAAACACAGCCCCCAGGAGGCCCTGAGACAGCTGTGCTGTTTTGGAGTCAACTACATTAGCTTGTGTTATAATTAACATTAAACACAGCCCCCAGGAGGCCCTGAGACAGCTGTATGGAGAAAAAGTTTTGCATACTGATAAACTTTTGTCGCGGTAAAGACTATTCTCTAATTGCAGTGGTTAAGTTTAACAACAGCCCCCAGGAGGCCCTGAGACAGCTGTGCTGTTTTGGAGTCAACTACATTAGCTTGTGTAGAAAGTAACATTAAACACAGCCCCCAGGGGACCCTGAGACAGCTGTGTGGAGAAAGGTTTTTGCACACTGATAGACTTTTGTCGCGGTAAAGACGATTTCCTAATTGCAGTATTTAAGTTTAACAACAGCGCCCAGGAGGCCCTGAGAGAGCTGTGCTTTTTTGGAGACAATTTTATTAGCTTGTGTTGAAATTATCATTAAACACAGCCCCCAGGAGGCCCTGAGACAGCTGTGCTGTTTTGGAGTCAATTGAAATTAACATTAAACACAGCCCCCAGTACGCCCTGAAACAGCTGTGCTGTTTTGGAGTCAACTACATTAGTTTGTGTTAAAATTAACATTAAACACAGCCCCCAAAAGGCCCTGAGAAGGCTGTGTGGAGAAAGATTTTTGCAGACTGGTCGACTTTTGTCGTGGTACAGACAATTTACTAATTGCAGTTGTTAAGTTTACCAACAGCCCCCAGGAGGCCCTGAGACAACTCTGCTGTTTTGGAGTCAACTACATTAGCTTGTGTTGTAATTAAAATTAAACACAGCCCCCAGGAGGCCCTGAGACAGTTGTGCTGTTTTGGAGAAAACCACATTAGCTTGTGTTGAAATTAACATTAAACACAGCCCGCAGGAGGCCCTGAGAAAGCTGTGCTGTTTTGGAGTCAATTACATCAGCTTGTGTTGAAAATAACATTAAACACAGCCCCCAGGAGGCCCTGAGACAGCTGTGCTGTTTTGGAGTCAATTACATCAGCTTGTGTTGAAATTAACATTAAAGACAGCCCCCAAGAGGCCCTGAGATAGCTGTGCCGTTTTGGAGTCAACTACATTAGCTTGTGTTGAAATTAACATTAAACACAGCCCCCAGGAGGGCCTGAGACAGCTGTGTGGAGAAAGACTTTTGCAGACTGATAGACTTTTGTCGCAGGAAAGACGATTTCGTAATTGCAGTGGTTAAGTTTAACAACAGTCCCCAGGAGGCCCTGAGACAACTGTGCTGTTTTGGAGTCAACTACATTAGCTTGTCTTGTAATTAAAATTAAACACAGCCCCCAGGAGGCCCTGAGACAGCTGTGCTGTTTTGGAGAAAACTACATTAGCTTGTGTTGAATTTAACATTAAACACAGCCCCCAGGAGGCCCTGAGACAGCTGTGCTGTTTTGGAGTCAACTACATTAGCTTGTGTTGAAATTAACATTAAACACAGCCCCCAGGAGGCCCTGAGACAGCTGTGTGGAGAAAGATTTTTGCAGACTGGTCGATTTTTATCGCGGTACAGATAATTTCCTAATTGCAGTTGTTAAGTTTAACAACAGCCCCGAGGAGGCCTTGAGACAGCTCTGCTGTTTTGGAGTCAACTACATTAGCTTGTGTTGAAATTAACATTAAACACAGCCCCCAGGAGGCCCTGAGACAGCTGTGCTGTTTTGGAGTCAACTACATTAGCTTGTGTTGAAATTAACATTAAACACAGCCCCCAGGAGGCCCTGAGACAGCTGTGTGGAGAACGATTTTTGCAGACTGGTCGATTTTTATCGCGGTACAGATAATTTCCTAATTGCAGTTGTTAAGTTTAACAACAGCCCCGAGGAGGCCCTGAGACAGCTGTGCTGTTTTGGAGTCAACTACATTAGCTTGTGTTGAAATTAACATTAAACACAACCCCCAGGGGACCCTTAGACAGCTGTGTGGAGAAAGGTTTTTGCACACTGATAGACTTTTGTCGCGGTAAAGACGATTTCCTAATTGCAGTATTTAAGTCTAACAACAGCTCCCAGGAGGCCCTGAGAGAGCTGTGCTTTTTTGGAGACAATATTATTAGATTGTGTTGAAATTAACATTAAACACAGCCCCCAGGAGGCCCTGAGACAGCTGTGCTGTTTTGGAGTCAATTACATCAGCTTGTGTTGAAATTAACATTAAACACAGCCCCCAGTACGCCCTGAAACAGCTGTGCTGTTTTGGAGTCAACTACATTAGCTTGTGTTAAAATTAACATTAATCACAGCCCCCAAAAGGCCCTGAGAAGGCTCTGTGGAGAAAGATTTTTGCAGACTGGTCGACTTTTGTCGTGGTACAGACAATTTCCTAATTGCAGTTGTTAAGTTTACCAACAGCCCCCAGGAGGCCCTGAGACAACTCTGCTGTTTTGGAGTCAACTACATTAGCTTGTGTTGTAATTAAAATTAAACACAGCCCCCAGGAGGCCCTGAGACAGTTGTGCTGTTTTGGAGAAAACCACATTAGCTTGTGTTGAAATTAACATTAAACACAGCCCCCAGGAGGCCCTGAGAAAGCTGTGCTGTTTTGGAGTCAATTACATCAGCTTGTGTTGAAATTAACATTAAACACAACCCCCAGGAGGCCCTGAGACAGCTGTGCTGTTTTGGAGTCAATTACATCAGCTTGTGTTGAAATTAACATTAAAGACAGCCCCCAAGAGGCCCTGAGATAGTTTTGCCGTTTTGGAGTCAACTACATTAACTTGTGTTGAAATTAACATTAAACACAGCCCCCAGGAGGCCCTGGGACAGCTGTATGGAGAAAGATTTTTGCAGACTGATAAACTTTTGTTGCGGTTAAGACTATTTCTTAATTGCAGTGGTTAAGTTTAACAACAGCCCCCAGGAGGTCCTGAGACAGCTGTGTGGAGAAAGACTTTTGCAGACTGATACACTTTTGTCGCGGTAAAGACGATTTCCTAATTGCAGTATTTAAGTTTAACAACAGCTCCCAGGAGGCCCTGAGAGAGCTGTGCTTTTTTGGAGACAATTTTATTAGCTTGTGTTGAAATTAACATTAAACACAGCCCCCAGGAGGCCCTGAGACAGCTGTGCTGTTTTGGAGTCAACTACATTAGCTTGTGTTATAATTAACATTAAACACAGCCCCCAGGAGGCCCTGAGACAGCTGTATGGAGAAAAAGTTTTGCATACTGATAAACTTTTGTCGCGGTAAAGACTATTCTCTAATTGCAGTGGTTAAGTTTAACAACAGCCCCCAGGAGGCCCTGAGACAGCTGTGCTGTTTTGGAGTCAACTACATTAGCTTGTGTAGAAAGTAACATTAAACACAGCCCCCAGGGGACCCTGAGACAGCTGTGTGGAGAAAGGTTTTTGCACACTGATAGACTTTTGTCGCGGTAAAGACGATTTCCTAATTGCAGTATTTAAGTTTAACAACAGCGCCCAGGAGGCCCTGAGACAGCTGTGCTGTTTTGGAGTCAATTGAAATTAACATTAAACACAGCCCCCAGTACGCCCTGAAACAGCTGTGCTGTTTTGGAGTCAACTACATTAGTTTGTGTTAAAATTAACATTAAACACAGCCCCCAAAAGGCCCTGAGAAGGCTGTGTGGAGAAAGATTTTTGCAGACTGGTCGACTTTTGTCGTGGTACAGACAATTTACTAATTGCAGTTGTTAAGTTTACCAACAGCCCCCAGGAGGCCCTGAGACAACTCTGCTGTTTTGGAGTCAACTACATTAGCTTGTGTTGTAATTAAAATTAAACACAGCCCCCAGGAGGCCCTGAGACAGTTGTGCTGTTTTGGAGAAAACCACATTAGCTTGTGTTGAAATTAACATTAAACACAGCCCGCAGGAGGCCCTGAGAAAGCTGTGCTGTTTTGGAGTCAATTACATCAGCTTGTGTTGAAAATAACATTAAACACAGCCCCCAGGAGGCCCTGAGACAGCTGTGCTGTTTTGGAGTCAATTACATCAGCTTGTGTTGAAATTAACATTAAAGACAGCCCCCAAGAGGCCCTGAGATAGCTGTGCCGTTTTGGAGTCAACTACATTAGCTTGTGTTGAAATTAACATTAAACACAGCCCCCAGGAGGGCCTGAGACAGCTGTGTGGAGAAAGACTTTTGCAGACTGATAGACTTTTGTCGCAGGAAAGACGATTTCGTAATTGCAGTGGTTAAGTTTAACAACAGTCCCCAGGAGGCCCTGAGACAACTGTGCTGTTTTGGAGTCAACTACATTAGCTTGTCTTGTAATTAAAATTAAACACAGCCCCCAGGAGGCCCTGAGACAGCTGTGCCGTTATGGAGTCAAAAACAGCTGTGCTGTTTTGGAGTCAACTACATTAGCTTGTGTTGAAATTAACATTAAACACAGCCCCCAGGAGCCCCTGAGACAGCTGTGTGGAGACAGGTTTTTGCACACTGATAGACCTTTGTCGCGGTAAAGACGATTTCTTAATTGCAGTTGTTAAATTTAACAACAGCCCCCAGGAGGCCCAGAGAGAGCTGTGCTTGTTTGGAGACAATTTCATTAGCTTGTGTTGAAATTAACATTAAACACAGCCCCCAGGAGGCCCGAGACAGCTGTATGGAGAAAGATTGTTGCAGACTGATAAACTTTTGTTGCGGTAAAGACTATTTCTTAATTGCAGTGGTTAAGTTTAACAACAGCCCCCAGGAGGCCCTGAGACAGCTGTGCTGTTTTGGAGTCAATTACATCAGCTTGTGTTGAAATTAACATTAAACACAGCCCCCAGGAGGCCCTGAGACAGCTGTGCCATTTTGGAGTCAACTACATTAGCTTATGTTCTAATTAACATTAAACACAGCCCCCAGGAGGCCCTGAGACAGCTGTGCCGTTTTGGAGTCAACTACATTAGCTTATGTTGTAATTAACATTAAACACAGCCCCCAGGAGGCCCTGACACAGCTGTATGGAGAAAGACTTTTGCAGACTGATAGACTTTTGTCGCAGGAAAGACGATTTCCTAATTGCAGTGGTTAAGTTTGACAACAGTCCCCAGGAGGCCCTGAGACAACTGTGCTGTTTTGGAGTCAACTACATTAGCTTATGTTGAAATTAACATTAAACACAGCCCCCAGGAGGCCCTGAGACAACTGTGCTGTTTTGGAGTCAACTACATTAGCTTATGTTGAAATTAACAATAAACACAGCCCCCAGGAGGCCCTGAGACAGCTGTGCCGTTATAGAGTCAAAAACAGCTGTGCTGTTTTGGAGTCAACTACATTATCTTGTGTTATACTTAACATTAAACACAGCCCCCAGGAGGCCCTGAGACAGCTGTCCTTTTTTGGAGAAAACTACATTAGCTTGTGTTGAAATTAACATTAAACACAGCCCCCAGGAGGCCCTGAGACAGCTGTGCTGTTTTGGAGAAAACTACATTAGCTTGTGTTGAAATTAACATTAAACACAGCCCCCAGGAGGCCCTGAGACAGCTGTGCTGTTTTGGAGTCAACTACATTAGCTTGTGTTGAAATTAACATTAAACACAGCCCCCAGGAGGCCCCGAGACAGCTGTGTGGAGAAAGATTTTTGCAGACTGGTCGATTTTTATCGCGGTACAGATAATTTCCTAATTGCAGTTGTTAAGTTTAACAACAGCCCCGAGGAGGCCCTGAGACAGCTGTGCTGTTTATGAGTCAACTACATTAGCTTGTGTTGAAATTAACATTAAACACAGCCCCCAGGGGACCCTTAGACAGCTGTGTGGAGAAAGGTTTTTGCACACTGATAGACTTTTGTCGCGGTAAAGACGATTTCCTAATTGCAGTATTTAAGTTTAACAACAGCTCCCAGGAGGCCCTGAGAGAGCTGTGCTTTTTTGGAGACAATTTTATTAGCTTGTGTTGAAATTAACATTAAACACATCCCCCAGGAGGCCCTGAGACAGCTGTGCTGTTTTGGAGTCAATTACATCAGCTTGTGTTGAAAATAACATTAAACACAGCCCCCAGTACGCCCTGAGAGAGCTGTGCTTTTTTGGAGACAATTTTATTAGCTTGTGTTGAAATTAACATTAAACACAGCCCCCAGGAGGCCCTGAGACAGCTGTGCTGTTTTGGAGTCCACTACATTAGCTTGTGTTATAATTAACATTAAACACAGCCCCCAGGAGGCCCTGAGACAGCTGTATGGAGAAAAAGTTTTGCAGACTGATAAACTTTTGTCGCGGTAAAGACTATTTCCTAATTGCAGTGGTTAAGTTTAACAACAGCCCCCAGGAGGCCCTGAGACAGCTGTGCTGTTTTGGAGTCAACTACATTACCTTGTGTTATAATTAACATTAAACACAGCCCCCAGGAGGCCCTGAGACAGCTCTGCTGTTTTGGAGAAAACTACATTAGCTTGTGTTGAAATTAACATTAAACACAGCCCCCAGGAGGCCCTGAGACAGCTGTGCTGTTTTGGAGTCAACTACATTAGCTTGTGTTGAAATTAACATTAAACACAGCCCCCAGGAGGCCCTGAGACAGCTTTGCTGTTTTGGAGTCAATTACATCAGCTTGTGTTGAAATTAACATTAAAGACAGCCCCCAAGAGGCCCTGAGATAGCTGTGCCGTTTTGGAGTCAACTACATTAGCTTGTGTTGAAATTAACATTGATCACAGCCCCCAAAAGGCCCTGAGAAGGCTGTGTGGAGAAAGATTTTTTCAGACTGGTCGACTTTTGTCGCGGTAAAGACAATTTCCTAATTGCAGTTGTTAAGTTTACCAACAGCCCCCAGGAGGCCCTGAGACAGCTGTGTGGAGAAAGACTTTTGCAGACTGATAGACTTTTGTCGCAGGAAAGACGATTTCCTAATTGCAGTTGTTAACTTTAACAACAGTCCCCAGGAGGCCCTGAGACAACTGTGCTGTTTTGGAGTCAACTACATTAGTTGTGTTGTAATTAAAATTAAACACAGCCCCCAGGAGGCCCTGAGACAGCTGTATGGAGAAAAAGTTTTGCAGACTGATAAACTTTTGTCGCGGTAAAGACTATTTCCTCATTGCAGTGGTTACGTTTAAAAACAGCCCCCAGGAGGCCCTGAGACAGCTGTTCTGTTTTGGAGTCTACTACATTACCTTGTGTTGAAATTAACATTAAACACAGCCCCCAGGAGGCCCTGAGACAGCTGTGCTGTTTTGGATTCAACTACATTAGCTTGTGTTATAATTAACATTAAACACACCCCCCAGGAGGCCCTGAGACAGCTGTATGGAGAAAGACTTTTGCAGACTGATAGACTTTTGTCGCAGGAAAGACGATTTCCTAATTGCAGTGGTTAAGTTTAACAACAGTCCCCAGGAGGCCCTGAGACAACTGTGCTGTTTTGGAGTCAACTACATTAGCTCATGTTGAAATTAACATTAAACACAGCCCCCAGGAGGCCCTGAGACAACTGTGCTGTTTTGGAGTCAACTACATTAGGTTATGTTGAAATTAACATTAAACACAGCCCCCAGGAGGCCCTGAGACAGCTGTGCCGTTATGGAGTCAAAAACAGCTGTGCTGTTTTGGAGTCAACTACATTATCTTGTGTTATAATTAATATTAAACACAGCCCCCAGGAGGCCCTGAGACAGCTGTCCTTTTTTGGAGAAAACTACATTAGCTTTTGTTGAAATTAACATTAAACACAGCCCCCAGGTGGCCCTGAGACAGCTGTGCTGTTTTGGAGAAAAACTACATTAGCTTGTGTTGAGATTAACATTAAACACAGCCCCCAGGAGGCCCTGAGACAGCTGTGCTGTTTTGGAGTCAACTACATTAGCTTGTGTTGAAATTAACATTAAACACAGCCCCCAGGAGGCCCTGAGACAGCTGTGCCGTTATGGAGTCAAAAACAGCTGTGCTGTTTTGGAGTCAACTACATTATCTTGTGTTATAATTAATATTAAACACAGCCCCCAGGAGGCCCTGAGACAGCTGTCCTTTTTTGGAGAAAACTACATTAGCTTTTGTTGAAATTAACATTAAACACAGCCCCCAGGTGGCCCTGAGACAGCTGTGCTGTTTTCGAGAAAAACTACATTAGCTTGTGTTGAGATTAACATTAAACACAGCCCCCAGGAGGCCCTGAGACAGCTGTGTGGAGAAAGATTTTTGCAGACTGGTCGATTTTTATCGCGGTACAGATAATTTCCTAATTGCAGTTGTTAAGTTTAACAACAGCCCCGACGAGGCCCTGAGACAGCTGTGCTGTTTTGGAGTCAACTACATTAGCTTGTGTTGAAATTAACATTAAACACAGCCCCCAGGGAACCCTTAGACAGCTGTGTGGAGAAAGGTTTTTGCACACTGATAGACTTTTGTCGCGGTAAAGACGATTTCCTAATTGCAGTATTAAGTAAGTTTAACAACAGCTCCCAGGAGGCCCTGAGAGAGCTGTCCTTTTTTGGAGACAATTTTATTAGCTTGTGTTGAAATTAACATTAAACACAGCCCCCAGGAGGCCCTGAGACAGCTGTGCTGTTTTGGAGTCAATTACATCAGCTTGTGTTGAAAATATTAAACACAGCCCCCATTACGCCCTGAGAGAGCTGTGCTTTTTTGGAGACAATTTTATTAGCTTGTGTTGAAATTAACATTAAACACAGCCCCCAGGAGGCCCTGAGACAGCTGTGCTGTTTTGGAGAAAACTACATTAGCTTGTGTTGAAATTAACATTAAACACAGCCCCCAGGAGGCCCTGAGACAGCTGTGCTGTTTTGGAGTCAACTACATTAGCTTGTGTTGAAATTAACATTAAACACAGCCCCCAGGAGGCCCCGAGACAGCTGTGTGGAGAAAGATTTTTGCAGACTGGTCGATTTTTATCGCGGTACAGATAATTTCCTAATTGCAGTTGTTAAGTTTAACAACAGCCCCGAGGAGGCCCTGAGACAGCTGTGCTGTTTATGAGTCAACTACATTAGCTTGTGTTGAAATTAACATTAAACACAGCCCCCAGGGGACCCTTAGACAGCTGTGTGGAGAAAGGTTTTTGCACACTGATAGACTTTTGTCGCGGTAAAGACGATTTCCTAATTGCAGTATTTAAGTTTAACAACAGCTCCCAGGAGGCCCTGAGAGAGCTGTGCTTTTTTGGAGACAATTTTATTAGCTTGTGTTGAAATTAACATTAAACACATCCCCCAGGAGGCCCTGAGACAGCTGTGCTGTTTTGGAGTCAATTACATCAGCTTGTGTTGAAAATAACATTAAACACAGCCCCCAGTACGCCCTGAGAGAGCTGTGCTTTTTTGGAGACAATTTTATTAGCTTGTGTTGAAATTAACATTAAACACAGCCCCCAGGAGGCCCTGAGACAGCTGTGCTGTTTTGGAGTCAATTACATCAGCTTGTGTTGAAAATAACATTAGACACAGCCCCCAGGAGGCCCTGAGACAGCTGTGCTGTTTTGGAGTCCACTACATTAGCTTGTGTTATAATTAACATTAAACACAGCCCCCAGGAGGCCCTGAGACAGCTGTATGGAGAAAAAGTTTTGCAGACTGATAAACTTTTGTAGCGGTAAAGACTATTTCCTAATTGCAGTGGTTAAGTTTAACAACAGCTCCCAGGAGGCCCTGAGACAGCTGTGCTGTTTTGGAGTCAACTACATTACCTTGTGTTATAATTAACATTAAACACAGCCCCCAGGAGGCCCTGAGACAGCTGTATGGAGAAAAATTTTTGCAGACTGATAAACTTTTGTCGCGGTAAAGACTATTTCCTAATTGCAGTGGTTAAGTTTAACAACAGCCCCCAGGAGGCCCTGAGACAGCTGTTCTGTTTTGGAATCAACTACATTACCTTGTGTTGAAATTAACATTAAACACAGCCCCCAGGAGGCCCTGAGACAGCTCTGCTGTTTTGGAGAAAACTACATTAGCTTGTGTTGAAATTAACATTAAACACAGCCCCCAGGAGGCCCTGAGACAGCTGTGCTGTTTTGGAGTCAACTACATTAGCTTGTGTTGAAATTACCATTAAACACAGCCCCCAGGAGGCCCTGAGACAGCTGTGCTGTTTTGGAGTCAATTACATCAGCTTGTGTTGAAATTAACATTAAAGACAGCCCCCAACAGGCCCTGAGATAGCTGTGCCGTTTTGGAGTCAACTACATTAGCTTGTGTTAAAATTAACATTGATCACAGCCCCCAAAAGGCCCTGAGAAGGCTGTGTGGAGAAAGATTTTTTCAGACTGGTCAACTTTTGTCGCGGTAAAGACAATTTCCTAATTGCAGTTGTTAAGTTTACCAACAGCCCCCAGGAGGCCCTGAGACAGCTGTGTGGAGAAAGACTTTTGCAGACTGATAGACTTTTGTCGCAGGAAAGACGATTTCCTAATTGCAGTGGTTAAGTTTAACAACAGTCCCCAGGAGGCCCTGAGACAACTGTGCTGTTTTGGAGTCAACTACATTAGTTGTGTTGTAATTAAAATTAAACACAGCCCCCAGGAGGCCCTGAGACAGCTGTGCCGTTATGCAGTCAAAAACAGCTGTGCTGTTTTGGAGTCAACTACATTAGCTTGTGTTATAATTAACATTAAACACAGCCCCCAGGAGGCCCTGAGACAGCTGTCCTTTTTTGGAGAAAACTACATTAGCTGTTGTTGAAATTAACATTAAACACAGCCCCCAGGTGGCCCTGAGACAGCTGTGCTGTTTTGGAGAAAACTACATTAGCTTGTGTTGAGATTAACATTAAACACAGCCCCCAGGAGGCCCTGAGACAGCTGTGCTGTTTTGGAGTCAAGTACATTAGCTTGTGTTGAAATTAACATTAAACACAGCCCCCAGGAGGGCCTGTAACAGCTGTGTGGAGAAAGATTTTTGCAGACTGGTCGATTTTTATCGCGGTACAGATAATTTCCTAATTGCAGTTGTTAAGTTTAACAACATCCCCGACGAGGCCCTGAGACAGCTGTGCTGTTTTGAGTCAACTACATTAGCTTGTGTTGAAATTAACATTAAACACAGCCCCCAGGGAACCCTTAGACAGCTGTGTGGAGAAAGGTTTTTGCACACTGATAGACTTTTGTCGCGGTAAAGACGATTTCCTAATTGCAGTATTAAGTAAGTTTAACAACAGCTCCCATGAGGCCCTGAGAGAGCTGTCCTTTTTTGGAGACAATTTTATTAGGTTGTGTTGAAATTAACATTAAACACAGCCCCCAGGAGGCCCTGAGACAGCTGTGCTGTTTTGGATTCAATTACATCAGCTTGTGTTGAAAATATTAAACACAGCCCCCAGTACGCCCTGAGAGAGCTTTGCTTTTTTGGACACAATTTTATTAGCTTGTGTTGAAATTAACATTAAACACAGCCCCCAGGAGGAACTGAGACAGCTGTGCTGTTTTGGAGTCAAATACATCAGCTTGTGTTGAAATTAACATTAAAGACAGCCCCCAAGAGGCCCTGAGATAGCTGTGCCATTTTGGAGTAAACTACATTAGCTTGTGTTGAAATTAACATTAAACACAGCCCCCAGGAGGCCCTGAGAGAGCTGTGCCATTTTGGAGTCAACTACATTAGCTTATGTTTTAATTAACATTAAACACAGCCCCCAGGAGGCCCTGAGACAGCTGTGCCGTTTTGGAGTCAACTACATTAGTTTATGTTGTAATTAACATTAAACACAGCCCCCAGGAGGCCCTGAGACAGCTGTGTGGAGAAAGACTTTTGCAGACTGATAGACTTTTGTCGCAGGAAAGACGATTTCGTAATTGCAGTGGTTAAGTTTAACAACAGTCCCCAGGAGGCCCTGAGACAACTGTGCTGTTTTGGAGTCAACTACATTAGCTTGTGTTGTAATTAAAATTAAACACAGCCACCAGGAGGCCCTGAGACAGCTGTGCCGTTATGGAGTCAAAAACAGCTGTGCTGTTTTGTGTCAACTACATTATCTGGTGTTATAATTAACATTAAACACAGCCCCCAGGAGGCCCTGAGACAGCTGTGCTGTTTTGGAGAAAACTACATTAGCTTGTGTTGAAATTAACATTAAACACAGCCCCCAGGAGGCCCTGAGACAGCTGTGCTGTTTTGGAGTCAACTACATTAGCTTGTGTTGAAATTAACATTAAACACAGCCCCCAGGAGCCCCTGAGACAGCTGTGTGGAGACAGGTTTTTGCACACTGATAGACCTTTGTCGCGGTAAAGACGATTTCTTAATTGCAGTTGTTAAATTTAACAACAGCCCCCAGGAGGCCCAGAGAGAGCTGTGCTTGTTTGGAGACAATTTCATTAGCTTGTGTTGAAATTAACATTAAACACAGCCCCCAGGAGGCCCGAGACAGCTGTATGGAGAAAGATTGTTGCAGACTGATAAACTTTTGTTGCGGTAAAGACTATTTCTTAATTGCAGTGGTTAAGTTTAACAACAGCCCCCAGGAGGCCCTGAGACAGCTGTGCCATTTTGGAGTCAACTACATTAGCTTATGTTCTAATTAACATTAAACACAGCCCCCAGGAGGCCCTGAGACAGCTGTGCCATTTTGGAGTCAACTACATTAGCTTATGTTGTAATTAACATTAAACACAGCCCCCAGGAGGCCCTGACACAGCTGTATGGAGAAAGACTTTTGCAGACTGATAGACTTTTGTCGCAGGAAAGACGATTTCCTAATTGCAGTGGTTAAGTTTGACAACAGTCCCCAGGAGGCCCTGAGACAACTGTGCTGTTTTGGAGTCAACTACATTAGCTTATGTTGAAATTAACATTAAACACAGCCCCCAGGAGGCCCTGAGACAACTGTGCTGTTTTGGAGTCAACTACATTAGCTTATGTTGAAATTAACAATAAACACAGCCCCCAGGAGGCCCTGAGACAGCTGTGCCGTTATAGAGTCAAAAACAGCTGTGCTGTTTTGGAGAAAACTACATTAGCTTGTGTTGAAATTAACATTAAACACAGCCCCCAGGAGGCCCTGAGACAGCTGTGCTGTTTTGGAGTCAACTACATTAGCTTGTGTTGAAATTAACATTAAACACAGCCCCCAGGAGGCCCTGAGACAGCTGTGTGGAGAACGATTTTTGCAGACTGGTCGATTTTTATCGCGGTACAGATAATTTCCTAATTGCAGTTGTTAAGTTTAACAACAGCCCCGAGGAGGCCCTGAGACAGCTGTGCTGTTTTGGAGTCAACTACATTAGCTTGTGTTGAAATTAACATTAAACACAACCCCCAGGGGACCCTTAGACAGCTGTGTGGAGAAAGGTTTTTGCACACTGATAGACTTTTGTCGCGGTAAAGACGATTTCCTAATTGCAGTATTTAAGTCTAACAACAGCTCCCAGGAGGCCCTGAGAGAGCTGTGCTTTTTTGGAGACAATATTATTAGATTGTGTTGAAATTAACATTAAACACAGCCCCCAGGAGGCCCTGAGACAGCTGTGCTGTTTTGGAGTCAATTACATCAGCTTGTGTTGAAATTAACATTAAACACAGCCCCCAGTACGCCCTGAAACAGCTGTGCTGTTTTGGAGTCAACTACATTAGCTTGTGTTAAAATTAACATTAATCACAGCCCCCAAAAGGCCCTGAGAAGGCTCTGTGGAGAAAGATTTTTGCAGACTGGTCGACTTTTGTCGTGGTACAGACAATTTCCTAATTGCAGTTGTTAAGTTTACCAACAGCCCCCAGGAGGCCCTGAGACAACTCTGCTGTTTTGGAGTCAACTACATTAGCTTGTGTTGTAATTAAAATTAAACACAGCCCCCAGGAGGCCCTGAGACAGTTGTGCTGTTTTGGAGAAAACCACATTAGCTTGTGTTGAAATTAACATTAAACACAGCCCCCAGGAGGCCCTGAGAAAGCTGTGCTGTTTTGGAGTCAATTACATCAGCTTGTGTTGAAATTAACATTAAACACAACCCCCAGGAGGCCCTGAGACAGCTGTGCTGTTTTGGAGTCAATTACATCAGCTTGTGTTGAAATTAACATTAAAGACAGCCCCCAAGAGGCCCTGAGATAGTTTTGCCGTTTTGGAGTCAACTACATTAACTTGTGTTGAAATTAACATTAAACACAGCCCCCAGGAGGCCCTGGGACAGCTGTATGGAGAAAGATTTTTGCAGACTGATAAACTTTTGTTGCGGTTAAGACTATTTCTTAATTGCAGTGGTTAAGTTTAACAACAGCCCCCAGGAGGTCCTGAGACAGCTGTGTGGAGAAAGACTTTTGCAGACTGATACACTTTTGTCGCGGTAAAGACGATTTCCTAATTGCAGTATTTAAGTTTAACAACAGCTCCCAGGAGGCCCTGAGAGAGCTGTGCTTTTTTGGAGACAATTTTATTAGCTTGTGTTGAAATTAACATTAAACACAGCCCCCAGGAGGCCCTGAGACAGCTGTGCTGTTTTGGAGTCAACTACATTAGCTTGTGTTATAATTAACATTAAACACAGCCCCCAGGAGGCCCTGAGACAGCTGTATGGAGAAAAAGTTTTGCATACTGATAAACTTTTGTCGCGGTAAAGACTATTCTCTAATTGCAGTGGTTAAGTTTAACAACAGCCCCCAGGAGGCCCTGAGACAGCTGTGCTGTTTTGGAGTCAACTACATTAGCTTGTGTAGAAAGTAACATTAAACACAGCCCCCAGGGGACCCTGAGACAGCTGTGTGGAGAAAGGTTTTTGCACACTGATAGACTTTTGTCGCGGTAAAGACGATTTCCTAATTGCAGTATTTAAGTTTAACAACAGCGCCCAGGAGGCCCTGAGAGAGCTGTGCTTTTTTGGAGACAATTTTATTAGCTTGTGTTGAAATTATCATTAAACACAGCCCCCAGGAGGCCCTGAGACAGCTGTGCTGTTTTGGAGTCAATTGAAATTAACATTAAACACAGCCCCCAGTACGCCCTGAAACAGCTGTGCTGTTTTGGAGTCAACTACATTAGTTTGTGTTAAAATTAACATTAAACACAGCCCCCAAAAGGCCCTGAGAAGGCTGTGTGGAGAAAGATTTTTGCAGACTGGTCGACTTTTGTCGTGGTACAGACAATTTACTAATTGCAGTTGTTAAGTTTACCAACAGCCCCCAGGAGGCCCTGAGACAACTCTGCTGTTTTGGAGTCAACTACATTAGCTTGTGTTGTAATTAAAATTAAACACAGCCCCCAGGAGGCCCTGAGACAGTTGTGCTGTTTTGGAGAAAACCACATTAGCTTGTGTTGAAATTAACATTAAACACAGCCCGCAGGAGGCCCTGAGAAAGCTGTGCTGTTTTGGAGTCAATTACATCAGCTTGTGTTGAAAATAACATTAAACACAGCCCCCAGGAGGCCCTGAGACAGCTGTGCTGTTTTGGAGTCAATTACATCAGCTTGTGTTGAAATTAACATTAAAGACAGCCCCCAAGAGGCCCTGAGATAGCTGTGCCGTTTTGGAGTCAACTACATTAGCTTGTGTTGAAATTAACATTAAACACAGCCCCCAGGAGGGCCTGAGACAGCTGTGTGGAGAAAGACTTTTGCAGACTGATAGACTTTTGTCGCAGGAAAGACGATTTCATAATTGCAGTGGTTAAGTTTAACAACAGTCCCCAGGAGGCCCTGAGACAACTGTGCTGTTTTGGAGTCAACTACATTAGCTTGTCTTGTAATTAAAATTAAACACAGCCCCCAGGAGGCCCTGAGACAGCTGTGCTGTTTTGGAGAAAACTACATTAGCTTGTGTTGAATTTAACATTAAACACAGCCCCCAGGAGGCCCTGAGACAGCTGTGCTGTTTTGGAGTCAACTACATTAGCTTGTGTTGAAATTAACATTAAACACAGCCCCCAGGAGGCCCTGAGACAGCTGTGTGGAGAAAGATTTTTGCAGACTGGTCGATTTTTATCGCGGTACAGATAATTTCCTAATTGCAGTTGTTAAGTTTAACAACAGCCCCGAGGAGGCCTTGAGACAGCTCTGCTGTTTTGGAGTCAACTACATTAGCTTGTGTTGAAATTAACATTAAACACAGCCCCCAGGAGGCCCTGAGACAGCTGTGCTGTTTTGGAGTCAACTACATTAGCTTGTGTTGAAATTAACATTAAACACAGCCCCCAGGAGGCCCTGAGACAGCTGTGTGGAGAACGATTTTTGCAGACTGGTCGATTTTTATCGCGGTACAGATAATTTCCTAATTGCAGTTGTTAAGTTTAACAACAGCCCCGAGGAGGCCCTGAGACAGCTGTGCTGTTTTGGAGTCAACTACATTAGCTTGTGTTGAAATTAACATTAAACACAACCCCCAGGGGACCCTTAGACAGCTGTGTGGAGAAAGGTTTTTGCACACTGATAGACTTTTGTCGCGGTAAAGACGATTTCCTAATTGCAGTATTTAAGTCTAACAACAGCTCCCAGGAGGCCCTGAGAGAGCTGTGCTTTTTTGGAGACAATATTATTAGATTGTGTTGAAATTAACATTAAACACAGCCCCCAGGAGGCCCTGAGACAGCTGTGCTGTTTTGGAGTCAATTACATCAGCTTGTGTTGAAATTAACATTAAACACAGCCCCCAGTACGCCCTGAAACAGCTGTGCTGTTTTGGAGTCAACTACATTAGCTTGTGTTAAAATTAACATTAATCACAGCCCCCAAAAGGCCCTGAGAAGGCTCTGTGGAGAAAGATTTTTGCAGACTGGTCGACTTTTGTCGTGGTACAGACAATTTCCTAATTGCAGTTGTTAAGTTTACCAACAGCCCCCAGGAGGCCCTGAGACAACTCTGCTGTTTTGGAGTCAACTACATTAGCTTGTGTTGTAATTAAAATTAAACACAGCCCCCAGGAGGCCCTGAGACAGTTGTGCTGTTTTGGAGAAAACCACATTAGCTTGTGTTGAAATTAACATTAAACACAGCCCCCAGGAGGCCCTGAGAAAGCTGTGCTGTTTTGGAGTCAATTACATCAGCTTGTGTTGAAATTAACATTAAACACAACCCCCAGGAGGCCCTGAGACAGCTGTGCTGTTTTGGAGTCAATTACATCAGCTTGTGTTGAAATTAACATTAAAGACAGCCCCCAAGAGGCCCTGAGATAGTTTTGCCGTTTTGGAGTCAACTACATTAACTTGTGTTGAAATTAACATTAAACACAGCCCCCAGGAGGCCCTGGGACAGCTGTATGGAGAAAGATTTTTGCAGACTGATAAACTTTTGTTGCGGTTAAGACTATTTCTTAATTGCAGTGGTTAAGTTTAACAACAGCCCCCAGGAGGTCCTGAGACAGCTGTGTGGAGAAAGACTTTTGCAGACTGATACACTTTTGTCGCGGTAAAGACGATTTCCTAATTGCAGTATTTAAGTTTAACAACAGCTCCCAGGAGGCCCTGAGAGAGCTGTGCTTTTTTGGAGACAATTTTATTAGCTTGTGTTGAAATTAACATTAAACACAGCCCCCAGGAGGCCCTGAGACAGCTGTGCTGTTTTGGAGTCAACTACATTAGCTTGTGTTATAATTAACATTAAACACAGCCCCCAGGAGGCCCTGAGACAGCTGTATGGAGAAAAAGTTTTGCATACTGATAAACTTTTGTCGCGGTAAAGACTATTCTCTAATTGCAGTGGTTAAGTTTAACAACAGCCCCCAGGAGGCCCTGAGACAGCTGTGCTGTTTTGGAGTCAACTACATTAGCTTGTGTAGAAAGTAACATTAAACACAGCCCCCAGGGGACCCTGAGACAGCTGTGTGGAGAAAGGTTTTTGCACACTGATAGACTTTTGTCGCGGTAAAGACGATTTCCTAATTGCAGTATTTAAGTTTAACAACAGCGCCCAGGAGGCCCTGAGAGAGCTGTGCTTTTTTGGAGACAATTTTATTAGCTTGTGTTGAAATTATCATTAAACACAGCCCCCAGGAGGCCCTGAGACAGCTGTGCTGTTTTGGAGTCAATTGAAATTAACATTAAACACAGCCCCCAGTACGCCCTGAAACAGCTGTGCTGTTTTGGAGTCAACTACATTAGTTTGTGTTAAAATTAACATTAAACACAGCCCCCAAAAGGCCCTGAGAAGGCTGTGTGGAGAAAGATTTTTGCAGACTGGTCGACTTTTGTCGTGGTACAGACAATTTACTAATTGCAGTTGTTAAGTTTACCAACAGCCCCCAGGAGGCCCTGAGACAACTCTGCTGTTTTGGAGTCAACTACATTAGCTTGTGTTGTAATTAAAATTAAACACAGCCCCCAGGAGGCCCTGAGACAGTTGTGCTGTTTTGGAGAAAACCACATTAGCTTGTGTTGAAATTAACATTAAACACAGCCCGCAGGAGGCCCTGAGAAAGCTGTGCTGTTTTGGAGTCAATTACATCAGCTTGTGTTGAAAATAACATTAAACACAGCCCCCAGGAGGCCCTGAGACAGCTGTGCTGTTTTGGAGTCAATTACATCAGCTTGTGTTGAAATTAACATTAAAGACAGCCCCCAAGAGGCCCTGAGATAGCTGTGCCGTTTTGGAGTCAACTACATTAGCTTGTGTTGAAATTAACATTAAACACAGCCCCCAGGAGGGCCTGAGACAGCTGTGTGGAGAAAGACTTTTGCAGACTGATAGACTTTTGTCGCAGGAAAGACGATTTCGTAATTGCAGTGGTTAAGTTTAACAACAGTCCCCAGGAGGCCCTGAGACAACTGTGCTGTTTTGGAGTCAACTACATTAGCTTGTCTTGTAATTAAAATTAAACACAGCCCCCAGGAGGCCCTGAGACAGCTGTGCCGTTATGGAGTCAAAAACAGCTGTGCTGTTTTGGAGTCAACTACATTAGCTTGTGTTGAAATTAACATTAAACACAGCCCCCAGGAGCCCCTGAGACAGCTGTGTGGAGACAGGTTTTTGCACACTGATAGACCTTTGTCGCGGTAAAGACGATTTCTTAATTGCAGTTGTTAAATTTAACAACAGCCCCCAGGAGGCCCAGAGAGAGCTGTGCTTGTTTGGAGACAATTTCATTAGCTTGTGTTGAAATTAACATTAAACACAGCCCCCAGGAGGCCCGAGACAGCTGTATGGAGAAAGATTGTTGCAGACTGATAAACTTTTGTTGCGGTAAAGACTATTTCTTAATTGCAGTGGTTAAGTTTAACAACAGCCCCCAGGAGGCCCTGAGACAGCTGTGCTGTTTTGGAGTCAATTACATCAGCTTGTGTTGAAATTAACATTAAACACAGCCCCCAGGAGGCCCTGAGACAGCTGTGCCATTTTGGAGTCAACTACATTAGCTTATGTTCTAATTAACATTAAACACAGCCCCCAGGAGGCCCTGAGACAGCTGTGCCGTTTTGGAGTCAACTACATTAGCTTATGTTGTAATTAACATTAAACACAGCCCCCAGGAGGCCCTGACACAGCTGTATGGAGAAAGACTTTTGCAGACTGATAGACTTTTGTCGCAGGAAAGACGATTTCCTAATTGCAGTGGTTAAGTTTGACAACAGTCCCCAGGAGGCCCTGAGACAACTGTGCTGTTTTGGAGTCAACTACATTAGCTTATGTTGAAATTAACATTAAACACAGCCCCCAGGAGGCCCTGAGACAACTGTGCTGTTTTGGATTCAACTACATTAGCTTATGTTGAAATTAACAATAAACACAGCCCCCAGGAGGCCCTGAGACAGCTGTGCCGTTATAGAGTCAAAAACAGCTGTGCTGTTTTGGAGTCAACTACATTATCTTGTGTTATACTTAACATTAAACACAGCCCCCAGGAGGCCCTGAGACAGCTGTCCTTTTTTGGAGAAAACTACATTAGCTTGTGTTGAAATTAACATTAAACACAGCCCCCAGGAGGCCCTGAGACAGCTGTGCTGTTTTGGAGAAAACTACATTAGCTTGTGTTGAAATTAACATTAAACACAGCCCCCAGGAGGCCCTGAGACAGCTGTGCTTTTTTGGAGTCAACTACATTAGCTTGTGTTGAAATTAACATTAAACACAGCCCCCAGGAGGCCCCGAGACAGCTGTGTGGAGAAAGATTTTTGCAGACTGGTCGATTTTTATCGCGGTACAGATAATTTCCTAATTGCAGTTGTTAAGTTTAACAACAGCCCCGAGGAGGCCCTGAGACAGCTGTGCTGTTTATGAGTCAACTACATTAGCTTGTGTTGAAATTAACATTAAACACAGCCCCCAGGGGACCCTTAGACAGCTGTGTGGAGAAAGGTTTTTGCACACTGATAGACTTTTGTCGCGGTAAAGACGATTTCCTAATTGCAGTATTTAAGTTTAACAACAGCTCCCAGGAGGCCCTGAGAGAGCTGTGCTTTTTTGGAGACAATTTTATTAGCTTGTGTTGAAATTAACATTAAACACATCCCCCAGGAGGCCCTGAGACAGCTGTGCTGTTTTGGAGTCAATTACATCAGCTTGTGTTGAAAATAACATTAAACACAGCCCCCAGTACGCCCTGAGAGAGCTGTGCTTTTTTGGAGACAATTTTATTAGCTTGTGTTGAAATTAACATTAAACACAGCCCCCAGGAGGCCCTGAGACAGCTGTGCTGTTTTGGAGTCCACTACATTAGCTTGTGTTATAATTAACATTAAACACAGCCCCCAGGAGGCCCTGAGACAGCTGTATGGAGAAAAAGTTTTGCAGACTGATAAACTTTTGTCGCGGTAAAGACTATTTCCTAATTGCAGTGGTTAAGTTTAAAAACAGCCCCCAGGAGGCCCTGAGACAGCTGTGCTGTTTTGGAGTCAACTACATTACCTTGTGTTATAATTAACATTAAACACAGCCCCCAGGAGGCCCTGAGACAGCTCTGCTGTTTTGGAGAAAACTACATTAGCTTGTGTTGAAATTAACATTAAACACAGCCCCCAGGAGGCCCTGAGACAGCTGTGCTGTTTTGGAGTCAACTACATTAGCTTGTGTTGAAATTAACATTAAACACAGCCCCCAGGAGGCCCTGAGACAGCTTTGCTGTTTTGGAGTCAATTACATCAGCTTGTGTTGAAATTAACATTAAAGACAGCCCCCAAGAGGCCCTGAGATAGCTGTGCCGTTTTAGAGTCAACTACATTAGCTTGTGTTGAAATTAACATTGATCACAGCCCCCAAAAGGCCCTGAGAAGGCTGTGTGGAGAAAGATTTTTTCAGACTGGTCGACTTTTGTCGCGGTAAAGACAATTTCCTAATTGCAGTTGTTAAGTTTACCAACAGCCCCCAGGAGGCCCTGAGACAGCTGTGTGGAGAAAGACTTTTGCAGACTGATAGACTTTTGTCGCAGGAAAGACGATTTCCTAATTGCAGTTGTTAACTTTAACAACAGTCCCCAGGAGGCCCTGAGACAACTGTGCTGTTTTGGAGTCAACTACATTAGTTGTGTTGTAATTAAAATTAAACACAGCCCCCAGGAGGCCCTGAGACAGCTGTATGGAGAAAAAGTTTTGCAGACTGATAAACTTTTGTCGCGGTAAAGACTATTTCCTCATTGCAGTGGTTACGTTTAAAAACAGCCCCCAGGAGGCCCTGAGACAGCTGTTCTGTTTTGGAGTCTACTACATTACCTTGTGTTGAAATTAACATTAAACACAGCCCCCAGGAGGCCCTGAGACAGCTGTGCTGTTTTGGATTCAACTACATTAGCTTGTGTTATAATTAACATTAAACACACCCCCCAGGAGGCCCTGAGACAGCTGTATGGAGAAAGACTTTTGCAGACTGATAGACTTTTGTCGCAGGAAAGACGATTTCCTAATTGCAGTGGTTAAGTTTAACAACAGTCCCCAGGAGGCCCTGAGACAACTGTGCTGTTTTGGAGTCAACTACATTAGCTCATGTTGAAATTAACATTAAACACAGCCCCCAGGAGGCCCTGAGACAACTGTGCTGTTTTGGAGTCAACTACATTAGGTTATGTTGAAATTAACATTAAACACAGCCCCCAGGAGGCCCTGAGACAGCTGTGCCGTTATGGAGTCAAAAACAGCTGTGCTGTTTTGGAGTCAACTACATTATCTTGTGTTATAATTAATATTAAACACAGCCCCCAGGAGGCCCTGAGACAGCTGTCCTTTTTTGGAGAAAACTACATTAGCTTTTGTTGAAATTAACATTAAACACAGCCCCCAGGTGGCCCTGAGACAGCTGTGCTGTTTTGGAGAAAAACTACATTAGCTTGTGTTGAGATTAACATTAAACACAGCCCCCAGGAGGCCCTGAGACAGCTGTGCTGTTTTGGAGTCAACTACATTAGCTTGTGTTGAAATTAACATTAAACACAGCCCCCAGGAGGCCCTGAGACAGCTGTGCCGTTATGGAGTCAAAAACAGCTGTGCTGTTTTGGAGTCAACTACATTATCTTGTGTTATAATTAATATTAAACACAGCCCCCAGGAGGCCCTGAGACAGCTGTCCTTTTTTGGAGAAAACTACATTAGCTTTTGTTGAAATTAACATTAAACACAGCCCCCAGGTGGCCCTGAGACAGCTGTGCTGTTTTCGAGAAAAACTACATTAGCTTGTGTTGAGATTAACATTAAACACAGCCCCCAGGAGGCCCTGAGACAGCTGTGTGGAGAAAGATTTTTGCAGACTGGTCGATTTTTATCGCGGTACAGATAATTTCCTAATTGCAGTTGTTAAGTTTAACAACAGCCCCGACGAGGCCCTGAGACAGCTGTGCTGTTTTGGAGTCAACTACATTAGCTTGTGTTGAAATTAACATTAAACACAGCCCCCAGGGAACCCTTAGACAGCTGTGTGGAGAAAGGTTTTTGCACACTGATAGACTTTTGTCGCGGTAAAGACGATTTCCTAATTGCAGTATTAAGTAAGTTTAACAACAGCTCCCAGGAGGCCCTGAGAGAGCTGTCCTTTTTTGGAGACAATTTTATTAGCTTGTGTTGAAATTAACATTAAACACAGCCCCCAGGAGGCCCTGAGACAGCTGTGCTGTTTTGGAGTCAATTACATCAGCTTGTGTTGAAAATATTAAACACAGCCCCCATTACGCCCTGAGAGAGCTGTGCTTTTTTGGAGACAATTTTATTAGCTTGTGTTGAAATTAACATTAAACACAGCCCCCAGGAGGCCCTGAGACAGCTGTGCTGTTTTGGAGAAAACTACATTAGCTTGTGTTGAAATTAACATTAAACACAGCCCCCAGGAGGCCCTGAGACAGCTGTGCTGTTTTGGAGTCAACTACATTAGCTTGTGTTGAAATTAACATTAAACACAGCCCCCAGGAGGCCCCGAGACAGCTGTGTGGAGAAAGATTTTTGCAGACTGGTCGATTTTTATCGCGGTACAGATAATTTCCTAATTGCAGTTGTTAAGTTTAACAACAGCCCCGAGGAGGCCCTGAGACAGCTGTGCTGTTTATGAGTCAACTACATTAGCTTGTGTTGAAATTAACATTAAACACAGCCCCCAGGGGACCCTTAGACAGCTGTGTGGAGAAAGGTTTTTGCACACTGATAGACTTTTGTCGCGGTAAAGACGATTTCCTAATTGCAGTATTTAAGTTTAACAACAGCTCCCAGGAGGCCCTGAGAGAGCTGTGCTTTTTTGGAGACAATTTTATTAGCTTGTGTTGAAATTAACATTAAACACATCCCCCAGGAGGCCCTGAGACAGCTGTGCTGTTTTGGAGTCAATTACATCAGCTTGTGTTGAAAATAACATTAAACACAGCCCCCAGGAGGCCCTGAGACAGCTGTGCTGTTTTGGAGTCCACTACATTAGCTTGTGTTATAATTAACATTAAACACAGCCCCCAGGAGGCCCTGAGACAGCTGTATGGAGAAAAAGTTTTGCAGACTGATAAACTTTTGTAGCGGTAAAGACTATTTCCTAATTGCAGTGGTTAAGTTTAACAACAGCTCCCAGGAGGCCCTGAGACAGCTGTGCTGTTTTGGAGTCAACTACATTACCTTGTGTTATAATTAACATTAAACACAGCCCCCAGGAGGCCCTGAGACAGCTGTATGGAGAAAAATTTTTGCAGACTGATAAACTTTTGTCGCGGTAAAGACTATTTCCTAATTGCAGTGGTTAAGTTTAACAACAGCCCCCAGGAGGCCCTGAGACAGCTGTTCTGTTTTGGAATCAACTACATTACCTTGTGTTGAAATTAACATTAAACACAGCCCCCAGGAGGCCCTGAGACAGCTCTGCTGTTTTGGAGAAAACTACATTAGCTTGTGTTGAAATTAACATTAAACACAGCCCCCAGGAGGCCCTGAGACAGCTGTGCTGTTTTGGAGTCAACTACATTAGCTTGTGTTGAAATTACCATTAAACACAGCCCCCAGGAGGCCCTGAGACAGCTGTGCTGTTTTGGAGTCAATTACATCAGCTTGTGTTGAAATTAACATTAAAGACAGCCCCCAACAGGCCCTGAGATAGCTGTGCCGTTTTGGAGTCAACTACATTAGCTTGTGTTAAAATTAACATTGATCACAGCCCCCAAAAGGCCCTGAGAAGGCTGTGTGGAGAAAGATTTTTTCAGACTGGTCAACTTTTGTCGCGGTAAAGACAATTTCCTAATTGCAGTTGTTAAGTTTACCAACAGCCCCCAGGAGGCCCTGAGACAGCTGTGTGGAGAAAGACTTTTGCAGACTGATAGACTTTTGTCGCAGGAAAGACGATTTCCTAATTGCAGTGGTTAAGTTTAACAACAGTCCCCAGGAGGCCCTGAGACAACTGTGCTGTTTTGGAGTCAACTACATTAGTTGTGTTGTAATTAAAATTAAACACAGCCCCCAGGAGGCCCTGAGACAGCTGTGCCGTTATGCAGTCAAAAACAGCTGTGCTGTTTTGGAGTCAACTACATTAGCTTGTGTTATAATTAACATTAAACACAGCCCCCAGGAGGCCCTGAGACAGCTGTCCTTTTTTGGAGAAAACTACATTAGCTGTTGTTGAAATTAACATTAAACACAGCCCCCAGGTGGCCCTGAGACAGCTGTGCTGTTTTGGAGAAAACTACATTAGCTTGTGTTGAGATTAACATTAAACACAGCCCCCAGGAGGCCCTGAGACAGCTGTGCTGTTTTGGAGTCAAGTACATTAGCTTGTGTTGAAATTAACATTAAACACAGCCCCCAGGAGGGCCTGTAACAGCTGTGTGGAGAAAGATTTTTGCAGACTGGTCGATTTTTATCGCGGTACAGATAATTTCCTAATTGCAGTTGTTAAGTTTAACAACATCCCCGACGAGGCCCTGAGACAGCTGTGCTGTTTTGAGTCAACTACATTAGCTTGTGTTGAAATTAACATTAAACACAGCCCCCAGGAGGAACTGAGACAGCTGTGCTGTTTTGGAGTCAAATACATCAGCTTGTGTTGAAATTAACATTAAAGACAGCCCCCAAGAGGCCCTGAGATAGCTGTGCCATTTTGGAGTAAACTACATTAGCTTGTGTTGAAATTAACATTAAACACAGCCCCCAGGAGGCCCTGAGACAGCTGTGCCATTTTGGAGTCAACTACATTAGCTTATGTTTTAATTAACATTAAACACAGCCCCCAGGAGGCCCTGAGACAGCTGTGCCGTTTTGGAGTCAACTACATTAGTTTATGTTGTAATTAACATTAAACACAGCCCCCAGGAGGCCCTGAGACAGCTGTGTGGAGAAAGACTTTTGCAGACTGATAGACTTTTGTCGCAGGAAAGACGATTTCGTAATTGCAGTGGTTAAGTTTAACAACAGTCCCCAGGAGGCCCTGAGACAACTGTGCTGTTTTGGAGTCAACTACATTAGCTTGTGTTGTAATTAAAATTAAACACAGCCACCAGGAGGCCCTGAGACAGCTGTGCCGTTATGGAGTCAAAAACAGCTGTGCTGTTTTGTGTCAACTACATTATCTGGTGTTATAATTAACATTAAACACAGCCCCCAGGAGGCCCTGAGACAGCTGTGCTGTTTTGGAGAAAACTACATTAGCTTGTGTTGAAATTAACATTAAACACAGCCCCCAGGAGGCCCTGAGACAGCTGTGCTGTTTTGGAGTCAACTACATTAGCTTGTGTTGAAATTAACATTAAACACAGCCCCCAGGAGCCCCTGAGACAGCTGTGTGGAGACAGGTTTTTGCACACTGATAGACCTTTGTCGCGGTAAAGACGATTTCTTAATTGCAGTTGTTAAATTTAACAACAGCCCCCAGGAGGCCCAGAGAGAGCTGTGCTTGTTTGGAGACAATTTCATTAGCTTGTGTTGAAATTAACATTAAACACAGCCCCCAGGAGGCCCGAGACAGCTGTATGGAGAAAGATTGTTGCAGACTGATAAACTTTTGTTGCGGTAAAGACTATTTCTTAATTGCAGTGGTTAAGTTTAACAACAGCCCCCAGGAGGCCCTGAGACAGCTGTGCCATTTTGGAGTCAACTACATTAGCTTATGTTCTAATTAACATTAAACACAGCCCCCAGGAGGCCCTGAGACAGCTGTGCCATTTTGGAGTCAACTACATTAGCTTATGTTGTAATTAACATTAAACACAGCCCCCAGGAGGCCCTGACACAGCTGTATGGAGAAAGACTTTTGCAGACTGATAGACTTTTGTCGCAGGAAAGACGATTTCCTAATTGCAGTGGTTAAGTTTGACAACAGTCCCCAGGAGGCCCTGAGACAACTGTGCTGTTTTGGAGTCAACTACATTAGCTTATGTTGAAATTAACATTAAACACAGCCCCCAGGAGGCCCTGAGACAACTGTGCTGTTTTGGAGTCAACTACATTAGCTTATGTTGAAATTAACAATAAACACAGCCCCCAGGAGGCCCTGAGACAGCTGTGCCGTTATAGAGTCAAAAACAGCTGTGCTGTTTTGGAGAAAACTACATTAGCTTGTGTTGAAATTAACATTAAACACAGCCCCCAGGAGGCCCTGAGACAGCTGTGCTGTTTTGGAGTCAACTACATTAGCTTGTGTTGAAATTAACATTAAACACAGCCCCCAGGAGGCCCCGAGACAGCTGTGTGGAGAAAGATTTTTGCAGACTGGTCGATTTTTATCGCGGTACAGATAATTTCCTAATTGCAGTTGTTAAGTTTAACAACAGCCCCGAGGAGGCCCTGAGACAGCTGTGCTGTTTATGAGTCAACAACATTAGCTTGTGTTGAAATTAACATTAAACACAGCCCCCAGGGGACCCTTAGACAGCTGTGTGGAGAAAGGTTTTTGCACACTGATAGACTTTTGTCGCGGTAAAGACGATTTCCTAATTGCAGTATTTAAGTTTAACAACAGCTCCCAGGAGGCCCTGAGAGAGCTGTGCTTTTTTGGAGACAATTTTATTAGCTTGTGTTGAAATTAACATTAAACACATCCCCCAGGAGGCCCTGAGACAGCTGTGCTGTTTTGGAGTCAATTACATCAGCTTGTGTTGAAAATAACATTAAACACAGCCCCCAGTACGCCCTGAGAGAGCTGTGCTTTTTTGGAGACAATTTTATTAGCTTGTGTTGAAATTAACATTAAACACAGCCCCCAGGAGGCCCTGAGACAGCTGTGCTGTTTTGGAGTCCACTACATTAGCTTGTGTTATAATTAACATTAAACACAGCCCCCAGGAGGCCCTGAGACAGCTGTATGGAGAAAAAGTTTTGCAGACTGATAAACTTTTGTCGCGGTAAAGACTATTTCCTAATTGCAGTGGTTAAGTTTAACAACAGCCCCCAGGAGGCCCTGAGACAGCTGTGCTGTTTTGGAGTCAACTACATTACCTTGTGTTATAATTAACATTAAACACAGCCCCCAGGAGGCCCTGAGACAGCTCTGCTGTTTTGGAGAAAACTACATTAGCTTGTGTTGAAATTAAAATTAAACAAAGCCCCCAGGAGGCCCTGAGACAGCTGTGCTGTTTTGGAGTCAACTACATTAGCTTGTGTTGAAATTAACATTAAACACAGCCCCCAGGAGGCCCTGAGACAGCTTTGCTGTTTTGGAGTCAATTACATCAGCTTGTGTTGAAATTAACATTAAACACAGCCCCCAAGAGGCCCTGAGATAGCTGTGCCGTTTTGGAGTCAACTACATTAGCTTGTGTTGAAATTAACATTGATCACAGCCCCCAAAAGGCCCTGAGAAGGCTGTGTGGAGAAAGATTTTTTCAGACTGGTCGACTTTTGTCGCGGTAAAGACAATTTCCTAATTGCAGTTGTTAAGTTTACCAACAGCCCCCAGGAGGCCCTGAGACAGCTGTGTGGAGAAAGACTTTTGCAGACTGATAGACTTTTGTCGCAGGAAAGACGATTTCCTAATTGCAGTTGTTAACTTTAACAACAGTCCCCAGGAGGCCCTGAGACAACTGTGCTGTTTTGGAGTCAACTACATTAGTTGTGTTGTAATTAAAATTAAACACAGCCCCCAGGAGGCCCTGAGACAGCTGTATGGAGAAAAAGTTTTGCAGACTGATAAACTTTTGTCGCGGTAAAGACTATTTCCTCATTGCAGTGGTTACGTTTAAAAACAGCCCCCAGGAGGCCCTGAGACAGCTGTTCTGTTTTGGAGTCTACTACATTACCTTGTGTTGAAATTAACATTAAACACAGCCCCCAGGAGGCCCTGAGACAGCTGTGCTGTTTTGGATTCAACTACATTAGCTTGTGTTATAATTAACATTACACACACGCCCCAGGAGGCCCTGAGACAGCTGTATGGAGAAAGACTTTTGCAGACTGATAGACTTTTGTCGCAGGAAAGACGATTTCCTAATTGCAGTGGTTAAGTTTAACAACAGTCCCCAGGAGGCCCTGAGACAACTGTGCTGTTTTGGAGTCAACTACATTAGCTCATGTTGAAATTAACATTAAACACAGCCCCCAGGAGGCCCTGAGACAACTGTGCTGTTTTGGAGTCAACTACATTAGCTTATGTTGAAATTAACATTAAACACAGCCCCCAGGAGGCCCTGAGACAGCTGTGCCGTTATGGAGTCAAAAACAGCTGTGCTGTTTTGGAGTCAACTACATTATCTTGTGTTATAATTAATATTAAACACAGCCCCCAGGAGGCCCTGAGACAGCTGTCCTTTTTTGGAGAAAACTACATTAGCTTTTGTTGAAATTAACATTAAACACAGCCCCCAGGTGGCCCTGAGACAGCTGTGCTGTTTTGGAGAAAAACTACATTAGCTTGTGTTGAGATTAACATTAAACACAGCCCCCAGGAGGCCCTGAGACAGCTGTGTGGAGAAAGATTTTTGCAGACTGGTCGATTTTTATCGCGGTACAGATAATTTCCTAATTGCAGTTGTTAAGTTTAACAACAGCCCCGACGAGGCCCTGAGACAGCTGTGCTGTTTTGGAGTAAACTACATTAGCTTGTGTTGAAATTAACATTAAACACAGCCCCCAGGGAACCCTTAGACAGCTGTGTGGAGAAAGGTTTTTGCACACTGATAGACTTTTGTCGCGGTAAAGACGATTTCCTAATTGCAGTATTAAGTAAGTTTAACAACAGCTCCCAGGAGGCCCTGAGAGAGCTGTCCTTTTTTGGAGACAATTTTATTAGCTTGTGTTGAAATTAACATTAAACACAGCCCCCAGGAGGCCCTGAGACAGCTGTGCTGTTTTGGATTCAATTACATCAGCTTGTGTTGAAAATATTAAACACAGCCCCCATTACGCCCTGAGAGAGCTGTGCTTTTTTGGAGACAATTTTATTAGCTTGTGTTGAAATTAACATTAAACACAGCCCCCAGGAGGCCCTGAGACAGCTGTGCTGTTTTGGAGAAAACTACATTAGCTTGTGTTGAAAATAACATTAAACACAGCCCCCAGGAGGCCCTGAGACAGCTGTGCAGTTTTGGAGTCAACTACATTAGCTTGTGTTGAAATTAACATTAAACACAGCCCCCAGGGAACCCTTAGACAGCTGTGTGGAGAAAGGTTTTTGCACACTGATAGACTTTTTTCGCGGTAAAGACGATTTCCTAATTGCAGTATTAAGTAAGTTTAACAACAGCTCCCATGAGGCCCTGAGAGAGCTGTCCTTTTTTGGAGACAATTTTATTAGGTTGTGTTGAAATTAACATTAAACACAGCCCCCAGGAGGCCCTGAGACAGCTGTGCTGTTTTGGATTCAATTACATCAGCTTGTGTTGAAAATATTAAACACAGCCCCCAGTACGCCCTGAGAGAGCTTTGCTTTTTTGGAGACAAATTTATTAGCTTGTGTTGAAATTAACATTAAACACAGCCCCCAGGAGGCCCTGAGACAGCTGTGCTGTTTTGGAGTCAAATACATCAGCTTGTGTTGAAATTAACATTAAAGACAGCCCCCAAGAGGCCCTGAGATAGCTGTGCCATTTTGGAGTAAACTACATTAGCTTGTGTTGAAATTAACATTAAACACAGCCCCCAGGAGGCCCTGAGACAGCTGTGTGGAGACAGGTTTTTGCACACTGATAGACCTTTGTCGTGGTAAAGACGATTTCTTAATTGCAGTTGTTAAATTTAACAACAGCCCCCAGGAGGCCCAGAGAGAGCTGTGCTTGTTTGGAGACAATTTCATTAGCTTGTGTTGAAATTAACATTAAACACAGCCCCCAGGAGGCCCGAGACAGCTGTATGGAGAAAGATTGTTGCAGACTGATAAACTTTTGTTGCGGTAAAGACTATCTCTTAATTGCAGTGGTTAAGTTTAACAACAGCCCCCAGGAGGCCCTGAGACAGCTGTGCTGTTTTGGAGTCAATTACATCAGCTTGTGTTGAAATTAACATTAAACACAGCCCCCAGGTGGCCCTGAGACAGCTGTGCCATTTTGGAGTCAACTACATTAGCTTATGTTTTAATTAACATTAAACACAGCCCCCAGGAGGCCCTGAGACAGCTGTGCCGTTTTGGAGTCAACTACATTAGTTTATGTTGTAATTAACATTAAACACAGCCCCCAGGAGGCCCTGAGACAGCTGTGTGGAGAAAGACTTTTGCAGACTGATAGACTTTTGTCGCAGGAAAGACGATTTCGTAATTGCAGTGGTTAAGTTTAACAACAGTCCCCAGGAGGCCCTGAGACAACTGTGCTGTTTTGGAGTCAACTACATTAGCTTGTGTTGTAATTAAAATTAAACACAGCCCCCAGGAGGCCCTGAGACAGCTGTGCCGTTATGGAGTCAAAAACAGCTGTGCTGTTTTGTGTCAACTACATTATCTTGTGTTATAATTAACATTAAACACAGCCCCCAGGAGGCCCTGAGACAGCTGTGCTGTTTTGGAGAAAACTACATTAGCTTGTGTTGAAATTAACATTAAACACAGCCCCCAGGAGGCCCTGAGACAGCTGTGCTGTTTTGGAGTCAACTACATTAGCTTGTGTTGAAATTAACATTAAACACAGCCCCCAGGAGCCCCTGAGACAGCTGTGTGGAGACAGGTTTTTGCACACTGATAGACCTTTGTCGCGGTAAAGACGATTTCTTAATTGCAGTTGTTAAATTTAACAACAGCCCCCAGGAGGCCCAGAGAGAGCTGTGCTTGTTTGGAGACAATTTCATTAGCTTGTGTTGAAATTAACATTAAACACAGCCCCCAGGAGGCCCGAGACAGCTGTATGGAGAAAGATTGTTGCAGACTGATAAACTTTTGTTGCGGTAAAGACTATTTCTTAATTGCAGTGGTTAAGTTTAACAACAGCCCCCAGGAGGCCCTGAGACAGCTGTGCTGTTTTGGAGTCAATTACATCAGCTTGTGTTGAAATTAACATTAAACACAGCCCCCAGGAGGCCCTGAGACAGCTGTGCCATTTTGGAGTCAACTACATTAGCTTATGTTCTAATTAACATTAAACACAGCCCCCAGGAGGCCCTGAGACAGCTGTGCCGTTTTGGAGTCAACTACATTAGCTTATGTTGTAATTAACATTAAACACAGCCCCCAGGAGGCCCTGACACAGCTGTATGGAGAAAGACTTTTGCAGACTGATAGACTTTTGTCGCAGGAAAGACGATTTCCTAATTGCAGTGGTTAAGTTTGACAACAGTCCCCAGGAGGCCCTGAGACAACTGTGCTGTTTTGGAGTCAACTACATTAGCTTATGTTGAAATTAACATTAAACACAGCCCCCAGGAGGCCCTGAGACAACTGTGCTGTTTTGGAGTCAACTACATTAGCTTATGTTGAAATTAACAATAAACACAGCCCCCAGGAGGCCCTGAGACAGCTGTGCCGTTATAGAGTCAAAAACAGCTGTGCTGTTTTGGAGTCAACTACATTATCTTGTGTTATACTTAACATTAAACACAGCCCCCAGGAGGCCCTGAGACAGCTGTCCTTTTTTGGAGAAAACTACATTAGCTTGTGTTGAAATTAACATTAAACACAGCCCCCAGGAGGCCCTGAGACAGCTGTGCTGTTTTGGAGAAAACTACATTAGCTTGTGTTGAAATTAACATTAAACACAGCCCCCAGGAGGCCCTGAGACAGCTGTGCTGTTTTGGAGTCAACTACATTAGCTTGTGTTGAAATTAACATTAAACACAGCCCCCAGGAGGCCCCGAGACAGCTGTGTGGAGAAAGATTTTTGCAGACTGGTCGATTTTTATCGCGGTACAGATAATTTCCTAATTGCAGTTGTTAAGTTTAACAACAGCCCCGAGGAGGCCCTGAGACAGCTGTGCTGTTTATGAGTCAACTACATTAGCTTGTGTTGAAATTAACATTAAACACAGCCCCCAGGGGACCCTTAGACAGCTGTGTGGAGAAAGGTTTTTGCACACTGATAGACTTTTGTCGCGGTAAAGACGATTTCCTAATTGCAGTATTTAAGTTTAACAACAGCTCCCAGGAGGCCCTGAGAGAGCTGTGCTTTTTTGGAGACAATTTTATTAGCTTGTGTTGAAATTAACATTAAACACATCCCCCAGGAGGCCCTGAGACAGCTGTGCTGTTTTGGAGTCAATTACATCAGCTTGTGTTGAAAATAACATTAAACACAGCCCCCAGTACGCCCTGAGAGAGCTGTGCTTTTTTGGAGACAATTTTATTAGCTTGTGTTGAAATTAACATTAAACACAGCCCCCAGGAGGCCCTGAGACAGCTGTGCTGTTTTGGAGTCCACTACATTAGCTTGTGTTATAATTAACATTAAACACAGCCCCCAGGAGGCCCTGAGACAGCTGTATGGAGAAAAAGTTTTGCAGACTGATAAACTTTTGTAGCGGTAAAGACTATTTCCTAATTGCAGTGGTTAAGTTTAACAACAGCTCCCAGGAGGCCCTGAGACAGCTGTGCTGTTTTGGAGTCAACTACATTACCTTGTGTTATAATTAACATTAAACACAGCCCCCAGGAGGCCCTGAGACAGCTGTATGGAGAAAAATTTTTGCAGACTGATAAACTTTTGTCGCGGTAAAGACTATTTCCTAATTGCAGTGGTTAAGTTTAACAACAGCCCCCAGGAGGCCCTGAGACAGCTGTTCTGTTTTGGAATCAACTACATTACCTTGTGTTGAAATTACCATTAAACACAGCCCCCAGGAGGCCCTGAGACAGCTGTTCTGTTTTGGAGTCAATTACATCAGCTTGTGTTGAAATTAACATTAAAGACAGCCCCCAACAGGCCCTGAGATAGCTGTGCCGTTTTGGAGTCAACTACATTAGATTGTGTTAAAATTAACATTGATCACAGCCCCCAAAAGGCCCTGAGAAGGCTGTGTGGAGAAAGATTTTTTCAGACTGGTCAACTTTTGTCGCGGTAAAGACAATTTCCTAATTGCAGTTGTTAAGTTTACCAACAGCCCCCAGGAGGCCCTGAGACAGCTGTGTGGAGAAAGACTTTTGCAGACTGATAGACTTTTGTCGCAGGAAAGACGATTTCCTAATTGCAGTGGTTAAGTTTAACAACAGTCCCCAGGAGGCCCTGAGACAACTGTGCTGTTTTGGAGTCAACTACATTAGTTGTGTTGTAATTAAAATTAAACACAGCCCCCAGGAGGCCCTGAGACAGCTGTGCCGTTATGCAGTCAAAAACAGCTGTGCTGTTTTGGAGTCAACTACATTAGCTTGTGTTATAATTAACATTAAACACAGCCCCCAGGAGGCCCTGAGACAGCTGTCCTTTTTTGGAGAAAACTACATTAGCTGTTGTTGAAATTAACATTAAACACAGCCCCCAGGTGGCCCTGAGACAGCTTTGCTGTTTTGGAGAAAACTACATTAGCTTGTGTTGAGATTAACATTAAACACAGCCCCCAGGAGGCCCTGAGACAGCTGTGCTGTTTTGGAGTCAAGTACATTAGCTTGTGTTGAAATTAACATTAAACACAGCCCCCAGGAGGGCCTGTAACAGTTGTGTGGAGAAAGATTTTTGCAGACTGGTCGATTTTTATCGCGGTACAGATAATTTCCTAATTGCAGTTGTTAAGTTTAACAACATCCCCGACGAGGCCCTGAGACAGCTGTGCTGTTTTGGAGTCAACTACATTAGCTTGTGTTGAAATTAACATTAAACACAGCCCCCAGGGAACCCTTAGACAGCTGTGTGGAGAAAGGTTTTTGCACACTGATAGACTTTTGTCGCGGTAAAGACGATTTCCTAATTGCAGTATTAAGTAAGTTTAACAACAGCTCCCATGAGGCCCTGAGAGAGCTGTCCTTTTTTGGAGACAATTTTATTAGGTTGTGTTGAAATTAACATTAAACACAGCCCCCAGGAGGCCCTGAGACAGCTGTGCTGTTTTGGATTCAATTACATCAGCTTGTGTTGAAAATATTAAACACAGCCCCCAGTACGCCCTGAGAGAGCTTTGCTTTTTTGGAGACAATTTTATTAGCTTGTGTTGAAATTAACATTAAACACAGCCCCCAGGAGGAACTGAGACAGCTGTGCTGTTTTGGAGTCAAATACATCAGCTTGTGTTGAAATTAACATTAAAGACAGCCCCCAAGAGGCCCTGAGATAGCTGTGCCATTGTGGAGTAAACTACATTAGCTTGTGTTGAAATTAACATTAAACACAGCCCCCAGGAGGCCCTGAGACAGCTGTGCCATTTTGGAGTCAACTACATTAGCTTATGTTTTAATTAACATTAAACACAGCCCCCAGGAGGCCCTGAGACAGCTGTGCCGTTTTGGAGTCAACTACATTAGTTTATGTTGTAATTAACATTAAACACAGCCCCCAGGAGGCCCTGAGACAGCTGTGTGGAGAAAGACTTTTGCAGACTGATAGACTTTTGTCGCAGGAAAGACGATTTCGTAATTGCAGTGGTTAAGTTTAACAACAGTCCCCAGGAGGCCCTGAGACAACTGTGCTGTTTTGGAGTCAACTACATTAGCTTGTGTTGTAATTAAAATTAAACACAGCCCCCAGGAGGCCCTGAGACAGCTGTGCCGTTATGGAGTCAAAAACAGCTGTGCTGTTTTGTGTCAACTACATTATCTGGTGTTATAATTAACATTAAACACAGCCCCCAGGAGGCCCTGAGACAGCTGTGCTGTTTTGGAGAAAACTACATTAGCTTGTGTTGAAATTAACATTAAACACAGCCCCCAGGAGGCCCTGAGACAGCTGTGCTGTTTTGGAGTCAACTACATTAGCTTGTGTTGAAATTAACATTAAACACAGCCCCCAGGAGCCCCTGAGACAGCTGTGTGGAGACAGGTTTTTGCACACTGATAGACCTTTGTCGCGGTAAAGACGATTTCTTAATTGCAGTTGTTAAATTTAACAACAGCCCCCAGGAGGCCCAGAGAGAGCTGTGCTTGTTTGGAGACAATTTCATTAGCTTGTGTTGAAATTAACATTAAACACAGCCCCCAGGAGGCCCGAGACAGCTGTATGGAGAAAGATTGTTGCAGACTGATAAACTTTTGTTGCGGTAAAGACTATTTCTTAATTGCAGTGGTTAAGTTTAACAACAGCCCCCAGGAGGCCCTGAGACAGCTGTGCCATTTTGGAGTCAACTACATTAGCTTATGTTCTAATTAACATTAAACACAGCCCCCAGGAGGCCCTGAGACAGCTGTGCCATTTTGGAGTCAACTACATTAGCTTATGTTGTAATTAACATTAAACACAGCCCCCAGGAGGCCCTGACACAGCTGTATGGAGAAAGACTTTTGCAGACTGATAGACTTTTGTCGCAGGAAAGACGATTTCCTAATTGCAGTGGTTAAGTTTGACAACAGTCCCCAGGAGGCCCTGAGACAACTGTGCTGTTTTGGAGTCAACTACATTAGCTTATGTTGAAATTAACATTAAACACAGCCCCCAGGAGGCCCTGAGACAACTGTGCTGTTTTGGAGTCAACTACATTAGCTTATGTTGAAATTAACAATAAACACAGCCCCCAGGAGGCCCTGAGACAGCTGTGCCGTTATAGAGTCAAAAACAGCTGTGCTGTTTTGGAGTCAACTACATTATCTTGTGTTATACTTAACATTAAACACAGCCCCCAGGAGGCCCTGAGACAGCTGTCCTTTTTTGGAGAAAACTACATTAGCTTGTGTTGAAATTAACATTAAACACAGCCCCCAGGAGGCCCTGAGACAGCTGTGCTGTTTTGGAGAAAACTACATTAGCTTGTGTTGAAATTAACATTAAACACAGCCCCCAGGAGGCCCTGAGACAGCTGTGCTGTTTTGGAGTCAACTACATTAGCTTGTGTTGAAATTAACATTAAACACAGCCCCCAGGAGGCCCCGAGACAGCTGTGTGGAGAAAGATTTTTGCAGACTGGTCGATTTTTATCGCGGTACAGATAATTTCCTAATTGCAGTTGTTAAGTTTAACAACAGCCCCGAGGAGGCCCTGAGACAGCTGTGCTGTTTATGAGTCAACTACATTAGCTTGTGTTGAAATTAACATTAAACACAGCCCCCAGGGGACCCTTAGACAGCTGTGTGGAGAAAGGTTTTTGCACACTGATAGACTTTTGTCGCGGTAAAGACGATTTCCTAATTGCAGTATTTAAGTTTAACAACAGCTCCCAGGAGGCCCTGAGAGAGCTGTGCTTTTTTGGAGACAATTTTATTAGCTTGTGTTGAAATTAACATTAAACACATCCCCCAGGAGGCCCTGAGACAGCTGTGCTGTTTTGGAGTCAATTACATCAGCTTGTGTTGAAAATAACATTAAACACAGCCCCCAGTACGCCCTGAGAGAGCTGTGCTTTTTTGGAGACAATTTTATTAGCTTGTGTTGAAATTAACATTAAACACAGCCCCCAGGAGGCCCTGAGACAGCTGTGCTGTTTTGGAGTCCACTACATTAGCTTGTGTTATAATTAACATTAAACACAGCCCCCAGGAGGCCCTGAGACAGCTGTATGGAGAAAAAGTTTTGCAGACTGATAAACTTTTGTAGCGGTAAAGACTATTTCCTAATTGCAGTGGTTAAGTTTAACAACAGCTCCCAGGAGGCCCTGAGACAGCTGTGCTGTTTTGGAGTCAACTACATTACCTTGTGTTATAATTAACATTAAACACAGCCCCCAGGAGGCCCTGAGACAGCTGTATGGAGAAAAATTTTTGCAGACTGATAAACTTTTGTCGCGGTAAAGACTATTTCCTAATTGCAGTGGTTAAGTTTAACAACAGCCCCCAGGAGGCCCTGAGACAGCTGTTCTGTTTTGGAATCAACTACATTACCTTGTGTTGAAATTAACATTAAACACAGCCCCCAGGAGGCCCTGAGACAGCTCTGCTGTTTTGGAGAAAACTACATTAGCTTGTGTTGAAATTAACATTAAACACAGCCCCCAGGAGGCCCTGAGACAGCTGTGCTGTTTTGGAGTCAACTACATTAGCTTGTGTTGAAATTACCATTAAACACAGCCCCCAGGAGGCCCTGAGACAGCTGTTCTGTTTTGGAGTCAATTACATCAGCTTGTGTTGAAATTAACATTAAAGACAGCCCCCAACAGGCCCTGAGATAGCTGTGCCGTTTTGGAGTCAACTACATTAGATTGTGTTAAAATTAACATTGATCACAGCCCCCAAAAGGCCCTGAGAAGGCTGTGTGGAGAAAGATTTTTTCAGACTGGTCAACTTTTGTCGCGGTAAAGACAATTTCCTAATTGCAGTTGTTAAGTTTACCAACAGCCCCCAGGAGGCCCTGAGACAGCTGTGTGGAGAAAGACTTTTGCAGACTGATAGACTTTTGTCGCAGGAAAGACGATTTCCTAATTGCAGTGGTTAAGTTTAACAACAGTCCCCAGGAGGCCCTGAGACAACTGTGCTGTTTTGGAGTCAACTACATTAGTTGTGTTGTAATTAAAATTAAACACAGCCCCCAGGAGGCCCTGAGACAGCTGTGCCGTTATGCAGTCAAAAACAGCTGTGCTGTTTTGGAGTCAACTACATTAGCTTGTGTTATAATTAACATTAAACACAGCCCCCAGGAGGCCCTGAGACAGCTGTCCTTTTTTGGAGAAAACTACATTAGCTGTTGTTGAAATTAACATTAAACACAGCCCCCAGGTGGCCCTGAGACAGCTGTGCTGTTTTGGAGAAAACTACATTAGCTTGTGTTGAGATTAACATTAAACACAGCCCCCAGGAGGCCCTGAGACAGCTGTGCTGTTTTGGAGTCAAGTACATTAGCTTGTGTTGAAATTAACATTAAACACAGCCCCCAGGAGGGCCTGTAACAGCTGTGTGGAGAAAGATTTTTGCAGACTGGTCGATTTTTATCGCGGTACAGATAATTTCCTAATTGCAGTTGTTAAGTTTAACAACATCCCCGACGAGGCCCTGAGACAGCTGTGCTGTTTTGGAGTCAACTACATTAGCTTGTGTTGAAATTAACATTAAACACAGCCCCCAGGGAACCCTTAGACAGCTGTGTGGAGAAAGGTTTTTGCACACTGATAGACTTTTGTCGCGGTAAAGACGATTTCCTAATTGCAGTATTAAGTAAGTTTAACAACAGCTCCCATGAGGCCCTGAGAGAGCTGTCCTTTTTTGGAGACAATTTTATTAGGTTGTGTTGAAATTAACATTAAACACAGCCCCCAGGAGGCCCTGAGACAGCTGTGCTGTTTTGGATTCAATTACATCAGCTTGTGTTGAAAATATTAAACACAGCCCCCAGTACGCCCTGAGAGAGCTTTGCTTTTTTGGAGACAATTTTATTAGCTTGTGTTGAAATTAACATTAAACACAGCCCCCAGGAGGAACTGAGACAGCTGTGCTGTTTTGGAGTCAAATACATCAGCTTGTGTTGAAATTAACATTAAAGACAGCCCCCAAGAGGCCCTGAGATAGCTGTGCCATTTTGGAGTAAACTACATTAGCTTGTGTTGAAATTAACATTAAACACAGCCCCCAGGAGGCCCTGAGACAGCTGTGCCATTTTGGAGTCAACTACATTAGCTTATGTTTTAATTAACATTAAACACAGCCCCCAGGAGGCCCTGAGACAGCTGTGCCGTTTTGGAGTCAACTACATTAGTTTATGTTGTAATTAACATTAAACACAGCCCCCAGGAGGCCCTGAGACAGCTGTGTGGAGAAAGACTTTTGCAGACTGATAGACTTTTGTCGCAGGAAAGACGATTTCGTAATTGCAGTGGTTAAGTTTAACAACAGTCCCCAGGAGGCCCTGAGACAACTGTGCTGTTTTGGAGTCAACTACATTAGCTTGTGTTGTAATTAAAATTAAACACAGCCCCCAGGAGGCCCTGAGACAGCTGTGCCGTTATGGAGTCAAAAACAGCTGTGCTGTTTTGTGTCAACTACATTATCTGGTGTTATAATTAACATTAAACACAGCCCCCAGGAGGCCCTGAGACAGCTGTGCTGTTTTGGAGAAAACTACATTAGCTTGTGTTGAAATTAACATTAAACACAGCCCCCAGGAGGCCCTGAGACAGCTGTGCTGTTTTGGAGTCAACTACATTAGCTTGTGTTGAAATTAACATTAAACACAGCCCCCAGGAGCCCCTGAGACAGCTGTGTGGAGACAGGTTTTTGCACACTGATAGACCTTTGTCGCGGTAAAGACGATTTCTTAATTGCAGTTGTTAAATTTAACAACAGCCCCCAGGAGGCCCAGAGAGAGCTGTGCTTGTTTGGAGACAATTTCATTAGCTTGTGTTGAAATTAACATTAAACACAGCCCCCAGGAGGCCCGAGACAGCTGTATGGAGAAAGATTGTTGCAGACTGATAAACTTTTGTTGCGGTAAAGACTATTTCTTAATTGCAGTGGTTAAGTTTAACAACAGCCCCCAGGAGGCCCTGAGACAGCTGTGCCATTTTGGAGTCAACTACATTAGCTTATGTTCTAATTAACATTAAACACAGCCCCCAGGAGGCCCTGAGACAGCTGTGCCATTTTGGAGTCAACTACATTAGCTTATGTTGTAATTAACATTAAACACAGCCCCCAGGAGGCCCTGACACAGCTGTATGGAGAAAGACTTTTGCAGACTGATAGACTTTTGTCGCAGGAAAGACGATTTCCTAATTGCAGTGGTTAAGTTTGACAACAGTCCCCAGGAGGCCCTGAGACAACTGTGCTGTTTTGGAGTCAACTACATTAGCTTATGTTGAAATTAACATTAAACACAGCCCCCAGGAGGCCCTGAGACAACTGTGCTGTTTTGGAGTCAACTACATTAGCTTATGTTGAAATTAACAATAAACACAGCCCCCAGGAGGCCCTGAGACAGCTGTGCCGTTATAGAGTCAAAAACAGCTGTGCTGTTTTGGAGTCAACTACATTATCTTGTGTTATACTTAACATTAAACACAGCCCCCAGGAGGCCCTGAGACAGCTGTCCTTTTTTGGAGAAAACTACATTAGCTTGTGTTGAAATTAACATTAAACCCAGCCCCCAGGAGGCCCTGAGACAGCTGTGCTGTTTTGGAGAAAACTACATTAGCTTGTGTTGAAATTAACATTAAACACAGCCCCCAGGAGGCCCTGAGACAGCTGTGCTGTTTTGGAGTCAACTACATTAGCTTGTGTTGAAATTAACATTAAACACAGCCCCCAGGAGGCCCCGAGACAGCTGTGTGGAGAAAGATTTTTGCAGACTGGTCGATTTTTATCGCGGTACAGATAATTTCCTAATTGCAGTTGTTAAGTTTAACAACAGCCCCGAGGAGGCCCTGAGACAGCTGTGCTGTTTATGAGTCAACAACATTAGCTTGTGTTGAAATTAACATTAAACACAGCCCCCAGGGGACCCTTAGACAGCTGTGTGGAGAAAGGTTTTTGCACACTGATAGACTTTTGTCGCGGTAAAGACGATTTCCTAATTGCAGTATTTAAGTTTAACAACAGCTCCCAGGAGGCCCTGAGAGAGCTGTGCTTTTTTGGAGACAATTTTATTAGCTTGTGTTGAAATTAACATTAAACACATCCCCCAGGAGGCCCTGAGACAGCTGTGCTGTTTTGGAGTCAATTACATCAGCTTGTGTTGAAAATAACATTAAACACAGCCCCCAGTACGCCCTGAGAGAGCTGTGCTTTTTTGGAGACAATTTTATTAGCTTGTGTTGAAATTAACATTAAACACAGCCCCCAGGAGGCCCTGAGACAGCTGTTCTGTTTTGGAGTCTACTACATTACCTTGTGTTGAAATTAACATTAAACACAGCCCCCAGGAGGCCCTGAGACAGCTGTGCTGTTTTGGATTCAACTACATTAGCTTGTGTTATAATTAACATTAAACACACGCCCCAGGAGGCCCTGAGACAGCTGTGTGGAGAAAGACTTTTGCAGACTGATAGACTTTTGTCGCGGTAAAGACAATTTCCTAATTGCAGTTGTTAAGTTTACCAACAGCCCCCAGGAGGCCCTGAGACAGCTGTGTGGAGAAAGACTTTTGCAGACTGATAGACTTTTGTCGCAGGAAAGACGATTTCCTAATTGCAGTTGTTAACTTTAACAACAGTCCCCAGGAGGCCCTGAGACAACTGTGCTGTTTTGGAGTCAACTACATTAGTTGTGTTGTAATTAAAATTAAACACAGCCCCCAGGAGGCCCTGAGACAGCTGTATGGAGAAAAAGTTTTGCAGACTGATAAACTTTTGTCGCGGTAAAGACTATTTCCTCATTGCAGTGGTTACGTTTAAAAACAGCCCCCAGGAGGCCCTGAGACAGCTGTTCTGTTTTGGAGTCTACTACATTACCTTGTGTTGAAATTAACATTAAACACAGCCCCCAGGAGGCCCTGAGACAGCTGTGCTGTTTTGGATTCAACTACATTAGCTTGTGTTATAATTAACATTAAACACACGCCCCAGGAGGCCCTGAGACAGCTGTATGGAGAAAGACTTTTGCAGACTGATAGACTTTTGTCGCAGGAAAGACGATTTCCTAATTGCAGTGGTTAAGTTTAACAACAGTCCCCAGGAGGCCCTGAGACAACTGTGCTGTTTTGGAGTCAACTACATTAGCTCATGTTGAAATTAACATTAAACACAGCCCCCAGGAGGCCCTGAGACAACTGTGCTGTTTTGGAGTCAACTACATTAGCTTATGTTGAAATTAACATTAAACACAGCCCCCAGGAGGCCCTGAGACAGCTGTGCCGTTATGGAGTCAAAAACAGCTGTGCTGTTTTGGAGTCAACTACATTATCTTGTGTTATAATTAATATTAAACACAGCCCCCAGGAGGCCCTGAGACAGCTGTCCTTTTTTGGAGAAAACTACATTAGCTTTTGTTGAAATTAACATTAAACACAGCCCCCAGGTGGCCCTGAGACAGCTGTGCTGTTTTGGAGAAAAACTACATTAGCTTGTGTTGAGATTAACATTAAACACAGCCCCCAGGAGGCCCTGAGACAGCTGTGCTGTTTTGGAGTCAACTACATTACCTTGTGTTATAATTAACATTAAACACAGCCCCCAGGAGGCCCTGAGACAGCTGTATGGAGAAAAATTTTTGCAGACTGATAAACTTTTGTCGCGGTAAAGACTATTTCCTAATTGCAGTGGTTAAGTTTAACAACAGCCCCCAGGAGGCCCTGAGACAGCTGTTCTGTTTTGGAATCAAGTACATTACCTTGTGTTGAAATTAACATTAAACACAGCCCCCAGGAGGCCCTGAGACAGCTCTGCTGTTTTGGAGAAAACTACATTAGCTTGTGTTGAAATTAACATTAAACACAGCCCCCAGGAGGCCCTGAGACAGCTGTGCTGTTTTGGAGTCAACTACATTAGCTTGTGTTGAAATTACCATTAAACACAGCCCCCAGGAGGCCCTGAGACAGCTGTGCTGTTTTGGAGTCAATTACATCAGCTTGTGTTGAAATTAACATTAAAGACAGCCCCCAACAGGCCCTGAGATAGCTGTGCCGTTTTGGAGTGAACTACAATAGCTTGTGTTAAAATTAACATTGATCACAGCCCCCAAAAGGCCCTGAGAAGGCTGTGTGGAGAAAGATTTTTTCAGACTGGTCAACTTTTGTCGCGGTAAAGACAATTTCTTAATTGCAGTTGTTAAGTTTACCAACAGCCCCCAGGAGGCCCTGAGACAGCTGTGTGGAGAAAGACTTTTGCAGACTGATAGACTTTTGTCGCAGGAAAGACGATTTCCTAATTGCAGTGGTTAAGTTTAACAACAGTCCCCAGGAGGCCCTGAGACAACTGTGCTGTTTTGGAGTCAACTACATTAGTTGTGTTGTAATTAAAATTAAACACAGCCCCCAGGAGGCCCTGAGACAGCTGTGCCGTTATGCAGTCAAAAACAGCTGTGCTGTTTTGGAGTAAACTACATTAGCTTGTGTTATAATTAACATTAAACACAGCCCCCAGGAGGCCCTGAGACAGCTGTCCTTTTTTGGAGAAAACTACATTAGCTGTTGTTGAAATTAACATTAAACACAGCCCCCAGGAGGGCCTGTAACAGCTGTGTGGAGAAAGATTTTTGCAGACTGGTCGATTTTTATCGCGGTACAGATAATTTCCTAATTGCAGTTGTTAAGTTTAACAACATCCCCGACGAGGCCCTGAGACAACTGTGCTGTTTTGGAGTCAACTACATTAGCTTGTGTTGAAATTAACATTAAACACAGCCCCCAGGGAACCCTTAGACAGCTGTGTGGAGAAAGGTTTTTGCACACTGATAGACTTTTGTCGCGGTAAAGACGATTTCTTAATTGCAGTATTAAGTAAGTTTAACAACAGCTCCCATGAGGCCCTGAGAGAGCTGTCCTTTTTTGGAGACAATTTTATTAGGTTGTGTTGAAATTAACATTAAACACAGCCCCCAGGAGGCCCTGAGACAGCTGTGCTGTTTTGGAGTCAAATACATCAGCTTGTGTTGAAATTAACATTAAACACAGCCCCCAGGAGGCCCGAGACAGCTGTATGGAGAAAGATTGTTGCAGACTGATAAACTTTTGTTGCGGTAAAGACTATCTCTTAATTGCAGTGGTTAAGTTTAACAACAGCCCCCAGGAGGCCCTGAGACAGCTGTGCTGTTTTGGAGTCAATTACATCAGCTTGTGTTGAAATTAACATTAAACACAGCCCCCAGGAGGCCCTGAGACAGCTGTGCCATTTTGGAGTCAACTACATTAGCTCATGTTGAAATTAACATTAAACACAGCCCCCAGGAGGCCCTGAGACAACTGTGCTGTTTTGGAGTCAACTACATTAGCTTATGTTGAAATTAACATTAAACACAGCCCCCAGGAGGCCCTGAGACAGCTGTGCCGTTATGGAGTCAAAAACAGCTGTGCTGTTTTGGAGTCAACTACATTATCTTGTGTTATAATTAATATTAAACACAGCCCCCAGGAGGCCCTGAGACAGCTGTCCTTTTTTGGAGAAAACTACATTAGCTTTTGTTGAAATTAACATTAAACACAGCCCCCAGGTGGCCCTGAGACAGCTGTGCTGTTTTGGAGAAAAACTACATTAGCTTGTGTTGAGATTAACATTAAACACAGCCCCCAGGAGGCCCTGAGACAGCTGTGCTGTTTTGGAGTCAACTACATTACCTTGTGTTATAATTAACATTAAACACAGCCCCCAGGAGGCCCTGAGACAGCTGTATGGAGAAAAATTTTTGCAGACTGATAAACTTTTGTCGCGGTAAAGACTATTTCCTAATTGCAGTGGTTAAGTTTAACAACAGCCCCCAGGAGGCCCTGAGACAGCTGTTCTGTTTTGGAATCAAGTACATTACCTTGTGTTGAAATTAACATTAAACACAGCCCCCAGGAGGCCCTGAGACAGCTCTGCTGTTTTGGAGAAAACTACATTAGCTTGTGTTGAAATTAACATTAAACACAGCCCCCAGGAGGCCCTGAGACAGCTGTGCTGTTTTGGAGTCAACTACATTAGCTTGTGTTGAAATTACCATTAAACACAGCCCCCAGGAGGCCCTGAGACAGCTGTGCTGTTTTGGAGTCAATTACATCAGCTTGTGTTGAAATTAACATTAAAGACAGCCCCCAACAGGCCCTGAGATAGCTGTGCCGTTTTGGAGTCAACTACATTAGCTTGTGTTAAAATTAACATTGATCACAGCCCCCAAAAGGCCCTGAGAAGGCTGTGTGGAGAAAGATTTTTTCAGACTGGTCAACTTTTGTCGCGGTAAAGACAATTTCCTAATTGCAGTTGTTAAGTTTACCAACAGCCCCCAGGAGGCCCTGAGACAGCTGTGTGGAGAAAGACTTTTGCAGACTGATAGACTTTTGTCGCAGGAATGACGATTTCCTAATTGCAGTGGTTAAGTTTAACAACAGTCCCCAGGAGGCCCTGAGACAACTGTGCTGTTTTGGAGTCAACTACATTAGTTGTGTTGTAATTAAAATTAAACACAGCCCCCAGGAGGCCCTGAGACAGCTGTGCCGTTATGCAGTCAAAAACAGCTGTGCTGTTTTGGAGTAAACTACATTAGCTTGTGTTATAATTAACATTAAACACAGCCCCCAGGAGGCCCTGAGACAGCTGTCCTTTTTTGGAGAAAACTACATTAGCTGTTGTTGAAATTAACATTAAACACAACCCCCAGGAGGGCCTGTAACAGCTGTGTGGAGAAAGATTTTTGCAGACTGGTCGATTTTTATCGCGGTACAGATAATTTCCTAATTGCAGTTGTTAAGTTTAACAACATCCCCGACGAGGCCCTGAGACAACTGTGCTGTTTTGGAGTCAACTACATTAGCTTGTGTTGAAATTAACATTAAACACAGCCCCCAGGGAACCCTTAGACAGCTGTGTGGAGAAAGGTTTTTGCACACTGATAGACTTTTGTCGCGGTAAAGACGATTTCTTAATTGCAGTATTAAGTAAGTTTAACAACAGCTCCCATGAGGCCCTGAGAGAGCTGTCCTTTTTTGGAGACAATTTTATTAGGTTGTGTTGAAATTAACATTAAACACAGCCCCCAGAAGGCCCTGAGACAGCTGTGCTGTTTTGGAGTCAAATACATCAGCTTGTGTTGAAATTAACATTAAACACAGCCCCCAGGAGGCCCGAGACAGCTGTATGGAGAAAGATTGTTGCAGACTGATAAACTTTTGTTGCGGTAAAGACTATCTCTTAATTGCAGTGGTTAAGTTTAACAACAGCCCCCAGGAGGCCCTGAGACAGCTGTGCCATTTTGGAGTCAACTACATTAGCTTATGTTCTAATTAACATTAAACACAGCCCCCAGGAGGCCCTGAGACAGCTGTGCCATTTTGGAGTCAACTACATTAGCTTATGTTGTAATTAACATTAAACACAGCCCCCAGGAGGCCCTGACACAGCTGTATGGAGAAAGACTTTTGCAGACTGATAGACTTTTGTCGCAGGAAAGACGATTTCCTAATTGCAGTGGTTAAGTTTGACAACAGTCCCCAGGAGGCCCTGAGACAACTGTGCTGTTTTGGAGTCAACTACATTAGCTTATGTTGAAATTAACATTAAACACAGCCCCCAGGAGGCCCTGAGACAACTGTGCTGTTTTGGAGTCAACTACATTAGCTTATGTTGAAATTAACAATAAACACAGCCCCCAGGAGGCCCTGAGACAGCTGTGCCGTTATAGAGTCAAAAACAGCTGTGCTGTTTTGGAGTCAACTACATTATCTTGTGTTATACTTAACATTAAACACAGCCCCCAGGAGGCCCTGAGACAGCTGTGCCATTATGGAGTCAAAAACAGCTGTGCTGTTTTGGAGTCAACTACATTAGCTTGTGTTATAATTAACATTAAACACAGCCCCCAGGAGGCCCTGAGACAGTTGTATGGAGAAAAAGTTTTGCAGACTGATAAACTTTTGTCGCGGTAAAGACTATTTCCTAATTGCAGTGGTTAAATTTAACAACAGCCCCCAGGAGGCCCTGAGACAGCTGTTCTGTTTTGGAGTCTACTACATTAGCTTGTGTTGAAATTAACATTAAACACAGCCCCCAGGAGGGCCTGAGACAGCTGTGTGGAGAAAGACTTTTGCAGACTGATAGACTTTTGTCGCAGGAAAGACGATTTCGTAATTGCAGTGGTTAAGTTTAACAACAGTCCCCAGGAGGCCCTGAGACAACTGTGCTGTTTTGGAGTCAACTACATTAGCTTGTGTTGTAATTAAAATTAAACACTGCCCCCAGGAGGCCCTGAGACAGCTGTGCTATTTTGGAGTCAATTACATCAGCTTGTGTTGAAAATAACATTAAACACAGCCCCCAGCACGCCCTGAGAGAGCTGTGCTTTTTTGGAGTCAATTGAAATTAACATTAAACACAGCCCCCAGTACGCCCTGAAACAGCTGTGCTGTTTTGGAGTCAACTACATTAGTTTGTGTTAAAATTGACATTAATCACAGCCCCCAAAAAGCCCTGAGAAGGCTGTGTGGAGAAAGATTTTTGCAGACTGGTCGACTTTTGTCGTGGTACAGACAATTTCCTAATTGCAGTTGTTAAGTTTACCAACAGCCCTCAGGAGGCCCTGAGACAACTCTGCTGTTTTGGAGTCAACTACATTAGCTTGTGTTGTAATTAAAATTAAACACAGCCCCCAGGGGGCCCTGAGACAGTTGTGCTGTTTTGGAGAAAACCACATTAGCTTGTGTTGAAATTAACACTAAACACAGCCCCCAGGAGGCCCTGAGAAAGCTGTGCTGTTTTGGAGTCAATTACATCAGCTTGTGTTGAAAATAACATTAAACACAGCCCCCAGGAGGCCCTGAGACAGCTGTGCTGTTTTGGAGTCAATTACATCAGCTTGTGTTGAAATTAACATTAAAGACAGCCCCCAAGAGGCCCTGAGATAGCTGTGCCGTTTTGGAGTCAACTACATTAGCTTGTGTTGTAATTAAAATTAAACACAGCCCCCAGGAGGCCCTGAGACAGCTGTGCCATTATGGAGTCAAAAACAGCTGTGCTGTTTTGGAGTCAACTACATTAGCTTGTGTTATAATTAACATTAAACACAGCCCCCAGGAGGCCCTGAGACAACTGTGCTGTTTTGGAGTCAACTACATTAGCTTATGTTGAAATTAACATTAAACACAGCCCCCAGGAGGGCCTGAGACAGCTGTGTGGAGAAAGACTTTTGCAGACTGATAGACTTTTGTCGCAGGAAAGACGATTTCGTAATTGCAGTGGTTAAGTTTAACAACAGTCCCCAAGAGGCCCTGAGACAACTGTGCTGTTTTGGAGTCAACTACATTAGCTTGTGTTGTAATTAAAATTAAACACAGCCCCCAGGAGGCCCTGAGACAGCTGTGCCGTTATGGAGTCAAAAACAGCTGTGCTGTTTTGGAGTCAACTACATTATCTTGTGTTATAATTAACATTAAACACAGCCCCCAGGAGGCCCTGAGACAGCTGTCCTTTTTTGGAGAAAACTACATTAGCTTGTATTGAAATTAACATTAAACACAGCCCCCAGGAGGCCCTGAGACAGCTGTGCTGTTTTGGAGAAAACTACATTAGCTTGTGTTGAAATTAACATTAAACACAGCCCCCAGGAGGCCCTGAGACAGCTGTGCTGTTTTGGAGTCAACTACATTAGCTTGTGTTGAAATTAACATTAAACACAGCCCCCAGGAGGCCCTGAGACAGCTGTGTGGAGATAGATTTTTGCAGACTGGTCGATTTTTATCGCGGTACAGATAATTTCCTAATTGCAGTTGTTAAGTTTAACAACGGCCCCGAGGAGGCCTTGAGACAGCTCTGCTGTTTTGGAGTCAACTACATTAGCTTGTGTTGAAATTAACATTAAACACAGCCCCCAGGAGGCCCTGAGACAGCTGTGCTGTTTTGGAGTCAATTACATCAGCTTGTGTTGAAATTAACATTAAACACAGCCCCCAGGAGGCCCTGGGACAGCTGTATGGAGAAAGATTTTTGCAGACTGATAAACTTTTGTTGCGGTTAAGACTATTTCTTAATTGCAGTGGTTAAGTTTAACAACAGCCCCCAGGAGGTCCTGAGACAGCTGTGTGGAGAAAGACTTTTGCAGACTGATACACTTTTGTCGCAGGAAAGACAATTTCCTAATTGCAGTGGTTAAGTTTAACAACAGTCCCCCGGAGGCCCTGAGACAACTGTGCTGTTTTGGAGTCAACTACATTAGCTTGTGTTGTAATTAAAATTAAACACAGCCCCCAGGAGGCCCTGAGACAGCTGTCCTTTTTTGGAGAAAACTACATTAGCTTGTGTTGAAATTAACATTAAACACAGCCCCCAGGAGGCCCTGAGACAGCTGTGCTGTTTTGGAGAAAACTACATTAGCTTGTGTTGAAATTAACATTAAACACAGCCCCCAGGAGGCCCTGAGACAGCTGTGCTGTTTTGGAGTCAATTACATCAGCTTGTGTTGAAAATAACATTAAACACAGCCCCCAGCACGCCCTGAGAGAGCTGTGCTTTTTTGGAGACAATTTTATTAGCTTGTGTTGAAATTAACATTAAACACAGCCCCCAGGAGGCCCTGAGATAGCTGTGCTGTTTTGGAGTCAACTACATTAGCTTGTGTGGAAAGTAACATTAAACACAGCCCCCAGGGGACCCTGAGACAGCTGTGTGGAGAAAGGTTTTTGCACACTGATAGACTTTTGTCGCGGTAAAGACGATTTCCTAATTGCAGTATTTAAGTTTAACAACAGCGCCCAGGAGGCCCTGAGAGAGCTGTGCTTTTTTGGAGACAATTTTATTAGCTTGTGTTGAAATTAACATTAAACACAGCCCCCAGGAGGCCCTGAGACAGCTGTGCTGTTTTGGAGTCAATTGAAATTAACATTAAACACAGCCCCCAGTACGCCCTGAAACAGCTGTGCTGTTTTGGAGTCAACTACATTAGCTTGTGTTAAAATTAACATTAATCACAGCCCCCAAAAGGCCCTGAGAAGGCTGTGTGGAGAAAGATTTTTGCAGACTGGTCGACTTTTGTCGTGGTACAGACAATTTCCTAATTGCAGTTGTTAAGTTTACCAACAGCCCCCAGGAGGCCCTGAGACAACTCTGCTGTTTTGGAGTCAACTACATTAGCTTGTGTTGTAATTAAAATTAAACACAGCCCCCAGGAGGCCCTGAGACAGTTGTGCTGTTTTGGAGAAAACCACATTAGCTTGTGTTGAAATTAACATTAAACACAGCCCCCAGGAGGCCCTGAGAAAGCTGTGCTGTTTTGGAGTCAATTACATCAGCTTGTGTTGAAATTAACATTAAACACAGCCCCCAGGAGGCCCTGAGACAGCTGTGCTGTTTTGGAGTCAATTACATCAGCTTGTGTTGAAATTAACATTAAAGACAGCCCCCAAGAGGCCCTGAGATAGTTGTGCCGTTTTGGAGTCAACTACATTAGCTTGTGTTGAAATTAACATTAAACACAGCCCCCAGGAGGCCCTGAGACAGCTGTGCTGTTTTGGAGTCAACTACATTAGCTTGTGTTATAATTAACATTAAACACAGCCCCCAGGAGGCCCTGAGACAGTTGTGCCATTATGGAGTCAAAAACAGCTGTGCTGTTTTGGAGTCAACTACATTAGCTTGTGTTATAATTAACATTAAACACAGCCCCCAAGAGGCCCTGAGACAGCTGTATGGAGAAAAAGTTTTGCAGACTGATAAACTTTTGTCGCGGTAAAGACTATTTCCTAATTGCAGTGGTTAAATTTAACAACAGCCCCCAGGAGGCCCTGAGACAGCTGTTCTGTTTTGGAGTCTACTACATTAGCTTGTGTTGAAATTAACATTAAACACAGCCCCCAGGAGGGCCTGAGACAGCTGTGTGGAGAAAGACTTTTGCAGACTGATAAACTTTTGTCGCGGTAAAGACTATTTCCTAATTGCAATGGTTAAGTTTAACAACAGTCCCCAGGAGGCCCTGAGACAACTGTGCTGTTTTGGAGTCAACTACATTAGCTTGTGTTGTAATTAAAATTAAACACAGCCCCCAGGAGGCCCTGAGACAGCTGTGCTATTTTGGAGTCAATTACATCAGCTTGTGTTGAAAATAACATTAAACACAGCCCCCAGCATGCCCTGAGAGAGCTGTGCTTTTTTGGAGACAATTTTATTAGCTTGTGTTGAAATTAACATTAAACACAGCCCCCAGGAGGCCCTGAGACAGCTGTGCTGTTTTGGAGTCAACTACATTAGCTTGTGTGGAAAGTAACATTAAACACAGCCCCCAGGGGACCCTGAGACAGCTGTGTGGAGAAAGGTTTTTGCACACTGATAGACTTTTGTCGCGGTAAAGACGATTTCCTAATTGCAGTATTTAAGTTTAACAACAGCGCCCAGGAGGCCCTGAGAGAGCTGTGCTTTTTTGGAGACAATTTTATTAGCTTGTGTTGAAATTAACATTAAAGACAGCCCCCAGGAGGCCCTGAGACAGCTGTGCTGTTTTGGAGTCAATTACATCAGCTTGTGTTGAAATTAACATTAAACACAGCCCCCAGTACGCCCTGAAACAGCTGTGCTGTTTTGGAGTCAACTACATTAGCTTGTGTTAAAATTAACATTAATCACAGCCCCCAAAAGGCCCTGAGAAGGCTGTGTGGAGAAAGATTTTTGCACACTGGTCGACTTTTGTCGTGGTACAGACAATTTCCTAATTGCAGTTGTTAAGTTTACCAACAGCCCCCAGGAGGCCCTGAGACAACTCTTCTGTTTTGGAGTCAACTTCATTAGCTTGTGTTGTAATTAAAATTAAACACAGCCCCCAGGAGGCCCTGAGACAGTTGTGCTGTTTTGGAGAAAACCACATTAGCTTGTGTTGAAATTAACATTAAACACAGCCCCCAGGAGGCCCTGAGAAAGCTGTGCTGTTTTGGAGTCAATTACATCAGCTTGTGTTGAAATTAACATTAAAGACAGCCCCCAATAGGCCCTGAGATAGTTGTGCCGTTTTGGAGTCAACTACATTAGCTTGTGTTGAAATTAACATTAAACACAGCCCCCAGGAAGCCCTGGGACAGCTGTATGGAGAAAGATTTTTGCAGACTGATAAACTTTTGTTGCGGTTAAGAGTATTTCTTAATTGCAGTGGTTAAGTTTAACAACAGTCCCCAGGAGGCCCTGAGACAACTGTGCTGTTTTGGAGTCAACTACATTAGCTTGTGTTGTAATTAAAATTAAACACAGCCCCCAGGAGGCCCTGAGACAGCTGTGCCATTATGGAGTCAAAAACAGCTGTGCTGTTTTGGAGTCAACTACATTAGCTTGTGTTATAATTTACATTAAACACAGCCCCCAGGAGGCCCTGAGACAGCTGTCCTTTTTTGGAGAAAACTACATTAGCTTGTGTTGAAATTAACATTAAACACAGCCCCCAGGAGGCCCTGAGACAGCTGTCCTTTTTTGGAGAAAACTACATTAGCTTGTGTTGAAATTAACATTAAACACAGCCCCCAGGAGGCCCTGAGACAGCTGTCCTTTTTTGGAGAAAACTACATTAGCTTGTGTTGAAATTAACATTAAACACAGCCCCCAGGAGGCCCTGAGACAGCTGTGCTGTTTTGGAGTCAATTACATCAGCTTGTGTTGAAAATAACATTAAACACAGCCCCCAGGAGGCCCTGAGACAGCTGTGCTGTTTTGGAGTCAATTACATCAGCTTGTGTTGAAATTAACATTAAAGACAGCCCCCAAGAGGCCCTGAGATAGCTGTGCCGTTTTGGAGTCAACTACATTAGCTTGTGTTGTAATTAAAATTAAACACAGCCCCCAGGAGGCCCTGAGACAGCTGTGCCATTATGGAGTCAAAAACAGCTGTGCTGTTTTGGAGTCAACTACATTAGCTTGTGTTATAATTAACATTAAACACAGCCCCCAGGAGGCCCTGAGACAACTGTGCTGTTTTGGAGTCAACTACATTAGCTTATGTTGAAATTAACATTAAACACAGCCCCCAGGAGGGCCTGAGACAGCTGTGTGGAGAAAGACTTTTGCAGACTGATAGACTTTTGTCGCAGGAAAGACGATTTCGTAATTGCAGTGGTTAAGTTTAACAACAGTCCCCAAGAGGCCCTGAGACAACTGTGCTGTTTTGGAGTCAACTACATTAGCTTGTGTTGTAATTAAAATTAAACACAGCCCCCAGGAGGCCCTGAGACAGCTGTGCCGTTATGGAGTCAAAAACAGCTGTGCTGTTTTGGAGTCAACTACATTATCTTGTGTTATAATTAACATTAAACACGGCCCCCAGGAGGCCCTGAGACAGTTGTGCTGTTTTGGAGAAAACCACATTAGCTTGTGTTGAAATTAACACTAAACACAGCCCCCAGGAGGCCCTGAGACAGCTGTGCTGTTTTGGAGTCAATTACATCAGCTTGTGTTGAAATTAACATTAAAGACAGCCCCCAAGAGGCCCTGAGATAGCTGTGCCGTTTTGGAGTCAACTACATTAGCTTGTGTTGTAATTAAAATTAAACACAGCCCCCAGGAGGCCCTGAGACAGCTGTGCCATTATGGAGTCAAAAACAGCTGTGCTGTTTTGGAGTCAACTACATTAGCTTGTGTTATAATTAACATTAAACACAGCCCTCAGGAGGCCCTGAGACAACTGTGCTGTTTTGGAGTCAACTACATTAGCTTATGTTGAAATTAACATTAAACACAGCCCCCAGGAGGGCCTGAGACAGCTGTGTGGAGAAAGACTTTTGCAGACTGATAGACTTTTGTCGCAGGAAAGACGATTTCGTAATTGCAGTGGTTAAGTTTAACAACAGTCCCCAAGAGGCCCTGAGACAACTGTGCTGTTTTGGAGTCAACTACATTAGCTTGTGTTGTAATTAAAATTAAACACAGCCCCCAGGAGGCCCTGAGACAGCTGTGCCGTTATGGAGTCAAAAACAGCTGTGCTGTTTTGGAGTCAACTACATTATCTTGTGTTATAATTAACATTAAACACAGCCCCCAGGAGGCCCTGAGACAGCTGTCCTTTTTTGGAGAAAACTACATTGGCTTGTATTGAAATTAACATTAAACACAGCCCCCAGGAGGCCCTGAGACAGCTGTGCTGTTTTGGAGAAAACTACATTAGCTTGTGTTGAAATTAACATTAAACACAGCCCCCAGGAGGCCCTGAGACAGCTGTGCTGTTTTGGAGTCAACTACATTAGCTTGTGTTGAAATTAACATTAAACACAGCCCCCAGGAGGCCCTGAGACAGCTGTGTGGAGATAGATTTTTGCAGACTGGTCGATTTTTATCGCGGTACAGATAATTTCCTAATTGCAGTTGTTAAGTTTAACAACAGCCCCGAGGAGGCCTTGAGACAGCTCTGCTGTTTTGGAGTCAACTACATTAGCTTGTGTTGAAATTAACATTAAACACAGCCCCCAGGAGGCCCTGAGACAGCTGTGCTGTTTTGGAGTCAATTACATCAGCTTGTGTTGAAATTAACATTAAACACAGCCCCCAGGAGGCCCTGGGACAGCTGTATGGAGAAAGATTTTTGCAGACTGATAAACTTTTGTTGCGGTTAAGACTATTTCTTAATTGCAGTGGTTAAGTATAACAACAGCCCCCAGGAGGTCCTGAGACAGCTGTGTGGAGAAAGACTTTTGCAGACTGATACACTTTTGTCGCAGGAAAGACAATTTCCTAATTGCAGTGGTTAAGTTTAACAACAGTCCCCAGGAGGCCCTGAGACAACTGTGCTGTTTTGGAGTCAACTACATTAGCTTGTGTTGTAATTAAAATTAAACACAGCCCCCAGGAGGCCCTGAGACAGCTGTCCTTTTTTGGAGAAAACTACATTAGCTTGTGTTGAAATTAACATTAAACACAGCACCCAGGAGGCCCTGAGACAGCTGTGCTGTTTTGGAGAAAACTACATTAGCTTGTGTTGAAATTAACATTAAACACAGCCCCCAGGAGGCCCTGAGACAGCTGTGCTGTTTTGGAGTCAATTACATCAGCTTGTGTTGAAAATAACATTAAACACAGCCCCCAGCACGCCCTGAGAGAGCTGTGCTGTTTTGGAGTCAACTACATTAGCTTGTGTGGAAAGTAACATTAAACACAGCCCCCAGGGGACCCTGAGACAGCTGTGTGGAGAAAGGTTTTTGCACACTGATAGACTTTTGTCGCGGTAAAGACGATTTCCTAATTGCAGTATTTAAGTTTAACAACAGCGCCCAGGAGGCCCTGAGAGAGCTGTGCTTTTTTGGAGACAATTTTATTAGCTTGTGTTGAAATTAACATTAAACACAGCCCCCAGTACGCCCTGAAACAGCTGTGCTGTTTTGGAGTCAACTACATTAGCTTGTGTTAAAATTAACATTAATCACAGCCCCCAAAAGGCCCTGAGAAGGCTGTGTGGAGAAAGATTTTTGCAGACTGGTCGACTTTTGTCGTGGTACAGACAATTTCCTAATTGCAGTTGTTAAGTTTACCAACAGCCCCCAGGAGGCCCTGAGACAACTCTGCTGTTTTGGAGTCAACTACATTAGCTTGTGTTGTAATTAAAATTAAACACAGCCCCCAGGAGGCCCTGAGACAGTTGTGCTGTTTTGGAGAAAACCACATTAGCTTGTGTTGAAAATAACATTAAACACAGCCCCCAGGAGGCCCTGAGAAAGCTGTGCTGTTTTGGAGTCAATTACATCAGCTTGTGTTGAAATTAACATTAAAGACAGCCCCCAGGAGGCCCTGAGACAGCTGTGCTGTTTTGGAGTCAATTACATCAGCTTGTGTTGAAATTAACATTAAACACAGCCCCCAGTACGCCCTGAAACAGCTGTGCTGTTTTGGAGTCAACTACATTAGCTTGTGTTAAAATTAACATTAATCACAGCCCCCAAAAGGCCCTGAGAAGGCTGTGTGGAGAAAGATTTTTGCACACTGGTCGACTTTTGTCGAGTAACATTAAACACAGCCCCCAGGGGACCCTGAGACAGCTGTGTGGAGAAAGGTTTTTGCACACTGATAGACTTTTGTCGTGGTACAGACAATTTCCTAATTGCAGTTGTTAAGTTTACCAACAGCCCCCAGGAGGCCCTGAGACAACTCTTCTGTTTTGGAGTCAACTTCATTAGCTAGTGTTGTAATTAAAATTAAACACAGCCCCCAGGAGGCCCTGAGACAGTTGTGCTGTTTTGGAGAAAACCACATTAGCTTGTGTTGAAATTAACATTAAACACAGCCCCCAGGAGGCCCTGAGAAAGCTGTGCTGTTTTGGAGTCAACTACATTAGCTTGTGTTGAAATTAACATTAAACACAGCCCCCAGGAAGCCCTGGGACAGCTGTATGGAGAAAGATTTTTGCAGACTGATAAACTTTTGTTGCGGTTAAGAGTATTTCTTAATTGCAGTGGTTAAGTTTAACAACAGTCCCCAGGGGACCCTGAGACAGCTGTGTGGAGAAAGGTTTTTGCACACTGATAGACTTTTGTCGCGGTAAAGACGATTTCCTAATTGCAGTATTTAAGTTTAACAACAGCGCCCAGGAGGCCCTGAGAGAGCTGTGCTTTTTTGGAGACAATTTTATTAGCTTGTGTTGAAATTAACATTAAACACAGCCCCCAGGAGGCCCTGAGACAACTGTGCTGTTTTGGAGTCAATTACATCAGCTTGTGTTGAAATTAACATTAAACACAGCACCCAGGAGGCCCTGAGACAGCTGTGCTGTTTTGGAGTCAATAACATCAGCTTGTGTTGAAATTAACATTAAACACAGCCCCCAGGAGGCCCTGGGACAGCTGTATGGAGAAAGATTTTTGCAGACTGATAAACTTTTGTTGCGGTTAAGACTATTTCTTAATTGCAGTGGTTAAGTTTAACAACAGCCCCCAGGAGGTCCTGAGACAGCTGTGTGGAGAAAGATTTTTGCAGACTGGTCAATTTTTATCGCGGTACAGATAATTTCCTAATTGCAGTTGTTAAGTTTAACAACAGCCCCGAGGAGGCCCTGAGACAGCTGTGCTGTTTTGGAGTCAACTACATTAGCTTGTGTTGAAATTAACATTAAACACAGCCCCCAGGGACCCTTAGACAGCTGTGTGGAGAAAGGTTTTTGCACACTGATAGACTTTTGTCGCGGTAAAGACGATTTCCTAATTGCAGTATTTAAGTTTAACAACAGCTCCCAGGAGGCCCTGAGAGAGCTGTGCTTTTTTGGAGACAATTTTATTAGCTTGTGTTGAAATTAACATTAAACACAGCCCCCAGGAGGCCCTGAGACAGCTGTGCTATTTTGGAGTCAATTACATCAGCTTGTGTTGAAAATAACATTAAACACAGCCCCCAGCACGCCCTGAGAGAGCTGTGCTTTTTTGGAGACAATTTTATTAGCTTGTGTTGAAATTAACATTAAACACAGCCCCCAGGAGGCCCTGAGACAGCTGTGCTGTTTTGGAGTCAATTACATCAGCTTGTGTTGAAAATAACATTAAACACAGCCCCCAGTACGCCCTGAGACAGCTGTGCTGTTTTGGAGTCAACTACATTAGCTTGTGTTAAAATTAACATTAATCACAGCCCCCAAAAGGCCCTGAGAAGGCTGTGTGGAGAAAGATTTTTGCAGACTGGTCGACTTTTGTCGCGGTAAAGACAATTTCTTAATTGCAGTTGTTAAGTTTACCCACAGCCCACAGGAGGCCCTGAGACAGCTATGCTGTTTTGGAGTCAACTACATTAGCTTGTGTTGTAATTAAAATTAAACACAGCCCCCAGGAGGCCCTGAGACAGCTGTTCTGTTTTGGACTCAACTACATTAGCTTGTGTTGAAATTAACATTAAACACAGCCCCCAGGAGGCCCTGAGACAGCTGTATGGAGAAAGATTTTTGCAGACTGATAAACTTTTGTTGCGGTAAAGACTATTTCCTAATTGCAGTGGTTAAGTTTAACAACAGCACTCAGGAGGTCCTGAGACAGCTATGCTGTTTTGGAGTGAACTACATTAGCTTGTGTTGAAATTAACATTAAACACAGCCCCCAGGAGGCCCTGAGACAGCTGTGCTGTTTTGGAGTCAACTACATTAGCTTGTGTTGAAATTAACATTAAACACAGCCCCCAGGAGGCCCTGAGACAGCCGTGCTGTTTTGGAGTCAAATAGACTTTGAGTTGACTACATTAACTTGTGCTGACATTAACATTAAACATAGCCCCCAGGAGGCCCTGTGACAGCTGTGTTGTTTTGGAATCAGATAGACTTTGAGTTGAATAATTTTCTTGTTTAGAGACTGGCATAAAAGACAGTACCCAGGAGGTCCTGAGACAGCTGTTTGTTGAGCTGGTAGACGTTTGGATGCCTCTGATGGGAAGAGGATTGTCCGCCTTTTCAAGACGAGTGTTTCTGACAGCGCTGAGTGGGTTCCAACTGTTTGGGATTAGGCATGAAGACGGAGTGGTTAGGGTTAGGGGATGATTAGGGTCAGCGACATCAGGGCTAGTTCGAGTTTAGGCAACAGTTTCAGAGTCTTTAGGGTTAGGTATTGGTTTCGACTGGTTAGGGTTACGGAACAATTAGGGTTAGCGGCATCAGAGCTAGTTGGAGCAATACGTACGTTTGCTTCTAGTTATTGTAGTTAGGTTTAGCAGTTTTTAACGAGGAGCATTTAGACGATTAATTTTGTCCAGTTGAGATGGTGTGTAATTTAATATCTGCTGTTGGACAGAAGATCTGACCTGGTTTAAGGTTGCTGAAGTTGTAGATTGTTGCATTCCGTGTATTGTCCAAGTGGAGGGCCGCACTTATGCTCCTTGTTCAGGTTTGCAGATTGGTTGTTGGCACTGTTAGGTTACTCCAATCTGCCTAGGTAAGGTCGAGAAGATGGCTCTCTTCTTCCTCCTCCTGCTCTTCTTCTTTCAGTGAAATGTAGGTGGAGTAAACATCCAGGGAGCTCCAGGACCAGCCGCAGCGAGCTGCTGCCTTCCCGGCTCAACCTCAATGTTCACCCACCCCATCCCTGGGCACCTCCAAGGAGGACCAGGACCAGCCGCAGCAAGCTGCGGCCTTCCCAGGTCTCCCAAGGGAATAATGGGGTATTCCCTGTGCCCATACTACTGATTCTAAGGGAAGAGTGGGGCACCCAGGGGTACCAGGACCAGCCGCAGCAAGCTGCTGCCTTCCAGGCCCCTGGGTAAACAACCCCATCCCCAGCCCAGTGTTTCCCCCAGAGAACTACCAGGATCAGCAGCGACTAACTTTTGTGAGGGAAATTTCATAATCTAGGTAACACTGTTTCAACGTTTCACACTTTTGGCAGACCCAGTATCAAACCTGCTTACACCAGGGCCTCCTCACCTTTTGCTCCCCAGCAAGACATCCTGTCTCTGGCCACACAAAGAAGTGTGTTAGTTAGATATCAACTATAAAACTACCTACACCTGAGCATTTGCTTCCCAGAAGGGAGCCCACGGGAACCAGCATAAATCATCAATCCCAAGGACTTAAAAGACAATTGAAACAAAAGAACAAAGTGACATGAACTTGCTAATCAAGACTCCTGACCGCATTGTATGAAGGTTGATTTGCATTGACTCATCCCTTTGTTCTTTGTGTGAACCCAGCTGTTAAGTTGTATGTATAAAAGGCTGAACAACCTACACATCTTGGTCAATCAGATTGGCCCACTCTAGAATGTAGCTCTGTTCTGCTCTGCATGTTTCTCTATTTTGCTGATTAAATTCACCGTTGTCATTCACTTGTAAGTTGCCTTTTTGCCTCCTAACTTGCCTTACAGACTTTGCCACGACAGTTGACAAACCAATAAAGTAGCAAAACAGCAATGAAAGACCAAAGATTGATGAAAATATAGAACAATTTCTATAAATAAGTAAGCAGTAACACCAGCTTGTGCTGCCCGTAAACCCAAGCAAAAAAGCTTACAGCACCTGGTATTCTCCACTGGACCAACAATGTCCATGCCCAAGCGTTCAAAAGGGGTAGAGATGATTGGAAGAGGCTGGAGAGGAGCTCTGGAGGGGGTGTTGGATGAAGTCCTCTGGCACTGAGGGCAACTCTTAAAAAATTGAGCAACATCAGTACGCATACCAGGCCAATAAAATTGTCGTTTAATACGTGCTGTGGTTTTGTGCTTTCCCAAGTTGCCAGCCCAGGGAACAGAATGACCCAGAGTAAGAACACCCTCCCGAGCAGCCTGGGGGACAACTAGCTGGCTGGCTGCTCCCTGCTGACGATAAAGCACACCATTATGTAAATAGAATTCTTCCTCTAGATTGCAGTCAGCCACAGTACCTTTCTTCCTCTCTTTTGCCTTCTGCAATAGTGGGCTCAAAGCTGGATCATTTTGTTGCAAGCTAGTAATGTTGGTAGGAACCTTAAAGTCTACCTGTACCTCAGGCACAGGATCAACTGCTGGTTTAATAACTGTACGTTGGAACTTTTCCTGCCTCCTCTCTCTGCGTGACTTCCGAGACTTCCCGGGTGCCGCCTCCAGGTCAGCATCAAAGAAGGGCAAGGCACTAAGTGTTTCTAGCAGCTGATCTGACTTCTTAGATTGAGCTCTAGTCATAGCCACACAGCATTTTTGGGTTAAGTATAACAAATCCAAGAGTACTGGCAGATCACGACCTAATACCACTGAAAATGGTAAATTCTGTACAACTCCGACATTCAGAAGGTAGACCTGTCCATGCACCTTTAAATACACATCTGCTGTAGGATAAGGTTTTTTGTCGCCATGCACACAGCAAATCTGAACTGTCTCTTTAACACATACCATGTTAGGTGGTAGCATTTTACTATGCACCAAAGTCTGATCACTGCCAGTATCAATTAAACCCTCAACAGCTGTCCATTAACTTCAACTGTTGGCAATCTCATTTTTTGACTACCCTCAGTTCTAGGTTCAACAGTATATCGAGGTACCAAGCACATCTGAGTTAGCTTAACAGGATTTTTTGGACAGACTGGTTTAGTATGGCCCCCTTGCCCACAGAGATAACATACTGGCAGTTTGCCATAAGGTTTTGAAAATAACTTTGCTGGCTCAGTCTCCCTTGTGGGAGACTTACCCACACTGGTGACTTGTCTCTGATGGGTCTGAGGGGCTGCAACAATTGGAACTGATGTTGTAGTGCTTTATAGCGTTGTTCCTGCCTTGCAGCTTCCACTTTATTTTGAGCCTCACGTGCTTCTTGCTGCCCCATGAGGGTCTGAAGGATTGCATACAGATCCGAAATGTTAGGTTCTTTACCTTCACCCTCAGTCTTAGCCCCTCCAGAAGCTTCCTCTTCCATGTCATTAATTGGTT